>NC_133618.1:334519901-334845648 GCF_048593235.1 Sminthopsis crassicaudata
TTATAACATAGTAATAAGTTTGATACAGGTGAATCTGTTTTCTTTACATCTTTTTTCCCCTGGTTTCTTTGAAGTTTCTGACCTTTGTTCTTCCAGATGAACTTTGTTATTATTTAACTCCAATAATCTTTATTATTTGTTATTATATATTATGTTACATATAATACATATTTACATATGTTATATATATTTATGTTATTTAACTCATAATTTTTCAGTAATTTAATTGGAATGGCGTTGAATATTGCTTAGATAAGTTTGTCATTTTTTTATTATATTGGTTTTACTCATCCATAAACAATAATTACTACTAACTTATTTTGATGAGATTTTATTTGTGTAAACATTTTTTGTTCATATAGTTCCTGTGTCTTGACAGGAATATTTTCAGGTATTTTATACTATCTAGTTATTTTAAATGGTCTAAAACAATATAGAATAATAATAGCTGATACATAGTATTTTTTCCCAGATTTTCTCTTTTTAATTAAAACTTTTAGCTTTAACTTTGAGACTGATTACTATCCCTGTTATTTTTACATAATAAATTCTACTTCTGCTCTTTATCTTTGTGTATAGCTTATTTTTATAGTGTTTCTGAAAGCAACATATTGTCGAGTTCAAATTTTTAATCTGCTATCAGTTTCTATTTTATGGATAAATTCATTGCCTTCATATTCTAAGCCATTATAATTACCAGTGTTTTTTCCTCCTTCCTACTTATCCTCACCATCCTTTTCACTCTGTTTACCTTGTCTTCACTCCTTGCCCTGTTATTCTTTAACCATTCCTTTAAGAGTCCTTTCTTTCTTTCTTTTTTTTTTTTAATGAAGCTACTAATTTATTTTATTTTGTTTTAATTTATTTATTTTATTATAGCTTATATATTATTTGCAAAACATATGCATGGGTAATTTTTCAACACTGATCCTTGCAAAACCTTCTGTTCCAAATTTTCCCCTCCTTCCCTCCAGTCCCTCCCCTAGATGGCAGATATTCCAAAACATGTTAAAATATATGTTAAATCCAATATATGTATACATATTCATATAGTTACCTTGCTGTACAAGAAAAATCGGATCTTAAAAAAAACAAACAAAAAAAAACCTGAAAAGGGGAAAAAAAAATGCAAGTAAACAGCAGAAAGAGTGAAAATGCTATGTTGTGGTCCATACACAGTTCCCACAGTCCTCTCTCTTGGTATAGATGGCTCTCTTCATTACTGAACAATTGGAACTGGTCTGAATCAATTAAGGGTCCTTTTCTTTTATCATCTCTTCCACTCTTATACTCTTGCCCTCATTTCTTTTTGAATTTAGAAGATTTTTATGCCCATTTGGATATGTGTTATTCCCATTTTTCCTCTTTTTACTTTGCCTTCTAAAACTTTAGGCAATTTTTCTTGATAACTTCCTTGAAAATATTAATCAAAATTTTTTAAAATTGTAATTTCTTGGTAGTCTAGCTGATCTTAGAAGATTTATGTTTAATTTCTAATGATTATGGTATCTGAACACTTATTGTCTTTATTTGTATTTCTTTTGAGAGGTTAATATCTTTTAGTCACTTATTTATTGGAAAATAACTGATATTAGATTTGTAGTGTTATATATTTGGATGATGCAGGTTTTTATTTTTGACTAAAGTTAAGTTTAGTTTAAAATAATAAATTTAAATTATTTGTATCTTATACCAATTATATTTCCCAATGTCCTTGCCACTATCAAGTCCTCTTTTATAATCAACAAGTTAAGCAAAACTGAACCTATTAGCAAATATTTATTAAATACCAATATGTGTCAGATGTTCTGCTATGTTATTATATCACATGACAAAATTAAAAAAAATTTTAGATCTTTTCAGCATATTCACAGAGTAGTACATACAGAACAAGTACAAAATAAATATGTGGTGATGGGAGAAGGCAAATATATGTATGGTGTGGTAAGGAATGTCAGTTGGGGATTGAAACAAAAAATTTAGAGCAATCAGGAAAGGCTTTTTTTTTTTTTTTTTTTTTTTTTTTTTTTTTTGCATTTTGAGGGGAAGCAATGGGATTAAGTGATTTGCACCAGGATCACACAGCTAGTTAGATAATTTGAGGCCAGATTTGAATTTAGGTCCTCCTGATTTAAGGGCTGGTGCTCTATCCACTTTGCCACCTAATTGCTCCATGGAAAGGCCTTTTGAAGAAGATACTTGATCTAAGTCCTAAAGGGGAAGGATTCTAAGAAGCAGAGGTAAGGAAGAACATTCCAGGAATAAGGCTAAGCTAGGAGATGGAATTTTATATTTGGAGATGACAGATCAGTTACGATGGACTGTGCATCAGCTGTGCCTCAGTTGATGGGCTTCCACTCAATTTCCATTTCCTTGCCACTACAAAAAGAGGTACTACAAACATTTTGCCCTTGTGGGTCCTTTTCTCTTTTTTATTATGTATGCTGGATCAGAATGTATGCACAATTTATAGCCCTTTGGGCATGGCTCCAAATTGTTCTCCAGAATAGCTGGATCAGTTCACAGTGTATTATTAGTGTCACAGTTTCCCTGCATCCTCTCCTAAGTTTATTATCTTTTCCTGTCATCTTAGCCTATCTGATAGGTGTGAGGTGGTATGAAAGAGTTGCTTTTATTTGCATTTCTCTAATCAATAGTATTTTAATGTTTTTTAAAAAATATGATTATAGATGGCTTTAATTTTTTCACCTGAAAATTGTCTGTACATAACCTATTCCACTGATGTAGCACTTTATTTCTTAGTCTGTATCAAATGGTTTTGATGGCTGTCACTTTATAATATATAGTTTTAGGTCTGGTATAGCTAGGCCACCTTCCTTTGCATTAAAAAAAAAAATTTCTTTGATATTCTTGACCTTTTGCTCTTCCATACTAATTTTATTATTTCTTCTAGCTCTATAAAACAATTTTTTGGCAGTGTGATTGATATGACACTGAATAAGTATATTAATTTAGGTAGAATTATCATCTTTATCAATATTAGTTTGTCCTACCCATGAGCAATTGATGTTCTTCCAATTGTTGAGATATGACTTTGTGTGAAGTGTTTTGTAATTGTATTCATGTAAGTCCTGGGTTTGTCTTGGCAGGTAGACTCTCAAATATTTTATATTGTCTATAATTCTTTTAAATGGGACTTCCCATTTTACTTTTTGCTTCTGTAATGTGACAGTCCTGATTTTTTGCCCATAATAAAAGAATATTAAGATAATATTGATGGAATATTAAAGTTGAGAGGGAAAATTATTTAAATAATCAGAGTGCTAGAGTTAATCATTAAGACTCAGATTTAAATTCTCCTCTGACATTATATGACCCTAAAAAAATTACTTTACCTCTTTATATATATCTCAGAAAACTTCCTAAGATTTATCTTAGTCTTATATCTACTGTAAGGTGCTTTGGTGGAAGGAATTCCTGTACCTGAAGTTCCAGGAAACCCTCTCCCACCACCACCATCATATTAGTTTCTTATTTTTTTGTGAATTTGAACTCAAATTGAGTCAAATGCACATTTTGAAGTTACCTACTATGGATAAGACAGTGCACTGGGCATTAGGATATGAAAATTTCTGATTCACTAGCTAGAAATGCTGCAAAAAATAGTCCTTTTTAAAGTTTTTTTTACTTGGTTAAATATTTTGCAATTAAGGAGTTGGAAATTGAGTAGATGCCCATATTTGGAGAATGGCCAAATAAGTTTATGGTATATAACAATAGTATACATTCATATAAGAAATGACAAGCAAGCTGATTTCAGAGAAGCAGGAAAGACATGAATTAATGTTGAATAAAGTGAGTAGAATTCAGAAAACATTGTATATAGTAACAGCAAGATTATATGATGATCATCTATGATCATCTCAGTAATACATTGATCCAAGACAACTTTAATAAATTTGGGATGGAAAATGTCATTCACATCCAGAAAGAATCATGAAAAATGTATGTCAATTGCAGCATACTATTTTCACTTGTTTGTTTTTCCTTTCTTGGGTTTTTTTTTTCCTTTTGTTCTGAATTTTCTTTTTTCTTTTTCTTTTTTTATACGTTACATTTTTTTTTTATTATAGCTTTTTATATACAAAATATATACATGGGTAGTTTTTCACCATTGACACTTGCAAAAACATTTTTTCAACATTTCCCCTCATTTCCTTCACCCCTTCCCCTAGATGGCAGGTAGTCCCATACATGTTAAATATGTTAAAGTATATATTAAATACATTTTTTGTATACATATTTATGCAGTTATCTTGCTGCGCAAGAAAAATCAGATTTAGAAAGAAGGTAAAAATAACCTGAGAAGAAAAAACAAAAATGCAAACAAAAAAGAGTAGAAATGCTATGTTGTGGTCCATACTCATTTCCCAGTGTTCTTTCTCTGGGTGTAGCTGGTTCTGTTCTGAGTTTTCTTTTACAATATATCTAATATAGAAATATGTTTAAACATAAGATTGCTTGGTAGGGAAAGAAGGAGAAAAACACTTTGGAACTCAAAAGCTTACAAAAATAAATGTTAAAAACTATCTTTATATGTAATTGAAAAAATAAAATAATATTGTACATATTTTGCAATTACATGAAAAAAAATTTAACCGTTTTTAAAACTTTGAATTTTAAAGGCAAGCACTATTGTACATGTACAAAACATTAGCTATGTTGTTTAAAAAAAAAAAAAAAAAGGAAAATATAGAATGGGGGGGGGAGCATGCTTCAATTTGTATCCAGAATTCATCAGTTCTCTCTATGGAGGGAAAAATGGCATGGTGTCATTTTTTATCATGGATCTTTTGGAATTGGCTTATTATTAAATCTTTGTCTTGATCAGACTAGCCAAGTCTTTCTAAGTTGATCATCTTTATCAAATTATTATCACTGTGTAGAATGTTCTCTTGGTTTTGCTTACTTCACTTTTCATGAAATTAGAAATCTTCCCAGATTTTTCTAAAACCATCCTGTTTATCATTTTTTTTAATTGCATAGTAATATTCCATTAGTCATATAACACAGCTTATTTAGAGATTCCTCGATTGATGGGCATCCCCTCAATTTCCAATCATTTGCCAACTCAAGAAGAGCTGCTAAAAATAGTTTTGTACACATAAGTCATCTTCTCCTTTAATCTCTTTGGGATACAGACAGTGGTATTGGTAGACAAAATGAAGGCACAATTTTATAGTCTTTTGGACTTAGGGCCAAATTGCTCTTTAGAATGGCTGGATTAGTTCACAGTGTTAGAATTTTCCCACATCCCCTCTCACATTTTTCTTTTCTGTCATCTGTCACAATCTAACAAGGTACGATGTTATTTTAATTTGCATTTTTCGAATTATTAGTGATTTGGGGCATTGTTGAATGTGATTATTGATACCTTTTATTTCTTCATCTGAAAATTGCCTATTCATACCCATTTATCAAATGAGGACTGGCTCTTGTCAACTTAGTTTAGTTTTCAATACATTTGAGAAATGAAGTCTTTATCAGAAAACTTGCTGTAAAAAGTTTTCCTGCCATTTCCTGTTTTCCTTCTTATTTTGTTTGCATTAGTTTTATTTGTGCACAAACTTTTTAATTTCATGTAACAAAAACTATTTTTACTTTCTATGATTTTTTTTTCTTTTTCTTGTTATAAAATCTCCTATGCATAGATCTGACAGGTACATATCCCAGGGTCCCCATTTTATTTAGGATATCACTCATGTCAGAATCATTTATTCATTTTTGACCTTCTCTTGGCATATGGTGTGAAATGTTGGTCTGAGTCTAATTTCTGACAAACTGCTTTCCATTTTTCCCAGCAATTTTTATCAAATGGTGAGTTTTTACCCCTAAAGCTTGCATCTTTGGGTTTATCTAACACTAAATTGTTATGATCATTTACTACCATGTGTTATGTGCCTGATTTATTCTATTAATCCACCACTCTTTTTCTTAGCCAGTGGCAGTTTGTTAAGTGATTTGCCCATGGTCACACAGCTAATAAATAACTGAGACTGAGTTTGAAAATCGGAGAGATGAATCTTCCTAACTCCAGGCCCTGCACTATATATTTATATCTATAGCTGCATGCGCACGCACGCGCGCACACACACACATATTTATATATATATATATATAATCCCCAGCTGTGCCATTAAGCTGTTTTTGACAAATTCATCTTGGGGAAGGGGGAAAGGGAGAGGGAACTTTGCTTGTAGCTGTTTTTGATTTCATTATCTTCAGAGTTTCTTGATCTTCTTTGTCACTATAATATCTATGGTTAGATTCTATTGTTGTTTCCCCATTTTTCCACCATATTTATTAATTTGGAACTTTATGTCAGTACTGTGCTCTGTTCTTGCTAGGAGGCTGGGGCTGGGTGACTGTCTAATGTTTCAGACTTTTTTTTTTGCTGTGTTGTTTTTAGAGTTAGTTCTGGGGTTTGGAAGATATTTGGTGTTTCCAAAAAAAAAAAAAAAAAATTGGTTACTGTTCTCCTGGTTTTTACTTTGGACCTTAGGCCCGATATTTTCTTCTGATACCTTTCTTCCTTGACACTGGAATTGATGCCATTCTCCAGATTATTTGATCTCTTGGTACTAGAAGTGATACTGCCTCTCAGGGTTTCTGCTCCCTACTAATTGAAAGTGTTCTTTTCCTCCCTTCAACTATAGCTCAAAAGTGGGTATAGGAAATTGTAATGACCACATTAGTACCCTGGATATCTTAGAATCAGCAGGAGTCAGGATTAGCAAGGTCTTTTGGGTCCTTGTCAGGGGATTAGATATAGGAATCTCCACACCTCCTTTCTCTCCACCGCCAAAGAATGATCCCCCTAGTCCTACTCCACCCTCTCAACTCTCTCATACTTCTCTGTCTACACCCATAGATCAAATCTGCACAGAATAATTGGGCAGGGTCATCCTCCAAGCATATGTTTATAATAGAGTATTGTCCAATTGGTAATTAGCCTCAAGTGCTTGGACTCAGATTTTCAGCCCTTTACAGGAAATGAGTTGCCAAATTATATCTGTTCCTGTGTGCAGTGCTAGTACATAGGATCTTGTAATCTCTGACCACCTACCCCTTCATTGTCTTGAACATTCTACATGTGGGTGCTTCATCCATGTGAACACTATGTCAAGGTCTTTATTTCTAGCCTTAGTTATCTTGGGCAGGAAGGGTGTCTTATTCTGACATTTTGTTGGGCTCTGCCAATCCAGAATTCAATTTGAGGTTTTATTTTAAAATTGTTTGGAAGTAAATGCAGTAGGGAGACCTCAATTGAGTACTGTCTCTATTCTGCTATCTTGGCTTTGTCCCTAGACAATTTTTTTTTGATTAAATTTATTAATGGTCATGAGAAAATCGGAAACATTTTATTTTCGTTTTACACTTTTTACACTCACATTTTAGGGTAGTATATTTTCTTCTGCCTGGTAAGTTGCAAAAGAAGTGGAACTTGATAATGTGCTTATTATATGCCTACTTTTTTGTTTATTATAAAAACTTATAATTATCCCTTTCGTATTATGGACAATCTGGAAGATCCACATAAATTTTTTTTGTCCCTCTCTTACCAGAGAAGAAGTCTGAATTATTGCATTAAAAGAGAAAATTTATGTTGAGCTGAACTATAATATATACATATTTTATACATTTCTGAGTTTCTAAACTTTTTTTGTGTCATCTGCTGGCCTTTGAGAGTTCTTTGTGACTACTGCAAAACTCCATAAAGTCCCATTTAATTTCTTTGACTGGTCCATGATATATTGAAACCAAGATAGGGAAAGTCACAGTGTGTAAGAGGGATAACTGAATGTAGTCCTAGTAGTATCCACGCTCAGGTGTGCAGTGAATATTTCCTTAGGCTTTTGACCAGTTGAGTGAGGATAAGGAACCATATGAAAATGTCCAAGTTAGACAAGTTGCAGATGAGAGATACCTATCCCTAAAATGCCTGAGATGTCAACATCCATCACAGTACATCCTCATACAGTATTGTTGTTGAAGTGTATATATATTGTATCTGGGTTATATTGTAACACATGTAAAATGTATGAGATTGCCTGTCATGGGGGGAGGGAGTGAAGGGAGGGGAGGATAATTTGGAAAACTGAATAAAGGGATAATATAAAAAAATTACTCATGCATATATACTGTGGGGAAAAATATTCTAAATTAAAAAAAAAAAAAAGAAAATTGCCTGTTCATATCCTTTGACCATTTATCATTTGGAGAATGGCTTGATTTATAAATGAGAGTCAATTCTCTATACATTTTGGAGATGAGGCCTTTATCAGAACCTTTAACTGTGAAAATGTTTTCCCAATTTATTACTTCTCTTCTAATCTTGTTTGCATTAGTTTTGTTTGTACAAAAGCTTTTTAATTTGATGTAATCAAATTTTTCTATTTTGTGTTCAATAATGATCTCTAGTTCTCCTTTAGTCACAAATTCCTTCCTCCTCCACAAGTCTGAGAGGTAAACTATGTTCTTCTAATTTATTTATGATCTCGTTCTTTATGGCTAATTCATGGACCCATTTTGATCTTATCTTAGTATGTGGTGTTAAGTGTGGGTCCATGCCTAGTTTCTGCTATACTAATTTCCAGTTTTCCCAGCAGTTTTTGTCAAATAATGAATTCTTATCCCAAAAGTTGGGATCTTTGGGTTTGTCAAACACTAGATTGCTATTTTTATTCACTATCTTGTCCTTTGAATCTAACCTATTCCACTGATCAACTAATCTATTTCTTAGCCAATACCAAATGGTTTTGGTGACTGTTGCTTTGTAATATAGTTTTAGATCAGGTACAGCTAGGCCACCTTCATTTGATTTTTTTTTTTTTTTTCATTAATTCCCTTGAAATTCTCAACCTTTTGTTCTTCCATATGAATTTTTTTTTTCTAGGTCTTTCAGAGCTAAAAATGTTACTATAATATATAACATTGTATATGTGCATGTGTAGTATATTTACAATGTATAACATGATATATATGAAAGAATGGAATTAAGTGTCTTGACAGGCTAAAAACTCTGGTCTGAAATTAAGAAAATTAATTTTAATATAGATAAATGAAAGACAACTGATTTTAAAAGAATCAATTTCACAATGGAAGTTGACTAGTTACTGCTTTATCTGGAAAAGATCTGGAAGTTATAGTGGACTGCACTGTTATTGAGTCAGTAGTATAGTATGAGAGCCATGAAAAGTAATGTAAAATTTGGCATAGTGGAAAGCATAGTATACAGGACTGCAGAAGTGATTGTTTTGTTATATCCTGCTCTGGTCAGAGTACCCACATTTTAGAAAGGATATTGATGAGCTGCATAGAATTTAGAGAGAGCAAAGAAAAAAGGATGACAAGCCTCAAGATCAGTTCTGCTTGGCCTCAGAAGTTCAATTCTAAGCTAAAGATCAAAGCTATAGTGAAGCAAATTTAAACTAAACTTTCAAATGATTAGAATTATCCAAAACAGAAATGGGTTGTCTGGGCAATTGGTGAGTTCCATGTCATTGAACATTTTAAAAGCAAAAATTGAACATAATCTTCTATATGCTAACTTGATCTGTTATAATTGTCTATGATATAATTTCTTTATGGACTACATTACTGTATAGCATTTCTTTTAATCATCCCCTTTGACTCTTTTCAAACCTTTTTTCTCCATTCCTTTTCTACCAATCCCTATCAGCAAAAAAATTTCATCTTGTATTTTACCTGTATATATGTAGGTATGAAGAATTTGAAATGTCAAAGGACTTTATATTTGATATTGGAGATAAGAGAGAGCCAAAAAAAGGTGATCCATGCTTTAGGAAAATCATTTTGTGTTGTGGAGAGAATGAAAGTTGAGGCTAGGGAACCATTTAGAGTGCTAATATAATTATTTAGGCAATGAGAGCCTGAACTAGTTTAGTATCTTGTGTGACTAGAGAAAAGGGGAGAATATATGTGAGAGACATTGAACCAGATATATTCACTTAACCCTATTTGTCTGTTTCCTCATCAAAATGAGCTGGAAAAGAAAATGACACACTCCAGTGTCTACCAAGAAAACTTTACAGGGGTCACAAAAGAATCAGACATGATTGAACAACAAAAATCTCTTGGTTTTTTCCCTGTTGTGAAAGCATGTTAAAAATCTTTCAGTTTTTCTAGAAATTGAGTAACACTAGTGAATGATAGCCAATAATAGTAGAAGTTCAGAAGAGGATTTTGGGGAAAAGATGAATTCTGTTTTGGACATTTTGAGATGTATGTAGGACATCCAGTTTGAAATGTCCAGTAGGGACTTGATGTTTTATTGGGTCTTAGAAGAGAGACTGAATTGGGATAAGTAGATCTGTATCTCCTTTGAGAGGATAATTGAACCTATGGAAGCTGATGAGCTTTGATGAGCTGATGAGCAGAGTGAGAGTATATAAGTAGAGGAGAGCTAAGAATAAAACCTGAAAACAGTTTTTAATGGTCATGTCCAAAAAATGATGTGAAATTTAGTTATGTTAAACTTTGTGTAATTTTTCCATAGCAGTGAATCAAAGTCATTTATGCTCCAAGAATTAAAAACTAAGGAAGTCTAAAACTAATTACACTCTTTTTAGGTAAACAATCTTCTATTTCAGATTTTTTTTTTTTTAATTAGTGGTTTTCTTTTTATGTGTTTGGAATCTTTCTTTTTGTTGATAATACTCTTGGTTTATGTGCCTAGTCATGAAGTTTCTGGGTAAGAACATTTTAGTCAATTATTTGTATAATTCCAAGTTCTTCCTAGAGTGATTACACCATATAGTTCTACCAAAAGTGCATTACTATGTTTCTCTCTTTCCATAGTACCTTCAGTATTTCATTATTGTCTTTACTATTTTGCTAGATGTGAGATGAAACCTCAGGGTTGTTTGGACAGGGTGTTTTTTGTGAATTGGGTTTTTTCTTTTTCTTTTTTTTTTTTTTTTTTGTTTAGGAATTTGGATCATTTTTTTTATAGTTTGTAATGTTTCTCCTGAGAACTGTTCATTTATATGCATTGACCACTTTACTCTAGGATAACTTTTAGTCATCTTTATAGTCTTAGATTTCTTCTAGTTACCAATATTTTCATCGATATACAATATAAATTTTTTTCAATTAACCAATTTCCTTGTCCCAACGTGTTAATTTTGTTTGTGCAAAAGCCTTTCAATTTAATGTAATCAATATGATCAATTTCATTTTTATAATGCCTTCTATAACTTAACTGGTTAAGAAATCACCCCTTGATAAATCAGTTGTGAATGACTTCTCAGCAATATAATGATCTAAGACTGCCCTGAAAGACTTATGATGAAAAATGCTATCCATATGCAGAGAAAGCACTGATTGTTTCTGAATATGTATTAGAGCATACTTTAAAACCCCCACTATTTTTCTTGAGTTTTTTTTTGGGGGGGGGGATAGAGGTGATGTTGATCTGTTTTTTCTCGAATCATGACTTATGAAAATGTTTTGCACGACTTCACATGTGCCTTAAAGGGGGAGAAAAGAGAGAATCTGGAACTCAAAAGTTAAAAGTTTAAAAACATGTTTAAAATTATTTTATATGTAACTAGGGAAAAATAAAACATTAAATTTAAAATTTTTGAAAATTCACCCCCTACTCCTAACTCTGGATTATATATGATGAAAGAATGAATAAAAATGCCATGTTTAGCATTGGGAATGCAGATATAAAAACAAGATCATCTCTACTCTAAAAGGAATTCCCATTGGAGTGGGGGAAGATAACAATCAGGATGTCTCAGCTGCATATCAGATGGAAAGATCCCAGTGGACCTTAGGGTTTAGTGACAAAAATATCATTTCTCTTGATAAAATTTTATTTGTTTCTTATGTTGAACTATTTGACAGTGCCAAGGATTTTGGAGTCATGATTACTTTTTTCTGTCTTCAATAATTGTGGCTCCTGAGGAACCAGTAGAGGTAATGACTAGTTTGCCTCTCTTCAAAGGTTGAATTTTACTGATGGCTATGTGGGTGGTCTGGAGAAGTACTTTTTGTTATTTCTGGGGAACTTGGACCTTTACCTCCCCTGCAACTAGAGCTGAAGGGCATTCATGTTGAAGATAGGCACATGTTGGCATATGCTGTTTTCTGTCTTTTCTTCAGGATACTTTCTTTAGCCAGACTTTCTGGCTTGTTTTGTTGGTGACATTCTAGTCTGCTCTTGGTGCAAGGGTGGAGGGGAGATAATAGTCCTTTTTTCACATAGTTTGTTTCCTTGGATGATGGCTATAGAAATTGGGAGCCAGGTTTGAAGCAGAATTAGTGGCAGTTGAAGGGAAGGAAAAAGCTCTTAGATTCCAGGTCACAAGATGTTTTTCACAGAGATCCAAAGGAAGATGTTGGACATGCACATGTGGTTTGATATATGTGCCATATATGCTGCTTCTTACCTCTTTCATGAAGATTAGCTTCTAGTTTTGCGGCTTTTAAAAAAATATCTGTAATATTCAGGTCACATATCCATATTGAATTTAAGTTGTTGACTTAAATTGGATTATTACCAATATGTTTTCCACTTCATCCAGTAGTTCTTTTAAAGTATTCTGCCAAAAAAAAAAAAAAAAAATCTTCATTTTGGAATAGAGATAGTAGTAGTAGTCTTAGGTTTTTGAGGGCCATACTAGTTGGGTGAAAGCACTAGAAGATTTAGTCAGATCCTGCAAGTATTCTATCTGATCCCCCCCTTTTTTATTATAGCTTTTTATTTACAAGATATATACATGGATAATTTTTCAACATTGAAGATTGCAAAACCTTTTGTTCCAATTTTTCCCCTCCCTCCCCCAGATGGCAGGTAGACCAATACATGTTAAATATGTTAAAGTATATGTTAAATACAATATATGTATACATGTCCATACAGTTATTTTGCTGCACAAGAAGAATCAGACTTTGAAATAGTGTACAATTGATCTGTGAAGGAAATAAAAAATATAGCCAGATTAGAAAATTGGGAATTTTATGTAATGGTTCACCCTCATTTCCCAGAGTTTTTTCACTGAGTATAGCTGGTTTAATTCATTACTGCTCTATTGGAGCTGATTTGGTTCATCTCATTGTTGAAAATGGCCACATCCATCTGAATTGATCATCATATAGTATTGTTGTTGAAGTATATAATGATCTCCTGGTCCTGCTCATTTCACTCAGCATCTATTCATGTAAGTCTCTCCAGGCCTTTCTGAAATCATCCTGCTGTCATTTCTTACAGAACAATAATATTCCATAACATTCATATACCACAATTTATTCAGCCATTCTGCAATTGATGGGCATCCACTCAGTTTCCAGTATCTGGCCACTATAAAAAGGTGATGCCCCCTTTTCAGTTACAAAGCTGTCCTCTCTAAAACTACCTTTCATTTCCTTTGTATGTATCTTTTTATATCCTGATTTAGCATTTATATTTTTTCCCTCATTAGAATGAAAAGTTCTTGGCCAGAGATTGTAATTGTTTTTTAATTATTTGTACTTTTTTTTTTTTTTTCTTAATAGCTTTGGCAAGGTGATATGTATGCTGTACACTGTACAGATTTGCCACAGCTTTTCTTCCAAGGAGTCAACATGTTATAATTTCGTGGCTGCAGTTGCCATCCACTATAATCTTTGAGCCCAAGAATATAAAATCTGATACTTCTTCCATTTCTTCTCCTTTTTGCCAGGAAGTGATGGGAGCAGATTTTTTTTTTTTTTTTAATGTTAAGCCTGAAGCCAGCTTTTATATCTTCCTCTTTCTCCTTCATCAAGAAACTTACATTTTCTACACTTTTTTCCATCTTAGTGGCATCATTTAGCATATCTGAGATTGTTATGTTTTCTCCAACAATCTTAATTCTAACTTTTGATTCATCTAGCCTGGCATTTTACAGAATATGTTCTTCATATTAGTTAAGTAAAGAAGGTGAGAATATACAAACTTGTGTACATCTTTCTCAGTTTGAACCTGGTCAGTTGTTTGGTTATCTATCTGTTGCTTTTTGACCTGCATACAAGTACCTCACAAGATTAAAATGATCTAATAGTCTCATCTCTTTGAGGATTTGCCATAATTTCTTGTGATCCACATAAAGATCAGAATACTCAAAGTGTAATCTCCCCCCCTCCCTCCCAAATTCTCTTGCTTTTTCATAATCCAATAAATTGTTGGCAACATTAAAGCCCACTTGACTTCATTCTCCCCCGGATGTCTGGCTTTAGATCAGTAACTACACCATGGTTATCAATGATGTCAAACTTTTTTTTATAGTTCTTCTGTCTATGCTTACCACTTCTTTTTAGTCTCATCTGCTTCTGTTGAACCGGTGATAATAGTGGAATAAATTGGCACTAGATAGAGATAAACATAACCTAGTCCAAAGTGTTCAGTAAGACCAAAGAGCCTTACTCAGTATTTGACCAAAATTATTGGGAAAATGAACAGTGGCCTATTAGAAATTTTTCGAATTCAAAAAATTCAGTAGAATTTCTGCTAATTGAAAAAACCACATTCTTTTGCCAATTTCTGTTCTTTGTGAAAGAGTTTGTTATTAAAGATTAAATAAAGGGGAACATTAAAGATACAGCTATAGAGCAATAAACCTCCAAAGAAAATACAACTCTTTGTCTTTAATGATCTTATCTTCTGTTAAGAACATTCCCTATTACTGTCTCATTAATGGCCACTAACCCACTGGGCTTGGAGTGTAGACTACAGACCCATTATATTCTGTCACCTTTCTCTGAAATTAGGGCTGATATACCATTTGACTTTAATTTTTGTGTTTTGAGACTATTCCCAGGAAAATCACAGCTCAGTACTCCTGTGTATCTTATCTGTTGTTCTGTATGAGTTTTGAGGAGGAGGTGGTGTTGGAAATCAGTCATGCTGCACCTGTCCAAACTTCAGATATATCAATAGATCAGCTTTGCCACTTGGAGGGACCTGATAGAGGTTATATTCTACCACAAATTGAGATTGCTTCCATCCCTTTATGAAACACAGTGGAAGCACTCCTTATCTTTTTTCAGTAGATTCATATTCATTTTCTGCTTTAGAAACTGACATTCTTTCTCTTCTCCTTTCCTTCTTCAAGGGAAAATGATTTGTTAACAGGCAATCAGTAACACAATTGGGGAGAATACAGGCCTTTTAAACCTGAGATAGGCAGGAGGGTAGGCCTTTTTTTTTTTTTTTTTTTTTTAATTTGGAGAACAGTAATCCTTATTTGCTGCTTTCTTCTATAGCTTGAAAATAATTTTCTATCCTCCCTTCCATTTCACAAACTCCTGATCTATTGTGATCATCTAATGTGAGCTTTTCAGCACTTAACATCTAATTCTCTCCAACATTAATATCTAACCGTTTAATATGAGCTCTCCAGCACATTTTTTTTTTTAAATAAAAACATGTTAACATATTCTTAGGTTATGTAAATAGTGACTTGTTTTTTCAGTAGCCTATTTTAGCCCAAATAAAATCTGGGGTTTCTTGGAGGTGATATTCATTCTTTTTCCCTCATGTTTCTCTAAATCTTAAGGTTCTGATTAGTGTTCAATTATTTTAGTAAATAAAGGATCATTAAATTTAAACTTGAAAAGATCTTAGAGGCTATCTAATATAAACCTAGGGCAGCTAGGTAGCCCAGTAGATAGGACATGGAAACAGGAGACAGGAAACCCTGAGTTCAAATTTGGGCTCACATGCCTATTGTGTGACCTTTGTGTGACTTTGTGTGAGCAAATCATTTAACCCTGTTTGCCTTTTTTTTTTTTTTTTTTTTAATCTGTAAAATGAGTAGGAAAAGGAAATGGTAAACTACTATCTTTGCTACAAAAACCCTAAATGGGATCATAAAGAGTCAACACGACTGAGAAATAGCAAATTCAAATCCCTTTATTCTACACATGAGGAAACTGAGGCCCAGAGCATTTTAAGTGACTTGGCTGGGTGATAATGCTATGCTATGACTTGGTCTTCATAGGTACTTTGAAGAGGAAGGGACTTTAGAGGCCAATATCTACTTTCAGGGTTTAGTGAGTCAAATATCATGACTATTCTTGGATTGTTAGATTTATAATTGGTTATAAACATAACTGTCCATCAAAAATTTTGGTATATGCATTTTGTACCAAGTTAAATATAGAATAGTAAGGGAAGAGTATAGTTTCAGTTTTGTTAGGCAGCAGAATGATATCTTTCTTACATGCAAAAAAAAATAGAACAATTAACATTTACTAGAAGCCAGCTGTAACAATAGGTATCCACTGGTTGGGGGCTTCCTTTTTTTTTTTTTTTTTTTTTCTCCTCTTATTATTATTATTATAGCTTTTTATTTACAAGATATATGCATAGATAATTTTTCAGCATATTGCAAAACCTTTTATTCCAACTTTTCCCCTTCTTCCCCCCACCCCTTCCCCCAGATGGCAGGTTGACCAATACATGTTAAATATGTTAAAGTGTAAGTTAAATACAATATATGTATACATGTCCAAACTGTTATTTTGCTGTACAAAAAGAATCAGACTTTGAAATAGTGTACAATTAGCCTGTGAAGGAAATAAAAAATGCAGGCGGACAAAAATAGAGGGATTGGGAATTCCATGTAGTGGTTCATAGTCATCTCCCAGAGTTCTTTCACTGGGTGTAATTGGTTCAGTTTGAAGAGGAAACCCCAAAACTCTGAAAAATCCTTTAAGGAGAAAACCTCCTTCTGCCTCAGGGAGGGGACTCTACCCCAAGCACAAACAGTTTCATCTTTGTTATCTAGGTGAGGTCGGCTCAGCCCCAAAACCATTCAATTCAATTCAAATTCTAACCCTGGCAGAAACCCAGCCTAGAACCAATATGGGACTCCACCCACAAGTCCCCTATTATAAAAGAACCAGACTGGAGCCCTCTCTTTGCAGAGGTCCCAAACATGGCAGCCTTACACCGGGCACCAAAGATCTCTTCCCACTGGAACACTGGTTCCAGTACCCTCTTATTTCTACCTTCAACATTACTTCCAAACCCCATAATAAACCTCTTTTATCAATCTAGGTTTTTGGGTCTGTAAATTCCTTTACAGGGGACTCTTGCGCAGTCACTAGATTTCATTTAACTCTGTATTTTTGCACTGATTCCTAAGGGGTTGCAGGGGAATTCCATGACTCCCTGTACCCCAAACCTGTCACTAGACCTCAATTAAACCCTAATTTAATTTAGGTATCCCAATTCTCGACCTTATCAAGTTCATTACTACTCTATAGGAACTGATTTGGTTCATCTCATTGTTGAAAATGGCCACATCCATCAGAATTGATCATCATATAGTATTGCTGTTGAAGTATATAATGATCTTCTGATCCTGCTCATTTCACTCAGCATCAGTTCATGTAAGTCGATAGGGGGCTTTCTTGAGATGAGAGAGTAACATTACTTGATTTTTTTTTTTTTTTTTTTTTTTTTAGTTAATATATTTTCTTTACTCATATTTTGCTATGTGTTGTGTGCTGTGTTAGGGAAAAGAGCCTGGTGTTAATTCAAATGAAATTAATACTTATACCTGAAGCATGTATTTGTTGCAAATTGCAATGATTTAATTCTCCATGTACCATGAAATGTACCACAATCAACTTGGGGAGCACATGACCTTACTCATGAGACAGATTCTCTGTGATGAAAAATACTGTAATGATATGTGAATTTTATTCCTCCTACATAATAAAGATCTAATTCTAGCCAGTTCTAATGCTCACTTCTCTTAGCAAAGACCTCAATGGTACCTTTTAATCTTTTATAACTAAGGGAGTTGAAGGTGATAATGGGACAGTTCAAGTAACCTTCAAACATTTGATCTCTTTGATACTTTTCTTCTCTGGCTCTTAACCAGTTACTATCTTGGAGTCCTGTTCTTTTGTATATCTAAAGGCCTTTACCTATTTAACCTTGGGCAACTAGAGGGGTTTTTCCCCCTATTTTTTTTTTTTTAATGTTATTTACTATAGTAAGTATTAAATAGACTGTTTAGCTGAGCTATTTCCTTCTCCAACTCATTTCATAGATGAGGAAACTGAGGCAAATGGGGTTGTGATTTTCCCAGGATTACATAACTAGTAAGCATCTGACCCTACATCTGAATTCACATCTTGATTGTAGACTTAGTGCTCTGAGAACTATATCACTTAGTTGCTCAGTTGTACTATGTGGAATACTCAATTCTTTGACTTCTGAAAAAGGATTCAAATTTCTTATTACTTTACCTTGTAATTTCTCTAACATTTTATTCCTTCTCAGTTCTTCCTTTACTGCACATTAACAAGTCTCTGGTTAAATACTGAGAATATAACAAAGGATAGAAACATAGTTCTCTCCTAGGAGCTCAAAATCTAATGGGGGAGGGGAGGATAGTGTGTGGAGAAAAATGCAGAAAATTGTACAAACAAAATATATAGTGTAAATAAATGGCAGGTAATCTGGGGGGGCATCTAAATGTGATTCACTGAAAATTTTATGGTAAGAGCATTTGAAAGTATGTTCCTAGTCTTCTAAAATTATATTTACTGGCCTTCTTTAATCTAAATCCAAATTATCTGCCATGTGGTTCCAGACTTAAAAGAGCAGTGAGTGTGGCATTAGTCAGTCTAACAAACCTGACTGTAGCTGAGCTCAACATAATATCTGAGTTAGGGTAGAAGGAAATCTTAGGAATGCACCTTCCTAAACTCTAAATAAAGCATAAGTAGAGCTATGTGAGTACAGCTTTAGATGCTGGTTTGCTGTATCTAGCTGTCCTTTACAATTTGACTTTTACCAAATTTGGTTTTACCAAACCAAATACAAATATAGTGGCAGAATGCAAAGCAAAATGGGATTATCATTGTTCATTCCTTTCTGTCTTGTCCTACTGTTTATGATCCTCTTAGGGTTTGTTTGTTTTTTGACAAAGCTATTACAGTTGTTTGCCATTTCCTTTTCTAGCTCATCTAGATGAGGAAAACTGAGTAAGTCACTTGCCTGCATCACTTAATTAAGTAGTGTTTGAGGCTGGATTTTAATTCAAATCTTCTTGACTCAAGTCATGGCACTGCATCACTTGACTGGTGGCAAAAGAGGATAGGTGTGACTAAACAAAATGGAAAAATAATTTGTAATTTTTATTGAACTGCAAGTGCAAAAGTGAATCAAATGTATGACATAGACAAAAAGAAATTTAGTCTCAACCTGCATTGAGAGGTTTGATGTCTAGAATACTTGAAATGATAGTTGCTGTGTATTTTGCCCAGGCCAGACTATGTCTAGAGTATTGTAGAGTAGGATGGTGAAAGACTTAAACTGTGTCATGATATTGAGGAAATAACTGACTTGAGTTGGCAAGATAGCTATCTTTTATGGTTTTGAAGGACTCTCATGGGAAGAAGGGTCTCATTTGTCTTCAGAAAGCAAAATAAAACCATGAAAGTTGCAAAGTCAAATTTTGATTGACAACATCAAATCCATAAAAAAGATTTGCTAATTTCTTACTGTTTGTCTTGTAATTTAGGCAATGAAACCACAGTAGTTCTTGCCTTCCAAGAATGTTGCTCACTCGGGAGTGCGCTTAATAAATGTTCCATTTTCACACACCCACACATATACATATGTAGATACAAATCATATAAAAGCTAATTTGGGGAGGCAGGAAAAGGGATTGAAGACTTTTTGTTTCAGCTAAGCTTTAGTAAGGCTCAGAATTATTTATTATTATTATTATTATTTTTTTTTTTTGCTAAGGCAATTGGGGTTAAGCAACTTGTCCAGGGTCACACAGCTAGGAAGTGTTAAGTATCTGAGGCCAAATTAGAACTGAGGTCCTCTTGACTTCAGAGCTGATCCTCTATCCACTGTGCCACCTAGCTGCCCCCAAGGCTCAGAATTTTATTTTTTTTTTATTTTTTATTTTCTTTTGAGGCTGGGGTTAAGTGACTTGCCCAGGGTCACACAGCTAGGAAGTGTTAAGAGACCAGATTTGAACTGGTCCTCCTGAATTCAAGGCTGGTGCTCTATCCACTGCACCACCTAGTTGCCCCAAGGCTCAGAATTTTAAAAGCAAAAGAAAGGAATGATTAGCTCTCAAAGGGAATTTAAGTTTCCTTTAGAGGTTATGACATTCTCCTTCACTGGAGGGGTGCTGCATAATAAATTGGGGCATCACAGTAGAGATTTCTCTATGGAATTAAGACTGAGAGTTCTTAAACTATGTACTGTGAACTTAAAGTATTTTTAAAAATTTGATAGCTAGATGTCATTATTATTGATTTCCTTTGTAAATTTTGTTTTATTTTGGCTATTTAAAAGTATTCTGAGAAGTTTTCACTAGGTTGTTAAAGAGATTTATGACACACAAAAATTAGAAACCCCTGCACTAGATAGCCCCTGAGGTCCTTGCCAAATTGTGATCATAGAGGGCAGTGGTAAGGTACATCATGCTAGTTGTGAACAGTCTGTATCATGTAATAAATAAACCAGAAACTATGAAGAACAGAAGTAATCATGGAAATAGTTCATTGGAAAAATTTTGATTTGCTATATATATGGCAAGAATTTGAGAGAACTGGTAGACCTCTTCAGTATTCTTTTGATATCCTTGTGATTTCAAAAGAAATAAGGAAGGCAACTAGAATGTCAGGTAGAATTCCCAGAATGAAGTTACAGATCCAGGTGGCTCGATTGACTTAAGAGCAGAGATTTTTTACCATTTTTGTGGCATGCTCCCTTTGGCAATCTGGTGAAGCTTTCATTTTTTACTTCAGAATGTTTTTAAATGAATAAAATAAAATATATATAGAGTTACAAAGGAAGCCACTTATTGGAATACAATTAAAATTTTTTTTTAGATGTCCACAAACTTTTAAATTTTACTCCCTTCTCTGGATGGTTACACACACACACTCTCTCTCTCTCTCTCTCTCTCTCTCTCTCTCTCTCTCTCTCTCTCTCTCTCTCTCTCTCTTTCTCTCTTTCTCTCTCTCTCTCTCTCTCTCTCTCCCTCCCTCCCTCCCTCCCTCTCTCCCTCCCTCGTGTTGAAAGTTCCCTGAAGTCTCCAGCTTATTTTACCAGCCTTCTTTTAATATTATGCCACTTCACATACACTCCATTCCCGCAAAATTGGCCTCTTAAGCTCTTTGAATTCCCCTGACTCTGTGCCATCCTTTATCAGCAGTACACTCACTTCTCATTTCTACCTTTCACATTTCTTATCTTACTTCAAGGTTTAACTTAGGTACCATCTTCTTTATGATGTTTTCCCTGGAACTCTCCAACTTTTACCCCTCAAGATAACCTTACAAATAACATTTGTACATGCTATTTCCCTCCAGTACATTATAAGTTTTTTTTGTGGTATAGAACTCTGGGTACTTAATAAATTGCTGCATTGAATCAAAAATGAAGCTTCATCTTTCACACATATCTTGCCAGAAATGATAAACTTATAGACATTGATACTGATGAAGCCCTTACCTAGAGACAAATGGTAAAATCAGTTGATCTCAGTAATTCAGTAACAGCTTTCAAATCTGATTCCATGTAGGTAGCAAGTCATAGAAAAGTGAGAAAGGGAAAAATTGGATTTTTCTTTTCGTTTTCCTAACATTTTCTTAGGGTTTTTTTGTTTGCTTGTTTTTAAAGAAATCTTTTGTTGTAGAGGTTCCTATTATTTACTCTGCCACAGGTATTTTTGATAAATTCTTGATTATCATATAGCCTCAGTTTTAGGCATATAAGCTTATGTTGAATTATGGAAGAACCAAAGTGGTAAGAAGACCAGCTGTTCTATTAATCTAAACATTGAAATAACCTAGACCCAATTATTTTCCTTATTCTGTCAGTTTGATGAATTTCTGGTATGATTTTAGCTGTGTGCCATGGGCATTTCTTTGAACCTTAATTTCCTTTTCAGAGTCAAATAAGATTCAGTGCCTGTTACATATAGAACACTGAGCTTGTCACTTGAGCTAAAAGGAAAATAAAACATATTCCTTGTCCTTAGAAAGCTTACAACCTATTGGGGTTTGACATACATTATAACTATAAAACTTTGGAAAGGTATAGAACATGAGCTTTTTAAGGGCAGTACTGGGATCTTTATTGACTAGAGGGATCTGGAACTGCTTCATGGAGGAGGTAGCATTTGAACTAGGTTTAAAGGTAGGATTTCAACAGATGGAAATGGAGGATGGGAGTAAAATGAGATAGGAATAGATAATCTCTAAAGTCCTATCTAGTTCTAATACACAGCAACTCAATATGGAGACATTTGCTATCTTGAGTGATATCTGTAAATTACCTTTTGCCTGATAAGTTAAAGAGTATTTTTCTCTACTGCCTAGGAACAGACTCTTTAAATATTGTTAGGACAGGTAACAAGTTTAATAAGATCACTCTATTTGTAATTTTGTAGTAACAGTAGGATTTAAAGAAAACTTAGAGCAGATGTAAAAAATATGCTGGTCCTTCACAAAAATGACCCCTAAATCATTTGATAAGTTACTACTCTCTTCTCAACTATCTCTTCATTTTTTCTTTTTAAAAAATTTACATTGATACTATTATATTATTTGATCCTTTTTTACATCCCTGATAACTCCTTTTCTATCTCTTTTGCCATTTCTTTCTTTGCCTGTCCCCTAATTGTACTTCAAGGTTCAGTAATTGGCCTACCACCTAGCTATCTTAAGTGGGTAATGACCCACATGGGGTTGCATAACTGAATGTGGGGGTCGCAAAATTATGATTTCTTTCAGTAAATGATTGATTTGCATACATTTATATATTGTATATATAAATATGTATATATTTATATATACCTAGACTTCCTTAAAAACTTGTTGGGCAAAAAAGGGGCCACAAATGGAAAAAGTTTAAGAAGTCCTTATCTACTAGTCTTCCTTATAGGTTTTCCTTTGGAGAGCTCATTCACTTTCACATTTCTAGTTATATATCCAAAGTAGGCTATTATATCTTCAGACTATTCATTTGATTGATTTCATAAATGGGCTGACTCCTTTATACAATGGATTGTGTTATATGGCTCTAGGGATACAAAAAGTCTTTGCCTTAAAGGATTTTATGATCTAATCTCCAATGAAACTGACATCTTCTGATCCACTGATCTCTATTGAGCATTCTTCCCTTTCTTCTTTTATGACAAAAAAAAATTAAATAAAAAGATAACAATGAGTTTTTGCTCGTTTTTTTAGGCATTGTGATACATTGGAGAGAACACTGAACTTGGATTCAGAAGACCTGAATTTGAATCCCAGTTTTAGGTGCCTTTGGACAAGTCTCATGGTTTTTTGGGGTCTTGATTTGATGGCTAATAAGCAGTGGCCTCTAAAATAGGGTGCACAAGGTTACCCATCGTACTGCCAGAAGAAACTATTAGAAATTCTATTTATATTTTTTCTGGGGAAAAGCTGTATTAATATACATACTAATATTGGTACCCTCATTTGTTCTGTATGTGCTATATGATAAATATCACCTTCTATATGATATATCTTAAAAGAATGAGAGTTCCACAATATGGAAATGTTGCCGGTGTTTTTCTCTCTCCCGCCTCCCTCTCTTCCCCCCCATTCTTTTCATTTAAGTGTTTTGATATGTTGAAATTTGTTTATTAATCAATAAACTTTTAAGTACTTACTATGTCCCAGACATTATATTAGATGCTGAGGTTACAAATATAATCAAAGGAAACCATCCCTATCTTTATGGGAATTTATACATTATAAAACCATATAGAATAAGTTCATATATATATATATATATATATGTATATATACACAATAAATACAAAAGTAATATATAAGGTAATACAAATGAATATTAGTAGTCAACAGGGGTCAAGGATTGTATAGATTAAGAAAGTAGAAGGTAGTTTTTGAGCTATGCATTGAAAAAAGAGAGGAATTCTATAAGATGAAAATGAGAAGAGGAAAGGAATGTTTGCCAGGCATGGTGAACAGCCAGTAAAAAGTTGGATACTTGAGAAATAGATCAGTTTGGCTGTATCTCAAGAGTGCAAAAATAAAGGGAGTAATGGATAATGAGACTAGAGTTGGGGCCAGTGAAAGACTTTAAAAACTAATATTTTATCCTGGAAGCAGTAGGTAGCTACTGCGTTTTGATAGATCTATGCTTAATGAAAATCTCTTTAGTAGCTCTGCAGGTGAACTGCAGTGAGGAAGAGATAGGAAGTTAGGCAAGGAGAAGTGAAGTTAAGATGGCAGACTAGCTGGAAGAAATTACAGCAAACTATCCCTCGCCACAATTCCAAACATCTAGAAAGTGCACTGAATCAAATCCTGGTAGGGAAATCCAAGGGGGGGAAAAAAATACAAAAAGTAATTTTTCCAGTCCAGGTCAACAAAGGAAGATAAGAAGATACTTGGGACAAGATTGTCTAGGGAGGGAGCATTTCAAACTTCGGGAATATCTGTACACCAAATCAATAAGAAAGAGGTACCAGAAGTATCATAGAAGGGGCTTAGGAACAGTTGACAACTGGCAGCTTTTTAAAAATAGCTTTTTATTTACAAAGCATGCATGGGTAATTTTTTCAACATTGACCCTTGCAAAACCTTCTGATTCATATTTTCCCCTTCTTACCCCCACCCCCTTCCCTAGATGGCAGGTAGTCTAATACATGTTAAATATGTTAAAATATATGTTAAATCCATTGTATACATATTTATACAGTTCTCTTGCTGCATAAGAAAAATCGGATCTAGAAAGAAAAGAAAAAAAAACCTGAGAAGGAAAAAAAAATGCAAGCAAACAACAGAAAGAGTGAAAATGCTATGTCCTCTCTGGGTGTAGGTGGCTCTTTTCATTATTGAAGAATTGGAATTGGTTTGAATCATCTCATTGTTGAAGAGAGCCATGTCCATCAGAATTGATCATCATAGATATAGTCTTCTTGTTGTCTTGTATAATGATCTCCTGGTTCTGCTCATTTCCTTAGCCTCAGTTCATGTAAGTCTCTCCAGGCTTCTCTGAAATCACCCTCCTGGTCATTTCTTATAGAACAATAATATTCCATAACATTCATATACCATAATTTATTCAGCCATTGTCCAATTTATGGGCATCCATTCAGTTTCCAGTTTCTAGCCACTACAAAAAGGGCTGCCGCAGACATTTTTGCACATCTGGGTCACTTGCCTTCCTTTAAGATTACTTTGGGATATAAGCCTAGTAGTAACATTGCTGGGTCAAAGGGTATGCACAGTTTGATAACTTTTTGAGCATAGTTTCAAATTGCTTTCCAGGATGGTTGGATTTGTTCACAGTTCCACCAGTAATCACAACATAGTTTCTTGATATATATCCTTTACAAAGGTTATCTCAGCCTTTCAGAATGTATAATCCAACTCATTCTTGAGTAGGAATCCTGTGGATTGAGCAAAGAAAATCAGAAACAAGCAGCAGTTATATGGCTTAACAGAAATGGAATGAGTTCTCAATTTCAGCTTGCTGACTGAAGTCTACATTAGAATATTCAAGGCTTGAATATTGTGGGAAACTTGTGATACAAATTATATTCCAATCATCTAACTGAATTGAGGCATGCTTACATATAATGAGGCACATCATAGTTTTCTGGAAGATGAAGAACTGTTTGTTCACGCCTCATAATTGAAGGGGATGCTTCTGGGATGTGAAGAATCCTTATTTTTTTGTGGAGGACACCAGCATCCTTCCAGTATAACCAAAGTTTGGAATTTCAATTATCCTTGCCTTTTCTCTCTCTCTCCCCTTCCCTCCCATTTATGCTTAATCACTCAAGTTTTTAAATTGTATGGCTACCACATCTGTCATTTGATATTATCATTTCTTGCAAGGTTACTAGTGATTATTATAATTCTCTCCTGGCTTACTTCTCTCGCCTCTCCAATCTGTGGCCCACAGAGTTGCCAAAAGTGATATTTCTAGAGTACAAATGGATTTTTCTTTAATATTTTTCTTTAAAATTTTGAGTTCCAAATTCTCTCCCTTCCTTATCACTCTCCTCAAGATAGTACGCAATCAGATACAGTTGTTACATGAACAATTATTTAAAACATTTCCATATTTATCATTTTGTACATTTCCTTCAAATAAAAGGAAAAAATAAGAGAAAGAAAGTGAGAAATAGTATGCTTCAGTTTGTATTCGGTTGATACCAGTTCTTAGGAGATGGATAGAATGCTTCACCATTAGTCCTTTGGAATTATTTTGGATCATTGTATTGCTGAGATTAGCTAAACAATTTACTGTTCTTAATTGAACAATACTGCTGTTACTGTATATATCCTTCTGGTTCTGTTCCCTTCACTATGCATTAAAGGCGCAAATCTGCTTGAGAAGAGCTCCACTAGCTACCCACTATTTCTAGTTTAAGCTAATCTCCCTTGAATATTTTTTATAGCAGAAGTGTCAAATGTGCTCTTTGTGAGTCTAAACCAGATTAAAATTTAACAAAATAAAAACATAATAAGATATTTTAAAACTAAATCATTATGTGATCCTCAGAGATTCTGATGTACAACTTAGGGGTCCATTTCTATTTCATACTATTGCTTAGCAGAGCTGATCCAGGCAGCCTTTCCTCTACTAAGTGTGCATTTCTCCTATCATGGATTCTTGTGTTCTGACCAATTTTAACTCTCCTTAAGAACCTTTGTATAAGCTGCTTTTCTCCATGCTGAGAATGAACTCTCTTCAATATTCAGATTAAATGCTACCTACCTTCCGCCTTGATACTCACTCTTAGTGCTATATTCCCATTGAAAGTACACCTAAGGGGCAGCTAGGTGGCACAGTGGATAAAGCATCAGCCCTGAACTCAGCAAGACCTGAGTTCAAATTTGGCCTCAGACACTTAATAGTTCCCAGAAGAGTCACTTAACCCCAGTTGCCTCAGCTTGGGGGAGGGGGGGAGAAAAGAAAAGAAAGTATACCTAATTTGTATGTTTTGTACTTATCTATGTTATCCAAAAACTACAATGCTCAGTACATACTTGTTGGATGAATATATAAAAGATTACATGGAGAATTGGGGGTGGGTAAGGAATAGGAAAGAAGCCTGCAGACCATTGGTGTCTCCAAGAGAACATTGGACTGAGCCCCAGGAGAGATTTAAGTTCCAGTAGTGGCTCAAATACTAACTACTTCACTACTTTGAACTTCATTTTCCTCTTTGTAAACAAAGAGTTTTGATTTCTCAGGTCACTTCCAAATCAAAAAATTTGATTGTAATATCCAGGATTGTTTGTGATCTATGTGTTACCACAAACTTAAAAATTCTGCTACTGACTGGTAGAAGAGCAGTTCCTTTTGTGTACCCCTTGAGGGAGTAGTAGCTTAACCCACCCACATTTTATAGGAACAGGAAAATCTTATTTCTCTATTTCAGGCAAAAGGTAGAGTGCCAGTAATTCCATATGATATAGTTTAGTGGTAAAGCAAAATTATTTTTACCAAATGACCTTCCTCAAATTTAACAATTTTAGAATATCCTTCTGGTGTACTAATAAGTATTATTAGAATATGGATTAAAGGTAAGAGAAAATTTGCATAGATAGCTTTTTGGTCCTAGATATGTTTGTTTTTTTAATTTGTCACAAGAATCACTAGGTTTGGAGAAGAGAGATTTATATTTGGAAATCAGAGTGTTATAATAAGACCTTCCTAATACACCTAGAAAAGATTTCCTCTTTTTTTTTTTTTTTTTTTTTTGTCCATTTTTATTTAATAGATGTCCTCAAACTTAAAACAGATGGCAGCAAAGACTTGCTTGAATTATCAATAACTATATTTAGAACTTTATTTAGAGAGTTATACTAAATCTCAGATCTTAGTAAGAACATTTCTTTTTTAGGCTGCTTATCAGAGTGTCATTATTCTCTTATTGTCACCTAGTCACCTAGTCATAGTCACCAAAAGATGGATTTTTATCTTTCCCCAACCATTTATTAACTTTAAAATGATCAATAAAAATGAACATTTAGTATACGAGATACAAAAAAGATTGTATATGGAACCATGAATTCCTGTTATTCCCAATTTTTTTTCTGACTCCTTGGACTTCTTTTCAGTGGCTCAACAAAAGTAACAACTAATAATACGTTTTAGACTGAAAAATATCTATAGCCTGACCTTTGATAGTTTATAAGAGTAAAATATACTCTTAATCTTTTTTTTTTTTTTTTTTTTTTTTTTTTTGAGGCAATTGGGGTAAAGTGACTTGCCAAGGGTCACACACTAGGAAGTGTTAAGTGTCAGAGAATAGATTTGAACTCAGGTCCTTCTGGCTTCAGGGCTGGTATGTTATTCACTGTGCTACCTAGCTGTCCTCTCTCAATCTTAATATAGGTGTGCTGTGTGGTCAGTAGCATATTGGTGGTAATGACAATTTGTATTTAAAATTGCAGAGAGCTTTAAAATAACAGTATCTTAAACCAAGATCTAGCAGTGTCGTGTGGAATGTAGACATCTTATGGAGTACAAATTTGGTCTCATACACTTATTAGCTCTGGGCAAGTCACTTAATCCTGTTTGCCTCATTTTTCATCTATAAAATAAGCTAGAGAAAGAAATAGCAAGTGACTCCAGTGTCTTTGCCAAGAGAGCTCCAAATAGCATCGTGAAGACTTGGATATGGCTGAAATGACTGAACAACAAAATCATTTGCTGTGTAGAAATTGTAGATGCCATTCCATCAGAAGTAAAGAAAGTATGTACATTATTACCATTATAATATGATTACAATTCTGTAAATACTATTTATAACAATAAAATAAATAAACAGAAATTGAGGTAGAAAATGAATACAATTCTAAAATCAGATAGGAAGTAAATTTTAATCTGATTTAGGCTGTCATTTGGGAATATCTTACTAGCAGTGTTGGATACCTCTATTCTAGAAGTTCAGCTAAAAAATCCAAAGAAAAATTGTTTCAATAAAGTAACAGGACCAGTAAAATCTTCAGCTTTTCTATTACTTACAAAATTCAGGGGAAAATATAAATATATGCAAATATATAAGAAAATGTACATGTAAGATATTAAAATTTTTTCCTTTTCAAATAATTGCAGAATGTATAAAACAGTACAGCAACAAAAGCACAGAAATCATGATCAGTACAAAGCTCTATAGAAAAACAGAAGACAAACAATTAGAGTGACTAATTGTTCTTATCTGGGATGTGCTTATGTAAACATGCCAGTAGTTCCTAAGCTAATTAAATTTAAGGTCATTCTTAAATAACAAAATTCTTCAGGAAGCGCAAAAATTAAGTCTCAAAGAAAATAATGAAAAAAGGTTGGGAGGGGATAGCACTGTGCTAAAACTTAATAATCATAACTATTAAAACATAATAAATGTATAAATATATAAATTAACATATCTATTAAAATACAAAAATAGTTCTTTTGAATAGATTAGGAATATAATTCAGACATAGTAGCATAATGCTTGATAAATATAATTACAATTAATTGGTTAAGAACTCAGAGTTTGGCCAAAATTGATAGAAAAAAATGGAAAGAAGACTGGTATGAATTGGTTCCAGGTGACTACGTTATTTAAGTTTACAAGGACATGGAAATTAGAGTAGGAATATATTTTTAGTTAGGTAGAAATAAAGATCTTTATCTTTAACATGATGGACAGAAAATTTTTGATCAAACAATGGTCATTCATAATAAAAGAGAAAAGGGACAGTTTTGAATTTACATAAAATTGAACAAGGTTTCACAGAATCATTGCAGTTAGAAATAGAAAGGAATAAATCTTTACAATTAATTTCCCTAATTAAATCTGATATTCAAGATAAAAGAAGATTAAATGATCAAAGTGTGTGAATGATTGAAAAATTGTTTATTAGGTTACCATATACTATACATGCTAAGTTCTAGGGACAAAAAGATAAAAAAGCAAGAAGGATGTGTATGTGTGAGAATTTACAAGTATTTTCTTTCTTGCTCACCTCTCCTTTCTCACTGAGAAATAACAATAGCAAAAGAAAATCTTTTAAACAAATATGGGTAGTCAAAACAAAACACATAGTTACACCAACTGTATCCAGAAATACATGTATCATTCTGCATCCTCATTCCCCCATTCATATTATGTTCAGGCAGTAAGTAGCATTCTTCATTATCAGTTCCCTGGAGTGTTGATTGGACATTATATTGATCTGTTTTCTTAAGTCTTAAAAAGTTTGTTTGCAGTGCCTCAGTTTATACCTATCTTCCCAATGTTTCTCTGAAACCCAACTTTTTTGTCATTTCTTACAACACAGCATTCCATTACAATCAATCACCATAATTTGTTTAGCTGTTCTCCAACTTTATAGGCATCTCCTTAGTTTCTAATTCTTTGACACCACCATAGTACAAGCCACTATAGCTTTAAAAACAAAACACACACACACACACACACACACACACACGGATCTGTTTCTTTGATTCTCTTTGCATGTACATTTTAACATTAGTATGACTTAGTCATTGGGCATACACAATTTAGTAACTTTTAGAACGTTTTTTTCAACTCCTCTGTTTTTAAAATCTAGTTTTGTTTCATTTTCATGTCCCCTGTTCCAATGAGAAAGCAAAAAAAAAACCAAACATTTGAACCTATGGTCAAGCAAAGCAAATTTTCATGTTGAGCATAATGAAAATAAAATAAAATTTCCATTTGCATTTTAAGTTACTCAACTTCTCTAATCAGAGGTAAGTAGCACATTTCATCGTGAGTCCTGGAATTGTGGTTGGTCATTGTATGATGAGAGTTTCTAACTTTTTTGAAGTTATTGGCCTCAATAATATTTTTGTTATAAATTGTTCTTGGTACTTTTCATTTCACTTTGCATCATTTATATAACTATTCCCAGGTTTCTCTAAATTCACTTCCTTTTTCATTTTTAAAAAGTTGTTGACTCTCTCCTTAAATCTTTATTTTAAGCATTCTTTTTTTTTTTTAGATTTTAGGTCTCAAATTCTTATCCTCCCAACCCTTCCTTCATACAGAATATATTTTCATATTGTATGTATTGAAAAAAAGTGAAAAAATTATATTTCAGTTTACAGAGTTTATCAATTCTCTTTTGTGTAGGTAGATATCATTTTTTTTTTTCATTATGAGTTCTCTGGAATTGCTTTGAATCATTGTATAGTCAAGTCTTTCACAGTTAATCATCATTACAACATTGGTTTTTCTATACACAATGATATCCCAGATTTTCTCACTTCACTTTATATCAGTTCATAAAAGTCTTGCCATGTTTTTCTGGAGACTTATCTTCAATTTCTGGCAGCACAGTGGCACCTCAAATCACAGTCATGATGCAGTTTGTTCAGGTATTTTGAGTAGCACCTCAATTTCCAGTTCTTTACCATAATTAATAAAAGCTGCTAAACATATAAATCCTTTTTCTTTTTCTTACTGCTGTTGTACAGACCGACTGCTCAGTTGGACAGAGTTTCAAATATTCCTCCCAAATGGTTGGATTAGTTCAAAATTCCAACAGTTTATTAGTGTACCTATTTTCCCTCATCACCTTCAGCATTTATTATTTCTGATAAGTGGGAGGTGGTAATTCAGAGTTCTTTTAATTGGCATTTCTCTAATCACTAATGACTTAGAAAATAGCTAGTGCCAGTTATACCTAATGCCAGAAAAGAGTTTGCTATAATCTCTTTCTGACCTCTGTTTAATTCTCTTAACATCTCTAGTCTGAGCATTCTGAATAATTGCTGTTGGTGCCACATCTTTCTCCTAAGCCCAGTGCTTCTTCTGCTGACTTTGTGCTTTTTCCATACCCTTGGTATCATAGTTTACTCCTATGTATCTCCTGTTGTTCTCTGTGTTGATTTGGCTACTCCAAATTTTATTTAGGAGTTATTTTAAAGTTTGGAAAGGAATGTTGGAAGAGTTCAGCTGGGTTACTGCTTGTACACTGCCATATTGGCTTTACCTCTGGCATAAAGAAATGCCAATCTCATTTTCTTTCCTGATAGCCAGTCCACATCACTAGTTTCCTGTGGGATATTTCTAACTGGATGTTCCATTAATATATTAAACTCAATTATGCCCAAACAACTCCTTATTCTCTTCCCTACCCATCCACCCTTATCCAAACCATCTTTCTTCTGTTTTAATATTTGTTTCCTTGTTTCCTGAACAGTATCTTTCTGGACTCTCAGGTTTGCAGCTTTTATCCTAGACTCTCCTCTCCTTTACTAAGTACTAAAATGAATATGAATTTTTTCATTGACATCAAATGACTACAATAAATAGTTTTAATCAACATAGAACTTGAGTTAGAGGGAATTGTAAAGGTCTTTTTTTAACCCTCCCTTTTACAGTTAAGGAAAGTGCCATCCATAGAGGTTGCCCAAAGCTTGCAGGTAATAGATAGTAGAGATCTTCTGACTCCAAATTCAGTAGAGATTTTCTTGGTTTCATTATATTGTTCTAGTAGACAGTTATGGTCTGCCAATTGAACTGTGCAAACTTTTAAATACTTTTTTCCATTTACTGTTTTACACTTGAACAGTCATCTGAGTTTGCAATTTTAAAAATTTAGAGGATTTAGCTAAATATTGTAGGAAAACTAGAGATTGATAAACAACATAGAAAGGACTTTTCTGATTTGTGTAAAGTAAGTTCTTTTCGCCATTCTTTTTCTGAGTTAGTTAACAAAGCTGTTGCTGACCACAAATTATCTTGCTTCACAGAATACCAGTAGAACCTTATTAATAAATGAAAATTCTTCACCTTTGCCTAATGCTGGGGGGAAAGGATTTTAAATATTTGAATATTTTGGGCAGCCAACTCAATCATATTTGTATATATGTGTAGGTGTATATTTATATAGATGAGTTATGTATTAGTTTTGTGTTTCTTTGATTTTTAATGTACCCAATACTCAGGGCATGTACTGTAAGCGAAATTTCGTACATATAGCATTCTTACACTTTTACAGCTTTTCCTATACTAGTGTTTCAATGATTAGTTTTCAGGGAATTTGGCATTCTTATGCTTCTGTAGCAGCTTATGAGATATTTCAGACAATCTGGTTTATTCTTTTTTTTTTTTTTTTAAACATATATGTAAACGATTAGTTTAAATGCCTTGTTCAACAAGTATTGTTAGTGACTGGTCCTTGTTTTGGAATCCTGGTATTCTGCTTCCAAATCAGATTTTCTTTCTGTTCTACCCTGGTTTAAAAATGTCCACTTCCATCTGATTCCAAACCTGTTCTCTTTGTTATAGGGAAATAATTTTGAAAACTCATTTTGGGTCCTCTTTCTATTTCTTGCCTTGGATCATTTCTGGGAGAAGGAATGCTATAGGGATTTCCTGTTTTGTTTCTAAAGAACTTTGATGACTAAATTAAACACGGAGGATTTACAAAGCTGAATTACACTTTGTTTTTTTACCTGCATTATGAGCTGCTTGCTTTAATTTTCATTCCTATTCTTTTCTTTCACTCTAGCTTGATATACTTCTTCTCTTTGCTCTCCTAATTTAACATTTTCTAGTATATGGGTATCTTTTCTTGCTTTTTTCTTTGATTTCTTCATTTTTCTTCCTAAATTTTTATTGTACTTCCTGTTGTCCTTAGAAATACTGATTCTGATAACTTTAGCAAATTTTTCTAGCTCAATGCAATTTTATACATTTGCGAGTCATAGAAATCTGGGATCCACCAACACCTAATTACATAGTAGTGATAATGATTTCTGAATTTACATCTATTGCAAATCCATGGTGTCTCTTGGGGTTCCATGCTGGCCTTAGCTGGCCATGTCTATAGGGTTTTTCCAGAGCCTTTCGTCTATCCTGACTTCCACTATAGTGTTAGCTTCCTTTTTTCTCTTTTAAGTTAGTATTGAAGAAGTCTTTCTATGACTCCCAATTTCTTAATATCTAAATATTTCAAAATTTGGTTGTTTTCCCTATGGAACTGATAGCTGATTTTATATCTCATGTCATAATTGTTTGTTATATTGACATTTAATAGTTCAGTAGCACTATAGATTTGAAGCTAGAAGTGGCCTAGTGATTTAGAGCTAGGTCAGCTAGTTCAACCCATTTATACAAATAAAGCATCTAAGACCCAGAAATGGTAAATACCTTATCTTAAGCTCCCAGAAATAGCAAAGTGGCAAATTTTCCCTTAACTCCAAATGCAGAATATTTCCAAACATTTAAAATGTCTAATTTTAAAGGCAAAAGCTTAGTTTTATATCTTAAAAATCATCTAGTCCTGCTTCTTCCTGTGAATTTCCAGTTCAAAATCACTTGCAGATGACTGGACTAATCCACTCAAATCAAAATATTCTAGTTGACCAGAACCTCTAGATTTCTCTTGTTAGACAATTTAATGGTTAAGAGTCTCTTCCTTATTGTGAATTTGTTTGTTTCTTGTAACCACACAAATTCATTCTTTTTTAAAATAGTTTTTATTTACCAGATATATGCATGGGTAATTTTACAACATTGACAATTGCCATACCTTTTGTTCTAATTTTTCCCCTCCTTTCCCCCCAGATGGCAGGTTGACCAATACATGTTAAATATGTTAAAGACAAATTTATTCCTTAGAAAACAATGTTTTACTGTTTGCATTATTGACTTTCTACCCATGTTACTTATACCTTTGGAATCCAATTCTTATCATGCAACAAGAAATTTGGTTTTACACAAATATATTGTATCTAGGATATCCTGATATGTATGGGATTGCCTGTCGAGGGAGGGGAAAATTTGGAAAAGTGAATATAAGGGGTAATGTTAAAAAAAAAAATTAACCATGCATATGTACTGTCAAAAAAATTATAATTATAAAATTAATTTAAAAAACCCCAATGTTTTAAATGTCAGGTGGGCTTTCAAGGTTGCCCACAAAAGCCTGTTTTAACTCTTGTGGAAAGGTTTAACTTGACCATGGATATATTCTTACCTCTTACAAGCAGCAGCAGTGGGAATGATTAAATAAGGAAGGTGAAGTAGATGATATGGAGCTTATAATAATCAAGAGGTACTTCTCTTGAGAAGAGGACGGAGTAATACTTTAATTTAAATAGATTGTGTCATTTGTCCTCATTTTTTGGATAAGATGAGGGAGGGGAGAACAAAGGAGAGCTGGGTGATCTGGATTTAAATTTATTTTAAATAGTAGATGGGTTGTTTTCAAGTCAAGTATACTTGATCTGGTAATTTTAAAAGAATTTTAGGGTAATCCTAAAACTATTGAATATAACATTTCTTAGGTATTTAAGGAAATATTTCTGCATTTCTTAAGTATACATCTTATTATGAATATTTACTTATGAGATTCTAGATAAATAATAGCTTTAGTTAAATTTGCAATATTTAACCTGCTTTTATTATAGTAGAAGCTCAAACCAATATGAGATTGGGACTGAATTTGCTTTATGTTTCCTACATTTTAGGTTTTGCCTTATTTAAAATAAGTTTAAATTTGATTTTTGAGAATTCTAGGAAAGTGTCAAAACAACAAAATATCCTTGGTCTGTGTTGCAGAAACAAATTTAGAAGTTGACAGTAATTTTCTAGGTGTATATATGTCATGCATTCCCTTGATTTCTTCCCCAGACTTCAGCATAAAACTCAAACCTGAATTACTAGAACTCCTACACAAATTTGTGCTGACTTGGGAGTTGTAGTTATTTAAGTGCTGGTTTTTGCTTAGTAATATATAAAGCTCCAAGATCCTCTTTCCATAAATCTGATAGCAGTTTATTTGAAAGAAAATGAAACAAAACACTATCTTAGGATTTATATAAATAGTTTTATTGGAGTTCTATTACTGAAACGTATAGCTAAATTTGTATAGAAATTGAATGAACTAGAATATATTATTACTTGACATCAAGCAGTACTTCTGAATTGTTTTGTCCAGTAGTTGGGATGAATTATGTTAAGCCTATGTTCTTTAGCTCAGTTCCTATTGTGACTAAACACATACATTTTTTACAGGATGCTGATTAGAATTAGGAATAGTGTAACACCTTGCTTTCCTGGGAATAATTCTGTTTTAATTTTTAGTTTTGCTTCATTAGTGCAATTTTATTCAGATGTCAGTATGCATCTGCTAAGATGATGTCTAAAATTTAAAAAGTTTGTGGCTTAGTAGATTTTTCCTCAACAGCTATGAAAGAATGGTCTATTTAAGCCTACCATTGAAAAAATGCTTATTTTATACAATATCATGTATAATATCTAAGGTATCTTCAGGTTTTTTCAGAGAAGACTTTCTCCTTGATTAAAAAAAAAGACTTAAAATATAATTTATATTAGGGATATTTATATTAAAACATTTGTCTCAAATGAATTTAGTTTTTTCCTCAGTATTGGAGAAGAAAACATTTAAGGGCTTTTTATTTTTTCTTTGGGCTTCTAAAACTTTTTTTGAGGCACCTCAATATCACAACGAATAGTGTTTGGCTGAAGTCAGGAAGAACTGACTTCAAATGTTCCTAAGACATTTACTATCTCTATGGATGTGGACAGGTAAGGTTCTGACAGGGTTACCTCTGGCAGATTAAGCTCTGTCATCCTAAATTTGTTAATAATAGCACCTGCCTCACTAAGTTATTGAAGATCAAATGCAACGATAAAGTGCTTTGCAAATCTTTAAATGTTACTTTATTATTGTGTTCTTTCCCTTCTTTCCAATTGTTTCTAGCCTAGCAATATCTGTATGGACATCTTTGGATGCTCCTTCTAATTAGTACCTAAATATACTGCATTCGGTATATTAGGGCACTCAATTTTACTAGTACTCAGGTGAGATTTTTTTCCCAAACAAGCTTCCAAGTGTTTCAAAGGGTCAAGCCTTGCCTTCTCTCTTATGTCCCTTGAATCAAGATTCTTCTTCTTTTTGGTAATGCCACATATCCTAAGTGATTGGAATAGTTTTCATAGATCCAATTAAATGGTATAGTTTATGGATCAGCAAACTGCTAAGAGCCAGCAAACTTGGACTGCTATTTGCTGTATTACTAGTAAAGATCGTTTTATATCTTTAAACACAATACTTAATTTTTTAAAATATCAAAAACCATTTCTGGATTTGGAGAGCAATGGAGGGGGAATTCTTAATTTGGCTTTTTAAGCTTTAGTTTCCCCACCCCTAATATAATGATTGTCTTGATAAAAACAAGGGTTAAAGAAATGTATTTGAATTTTAAGGATTTAGTGACCAAAAGACAGGCAAGTTTCAATTGAGTGCCACAACTTCCCCTTATCCATGCCGAAAAGCTCAAATAATAACTTTAGGTTTGGTGGGGGTGAAGGGAGAGGTGCATTTTATGTGATAATGAGGATTCCCTGCCTACCTTACCTAAGGAAAGCTAGTCTCTTATTATACATGAAACAAAGAAATCTCTATTTTCTACCTGCCTTCTGTTATAGGGTACACTGCAGCAGTATACCAAGTTCATATTTGGGTTGAATTTCTAGTTGTACCACAGCCCAGGGACTTCATTCCATTTCCGAAGTTCCTTTTCATCATAGGGACTTTTCCCTTCTATCTGATGCCTGCTTTACATATAGGTGTGGCCCAGCTCAGGAAGAAATGATGAATTTGTGGAATTCAAAGAACTATAAGAGCCTTTTAAAATGAATTGAAGCAAAATAAAGTAAGCATATTGATCAAAATATAAATACAATGACAATTGTAACAAATGGGGGAGGGAAATGAATGCATTGATTGTATATTGCTAATGACATTCCAGACCCTAGAGAAGAGTTGAGAGTGTACTGCCTTCTTCTTGAAAGAGGATAGATCGGGGAGTCTCTCTTTGTATATGAAATAATGGCATATTGTTGGAGGCCCATGTTTTAATTGGTGTTTTTTTAATTGTTTTTTTGAAATCTTTGTAGGGAAGTTTTGATAGTTGAGGAATGAGGACGGGAGTATATTTGTTTCTGAATGTTAAAAGAATGTTTTATAAAATTAATAATATAGGTGAATTTTAAAAATCTTCATATACTTAGTTTCTGTAAGATGAATTTTACATTGTAGATCCCATGACATAGTAATACTTATATTTTTAAGGTAAATAATTTCAGTCTCTGTCTCTTTCTCTGTCTCTGTCTCTCTCTCTCACACACAGACACACACAAACTTCCCCTTTTTTACTCTTCACTTGGTGATGGGTCAGATTTTTTTTGGGTTATTTTAAACTCTTGAAAAAGACTATCTTAATTAGAATAGGTTTTACATATCATAATTTGTAAATCTGAAGTAAATTTTTTTTGCTTTTAAAATAGATTTGTATTTTATTTGTACTCCATCTCTCCATCTCCATATTTGAGAATAATTTGATTCTTTGCCCTTTTTTGCTCCTGAGACAATTGGGGTTAAGTGATTTGCCTAGGGTCACACAGCTAGGAAGTGTTAAGTGTCTGAGGTCAAATTTGAACCCAGATCCTTCTGACTACAGGGCCTAGTGTTTTGTCCACTGTGCCACCTAGCTGCCCCTTGAGAATAATTTTGAAAAAAAATTCACGCTGCAGTACTGTGTAAAACACAATATTGTATATTATATGGTGTGTGCATGTATGTGTGATATTGGTAAATGGAATTTTAAATGATCAAACTAGATATACCTTATAGAAGCCCAGGCCTTTTGCATTGATTTCAAAGAATCATAGATTCAAGGCTAGATTGAAGGATAGAGAGAATATACAGGGTCATGTATCCTGCTTCCCAATGACCTGAATTACACAAATTGTAACCTCTCCATGACAGCAACTGCTCATCTTCCCCTCTTTTCTAGTTCTTCAAATTTGAGATTAGCCTAAGACTGGAGATACTAAGTCAAGTTCTTTCTTGATTTTAGAAATGTGGGCTGATTGGTATTTAGAGAAAAGTAATTAACTTCTTGTTTAAAATAACTGCTTTTGAATACATATAATTTTATAGTGAACTGTTTTTGATTGTCACAATTGTTCCATTCCAGATGAAAAAAGTAGACAAAAGTTGATAAAGTATGATTGAATTGTCTTCCTAGAGCTGGCAACTTAAAGATGTTACCATGCTCAAAAAGAGAAGGCTGCAATGAAATATACTTTGAGTCACAAATGATTCAACTATAACAATCAAATTCAGTTTTTTTTTTTTTTTTTTTTTAAATTTTCATTGGTGGAAGTAGACTTTAATAATAGTAAGGAAAAAATCATTTTCAATTAAGGGCTGTATATTTAGCCACAGAAAAAAGTCATTTAAAATATTTACTATTTGATGGTGATTTCCCAAATGAGATAAATGCAGTTGAACAGGTATCGGTGCCCATTGCCTTAGCATGATATTTAATTTCTGAAGGAAAAGATTCTGGGCAATTGTAAATTACTGTGAAGACTGGTAGATTCAACAATATATAAAATTTACTTTTGTATTGCAATTCTAATTCATAGTTTTTCTCTTTTCTTAGATTTCCTTCATGGAGAGAGTATCATAATATGATCATGAAGTTTCTGTTTCAAGAAGTTTCTTCCGGAATTAAAATGTATTTCAGATGGCAGAATCAAGATAATTGGTTTGGTATATAAAAAAAAAAAAAGTGGTGCTTATTTTTAGTAAATAACCATGACAACTTCCCATATGAATGGGCATGTTACAGATGAATCAGACATTGAAGTAAAGAATGTTGATCTGACACCTCAAGAAGAACCTCAGAAGCATCGAGAGATGGCGGTTGATTGTCCTGGAGATTTGGGAACAAGAATGATGCCAGTACGACGAAGTACACAGCTTGAGCGAATTCGTCAACAACAGGAGGACATGAGACGTAGGAGAGAGGAAGAAGGAAAAAAACAGGAACTAGACCTTAATTCTTCCATGAGACTTAAGAAACTAGCACAAATTCCTCCTAAAATTGGAATAGATAATCCTATATTTGATACTGAGGAAGGAGTTGTCTTAGAGAGTCCTCATTATGCTGTGAAAGTACTAGGTAAGTAGAAAATATAAAGTAATAAAATGTTTTAATATACATGTTATTGGTCTACCTGCCATCTAGGGGAGGGGGTGGGGGGGAAGGAGGGGAAAAGTTGGAACAGAAGGTTTTACAAGGCTCAATGCTGAAAAATTACCCATGCATATATTTTGTAAATAAAAAGCTATAATAAATAAATAATAATAAGAAGCTATAATTATATATACATATACACTAAAAAGCTATAATAAGAAATTAAATTAAAATATATATACACACGTAATTTTATATCATACAATTTCAAAGGTTAGGAGATTTGTAAAAAAAGGAGTAAAATGCTTAATCTTGTTAGAATTTTATAGAAACTCTAGTTTTAAAAAAAAAACCTCTGAAATCATATAGGTATTTAGGTTTGTGAACCTTCTACCTAAAGAAGAATCCTTTCCAAAGTATACCCCAGTAAATGGGTAAGTTTTTTCTTTAAAATCTTATATAGAAGTGAGTGGGAATGCTATCTTTTTTTTTTTTTTTTTTTTTTTTTTTTTTTTTTTTTTTTTTAACCAGAACAAAATAATGTTCATGATTACTATTTTGAAACTCAGTACCACTGGACACAGTTATGCGTGTCTCCCCCTCTCCTCCATCCCTCCATAATTTCCCTTGAGATTACTGAACTTTTGTTCTTCCAGATCAGTATATTTATATAAAGAAATTCTTAGGTAGTTGACCATTTATAGATTAAATCTACAAATTTTGGTGGTATTGTCACCTTTCAAACAGTGAGCAGTTTTTTACTTCTTTATTTAGTGCTGTAGTTGTTGCTGTATATGTCTTTTTTTTTTTTTTCCCTGAGGCAATTCTGGTTAAGTGACTTGCCCAGGGTTACACAGCTAGGAAGTGTTAAGTGTCTGAAGTCAAATTTGAATTCAGATCCTCCTGACTTCAAGGTTGGTACTCTATTCAGTGCGCCACCTAGCAGCCCCTGTATATATCTTAATAGGTGGACTCCCAGATATTTTATATATTTTGTAATTATTTAGAATGAACTTTTTTTCCATCTCCTAGTACTGGATTACTTGGATTCTCCAAGAAAATAATCATGGCATCTGAAGAAAGTAATGATTATTTTTGTTCTTTGGTTGTGTTTTCCCCCTGAATTTCTATTTCTTTTATGATTTCACATGGGAAAAGCAGATGGATTGAGGTTATGAGCGCTTGAGGAGTAGAAGTGAAACTGGAATAGAAAACTTTTTTAAAGAGTTTGATTGAGAATGTGAGGAAGAATACAGTGTGGTAATTATCTGGGATAATGGAATCTAGGGAGTCTTTTCTTATGTTAATAGGTAGCAAGTAAATAGAAAACAATAGGGAAAGATTGATTGTTGGAATAAAAGACAGGGAATGGGACCAAGGGTAAAAAACTAGAAGGATGGTGATTTTGGTGAGGAAGACTTGAGAATTAGAGGACAGTGATGGAGATAAGTCAAGATGCTATGAGAAGAGGAAAGAGGGAATTGGCAAATAAGAGGTAACTCCCAGCAAATAATATTTAAATTTTGGGAGTGTGTGAGGAGGAGTGGCAGAGAAAATACTGAAGGAAGGTTTGAGGAGAAAAGAGATTGGCAATAATTGATCTATATGGAGTGGAGCTGATTCATTAATTAGAGAGAAGGCTTCTCTTGTTTGTCGTAGGAACTCAGTTAAGATGGTCACTATTTCAGAAAATTCTTCGTCTCTATTAATCTGCATATGAACATTAGGGAAGGAAGCAGGTGGTGTGGAGTAGTCCAAGGTGTGAGCAGTGCTAAAGCCAAGATGCTAGGGAATAAGATTTAGGTGGTTCACCTGGGTTCAGAGATTAGGATAGAAGGAAGTTCTGATAAAAACTGATAATAGCTTAAAACATTTTGGGGATAAGAGATTGTGAGTGTGGAGGAGAAGGAAAATAATTTTGAGAGGAGTATTTCATAAGGAGAGATGATGAAATGATGGAATATCAATGTTGATTATTCAAATGGACCCCTCCTCTACTTTGTGAATAGGTAGTTATTTAATTTTTTGTGTCCCTCAAAGTAGTTAGGCCCTCTTCTTTCTGTATTTTTGCAAATAGTTTCTGTAATATTGGAATTAATTGTTCTTTAAATTTTACTTAGATTCATATAGAATTTACTTGTAAAACTGATGAAATGCAAGAATTGGGGTAAGAGATTCCCCTCTGGTCAAAGTCACAGTGAAAGAATACCAGAAGTCTGTGTGGCAAAAAGGAATTTTTTTCACTAAGAAGAAAGCTTTCTTAGTAGGCAAAATTCCTGATTAGGAATTTGGCAAAAGTGGGTTAACAGATCCTTGATTATATAGGGTAAATCTTGTCCTGGGGGTTGAGGAGCAGTTTGAGCCACTCTCTAGAGGACTATTGATTGTGCCTCAGGCCAAGATCTCCAATTGAATGAGACCACTTAACTTGGGAAGAGCATTGTCAGGGAAAGGTGTGCTTTTCCCAGGATTTGAATGTCTCCCCAAAAGGAACACAGTTTATATCCGCTCCTCTACTCCTCCAAAAAAAAGGTTCAAGGGGACACAATTTACATCATTTTTCTCCAAAAAGATCTAAGTTTATATCAAAACTATATGAACTGAAGTTTTCCCCCCCCAGTGGGGGAGAGTATTTTCGTTAATACAATTTCTTTTTCTGAAATTGGGTTATTGGTGTTTTATATTTTTGTAATTATAATAGTAATAATAATAGATGGTGGTGTAAAGTTTAGAAAGAGCTTTACAAATATAATCTAATTTTTAAATCACAACAACACATGAACTTAGGTACTATTTATTATCCTCATTTTAGAAATGAAGAAACAGAGCTACATAGAGGATAAATACCTTCTCCAAGAACATAGAACTAATAAGTGGCTGTTCTATGTTTTGTTAGCATATAATTGGACAATATGATTTCTCATGTTTTCTTTCCCAGTCCTTTTATCTTCTGGCTCTTTGACCATCCTTTCCAGTACTAGTTTTCACTGTTAACTCATTTCTTTACTTTTCCTCCTTACCTCCATCATTCAGTAATTTCTTTTACTTTTGTAGTTGCAGATATGCAACATACATCTGCTGCCCACTCAGAATTCTGTAATTTTATTCTGAATTCCAGTTTTACTTCCCTTCTTTCCTCAATGAGTTTAATGCTTGCTTCTTCAATTTGTCTCTCAGTCCTTTCCTACCCTCACTCTCAGGGACTTTGGCTGATTATTGTTTCTTGAAATTTAGTATCCATATTTTTTTCCCTAGTTATTTATTTTAATTCTTGTCTTTTTCCTCTTAATATTTCTTGTTTTATAGAATTGAGTTCTGATTGCTCCAATCTTTTCCAGGAAGATGTACTTTTTGGATAAAGCATTTCAATATTCTAAACTATTCTTTCAATTTTTTTCTCACTAACTTTTATCTTAATTTATTTCTAATTTTGTTATTTTAATCTCTTTTCTTCCAGACACTCTTGTAGTTCTTATGGATAAACTTTTTTTTTTTTCCCCCTGGGACTCTGCTTGTAGGTATGGCACTACATTCTTCTTATTTGGAGTGTTTTCTGTGCTCAGATCTCCTGATAGACCCTTATGGAATATTAGAAATCACTTTGTCCTTGGCCCCAGGGCACCTGCATAATGACCTCCTCCTTACTGAATTGTTCCTATCTCCTACTACAATTCTGGATATATCTTTTCTCACCTTACCTGGCTTCATGGTGTTTCATTGGTATAGCTTCTTTAACAACTTCTCACCATTTTTAAAAAAAATAAGTTGTTATTGCTATTTTCTGGTTGTTAAATCATTGTAGTTATTTATCCCAAGTATTCCCTCCCCTCTCAGAGAGTGAACCCATATAACATAATATTTTTAAAGAGGGGGGCAGGGAATCATCACTACCGAAATTTTAAAAGTCTGAAAATATGCAGTGTGTAACATTAGTGGACCTCCTAGTTCCATGAAGGAATAGGTTGGGTTGGGGTGATAGCTGCTCTAGTTCTTCATATAAATCCATACTGATCTTGATAATTTTTTACATATTTTTTGTTGTTGTTGTTGTCTAGTGGTTCATTCCATTTACATTGTTGTAGTTACTATCTTCATCCTACTTTAAGCTCTTCTTTTTCTGAGAGTACAAGACTCACTTTCCTTTCATTAGTAGGACCTTCATTTGCTCTTCCAGATTATATTTCTCTGTCTTCCCTATCTCTTCCCTCCTCCACTTATTTTATATATCCTCTCATGTTATAATATTATCCAACACTTAAAAAAATTCATCCTCAAGCAAGTTCTATCCATGATGTCCCATATTCACCTCTTACTGTTTCCCCTTTGTGTGCATTTAGAAAAAATTCTCTTATTGTTCTCTGTCACTGTTCCATTTTTTCCCCTTAAATGATGAGTATGTTTATTCACTCATGCATTTCTACTATTCAGAGTGTTCAAGAATAAATCTCTTCATTTCTAGTTTCTTTCTAAAATTGTTTCAATCTCTAGAATTGAAGACACATCTCTTTTCACAAGAAGTTAAGCTCAGTTTTTCAGGGTAGGGCACACTGGCCTGCATTCTGAACTCCTTTGCTCTTCAGAACAACAGTATTCCATTCCCTCTTGTGTTTTCTAATGGGTGCAGAATAGTCCTGTATTATTTGAATGTTCTTTCATTTGCCTTTATTTCTGATCACTTGTCCAAAAAGTCCCTGAATTCTGTCCCTGATTCTCCGTCCCTGGATTTCCTGTCTCTGATAAATAAGAAGATTCACCTTATTTTGCTCTAACCAGGCTAATGTACCATTCCTAAATTATTGCCATATTTTATATATTGTTTATGCATTTATTATGCATTTATATTATTATGTATTGTTTTCCCCCATTAGGACACACCTTCTTTGAAGTACAGAGACTATCTTGTATTTATATCCCCAGAATTTAGTAGTGTCTGGCACAGAAAATGTTCCTAATAGTTTCCTTTATTCCTTATTCAACTTATGTGTGTGTGTGTGTGTGTGTGTTCCTTCAAAATGCCACAATAAAGAAAAAGTTCTAATGAGTTATGAGTATCATTCTATGTAAGAATGTAAACAGGTAAACTTTATTAGGTCCCTTATGGTATCACTTTCCTGATTACTCCTTATACTTCTACTGAGTCCTGTATTTAAAAATAAAATTTTCCATTTAGCTCTGGTCTTTTCATCCTGAATGTATGAAAATCCTTTTTTTTTTTTAATTTTAGTTTTTTGAATGTCTACCTTTTTCTCTGAAGGATTATTCACTGTTTTGCTGGGAGGTGTTCTTGGTTATAATCATAACTTCATTATTCTCTGGAATATCATATTCCAAGCCCTCCAGTCCTTTAACATAGATGCTGCTAAATCTTGTGTTATCCTAACTATTAAATGAAGTGAACTCTGAAAGCTATCTCACAAAATGGAGGCAATGTTCTAAAAATTGAGTGAAGGAGAAAGTAACAGAAAGTTACTAGGTTGACAAGAAACACACTCAGAAGAATATAACAAAGTCAAGGTTCCTACATCCAAAGCCTCCAAGAAAAATAAGAATTGGGCTTAGACGATTTATTTAAAGGAATTTTGAGCAGTTTGGGGAAGAGGTTGGATGTATTTACTACCATCTTGGCTGTGCCTCCTGACATTCTTAATATACAAGGTTTTTTAAATTAAAGAAAAAAATTCCACACTTAACATTAAACAAAATATCTTTTTTTTTTTTTTTTTTTTGTCAACTACTCTCATTACTTTTTTGATCTTCAATAACTATCAGCTTCTTTGGAGGCTTCTCTTGCATCTTCCAGAAGAGTCCCATTGTAAATTCTTCTTATCCTGGCCCCTTCTATCTTTTGAGTCACCAAGTCTAGAAGATCTGAAAGAAGGAAGCAGTGTCCTTTTATTTTAAATGATTTATTGACTTATTTTTTTAAAACATTCTCACTAGTCCTCTTCAACCCTAAATCCCCACTTTTCCACTTTATTAAAAAATGAAATGAGACTTTTGAAATATGCCCATAGTTTTCTAAAAATTTGTTTTCTGCTTTTGAGTCCCATTTCTGCTGTCAGGATGAAGCATCCTGACATTCAATGATGCTTCATCATTGCTTGATCAGAGTTCTTAAGATTTTTCTAATTAAAATTATTTTTCTTTAAAATGTATACATTTGTTTGCTTACTTGTTTCATTCTGCATCAGAAACTTCATTTTCACTATTTCTTTTTGTCTGATTTGTGAGATATGATAGAGGTATTTAATTTGAAATAGAGAGGATATGATTGGATCTCTGCTTTCCAAATCTAAGCTATGTTGTAACTTGGTCCAAGTCAGATTCCAAGGTTTTCCCAGCTTGACTTTATCTACTGAGAAGCTTCCTTTGAGCTCTCCTCCTGGGTGAGGCTTCCTTCCCTTGTTGGGGGGGAATATAGTATAGAACTATTCTCTTGGTATTATCTTGAATTGCCACTATTGTGCATGCCAAAAGATTTCTGGAAGCCTGATTCCCTGAAAGGGCGTTTCTGACTCAATCCTTGAGGCTTCTGTATATCTTTTTGTGTGCTTCTTTTTTCCTTCTTCATATCAGAAATTTAGGGATAATTATTACTGCCCTGCTGGTCTGCTCCTGCTCATTCACTTTTTCTAGTTTAGTTTCATGCCTTATTTCCTTTAAAAATTGCTAATAAGAAAAAAATAATGCCATGTATGCCACTGTTTGGGTAGTATTAAAATTTTCACCCATTTAAAAATATTTGCATATTCTAAGAGTAAATAGTCCTAATGGTTTAAATGCCTTTGGTTAAAGGAGGAAATTATTAGGAATTTATTTGAATATTCTTTGTGTAAAGAAAAGAGTTGGAAAAAATTATCTCTGAGGTTTGTTATAAGTTTATGATTACACATTATTCAACTCAAAATAAGTTGACCTGGAAATTAGTTCTCTCAGTTGCCCTCTTAAGGATATATATCATTTTCTTATAAATTGCTTTGTGGTTATGGTAAATGGATTCACTTAACCTTTATCAAACTTAAATGTTCTCTTCTATGCTGTCAGTCAGTAAACAATTAAGTGCTTACTTTGTACTGGGAATAAAAAGAAAGGCATAATATAGTCTCTAACCACAAGGAGCTCACAGTCTATTGGGGGAAGACAACACATAAAAAGTTGAAAAGTGGAATGGAACTTCATTTCACTGAGCACTGGGGCATGATGATAAAGTATCCCTTATCTTAAAAGGAAGATCTGGGGGGAACTCTGAGTTAGGGGGTCCAGAGGGAGACAGTACTGATGAATCTACAAATTATGTAGAGTTGATATGATTTTGCAAGAATATGAATTCTGGAGAAAATTATGAAATCCCTGAAAGCAATCAGGTGGGAAATCACTGCTCTGTGCTCCTTAAAGAGATATATTTGTCTCCTTAAGTACAAACATGTGAAGCTTTAAATAAAGAGAAGTATAATGTTTAGTCAAATCTATCTAATGAAGTATGAGATGATTTCTCCTAAGTACAGAAAAATAGAATTCAATGTTATTAAATATTTTATCTTATTTCTAACTTGCTGTGTTTGTATTAGACTTGAATGAAATCCTAAGGATCATTCTTCTATGGGAACAAAACATTAAATTCTCCCATACTTCCCATCATTTTACTTTGTCTTTACCTATCTATAATCTTGTTTTAATTCCTGTGCTATATTAAAAAAAAACAAAAAAAAAACTCTTTAGAGTGACCTTTGAAGGAATTAGGAATGTTTTTCTTACATTGTTTGAGCAGTTTAAATTTAGTTTAAAAAACTATTTATTTTGAAGTGGCAGATAAGGAATTTTTCGAACCTATTCAATACAGTGAATCTTACAGTGAAGATAAGTTTCTGAAATTTGTTGTTGTCATTTGTATTTCCTCTAATTTTGATGTATACTGTTTTATGTTCTTATAGAAAAATGAAGTGTTACAGCTTTTTCCTTAAATTATTCTTCTTTCCCCCTCTTCACAATTTGCTACTACATTAAATTATATCAGCGACACTCCTCTGCAATCTAGTGTAGGTTGATTAAATTACCCATTGCATTCCTGGTAGTGCTTAGAAGTGAAACAGCCAAAGTCTTATAAATGAGGGCAGGATGGAGGGAACTATTTGATTGGGAAGGAGCTTTCCGTTTCCATGAGACAAAACTTCCAACCTGTTGTAAGTAGACATGTAATTTTTTTTTTATTTTTGTTATGTTAACTGAGTGAGTAGTGGTTAAGAAAATCTTTTATGAATTTTCAATATAAGGAAAATAACTATTAATAGAATATTTTAAAGGTATAATGAACTGAATTTTCTATTTAGAATGTCAGGATTTTATAAATAAATATTAGTATGAGGAAAATTGGGCTTCGTTTATTTGTGTATATATAATTCCAAAATTTTATTAAATGAACATTTTGAGAGCTATTTCATTGATATGTCATCAATGTTATTTAAAATATAAGTTAGAAGTGAGAATTATGCTATTCTTTACAACCTCAGATGACTACAGAAATTATTTGGGAGTTAATGGTATAGAATGAGCTATGGAAACAAGCAACTAATGAAAAAAGCAGGATAGATGACTGATTTGACATTCAAGCCTATAAAGTAATATTTAAAATAAATCCTTTATATCATGGGTTAATCACTTTGTGCACATACCTTTTTGGGATAATATAAGACATGATTTTACTTCAATTGATTTTGGAAGATTAAGAAAGTCTTCTTCTCTTACTTTGTTTATAGAGTCTAGAATCTAAGGAGTGCATAAAAGAATATCCCCAGGAAAGCAATAGGCAAAAAAAGCACATCAAGAAGAAGGGCAAAAAAGGAACTTTAAAAATAAAAGTACAGGGTATATTTTAAATGAACTTAATTCTTGTGTATGGTCTACATGTTAAATTGAAATAAATATTCCTCCATGTAACTAAATTTTTTTCTTAGCATTTGGTTTATATTATTGCATAGTAATGTAGTGCTATTCAGTGAACATTTCTATAAATTTATCTGGCACCCATAGATTTGCTTTTAAATGTTTTAAAAGACAATTATTATTTTTCCTGTTTTTTAAAAAAATTATTTTGTTGATTATTTCCCAGTTACATATAAAAATATTATTGAGTTCTAAATTCTCATGCCTCTCTTTGAGAAGGCAAACAATTTGATAAAAAAAAAAGTTCTATGTGAAGTTATGCAGAAGATATTACCATATTAATCACATTACAAAAGAAAATTAAATAGTTTTGCTTTTTTTAAAAGGAGAGACTTCTCTCTGCTTTCATAGCTTATCAGTTCTCTCTCTGCAGATGGATAGCATTTTTCATCATGGTTTAGAATTGTCTTGGATCAATGTCCTGATCTAAGCTAAGTCTTTCACAATTTCACAGTGATCATTGCTGTTACTGTGGACAGTGTTCTCTTGATTCTGCTTATTTTACTTTGCACAAAATAAATTATATAAGTCTCAGGTTTTTCTGAAACCATCCTGCTCAACAGTATTCCATCACAATCATATACTTCAACTTATTCAGCCATTCCCCAGTTGATGGGCGTCCCTTCGATTTCCAATTCTTTGCCGCCACCCCCCCCCCCCAAAAAAAAACCCCTGCTATTTTTCTCCTCTTTTTGATTTCTTTGGAATATGAACCTAGTAGTGGTATTTGAGTCAAAAGAATATGTGCAGTTTTATTGTCATTTGGGAGTAGTTCCAATTTGTTCTTCAGAAGAGTTGGACTATTTTACAGCTTCACCAACAGTGCATTAGTACACAGTTTTCCCACATACCCTCCAGCATTCATCATTTTCCTTTTCTGTCATCTGTCATTTCCACTTCTTTTTAAAAATATTATTTTTCCTACAATTATATGTAAAGACAATTTTTAGCATTCATTTTTGTGAAATTTTGAGTTCCTGATTTTTTTCCTCTTTCCCCCTTTTAAAATAGTAGGCAATTTGATACAGATTATGTATATACAATTATGCAAAACATTTCTATATTAGTTGCAGTTTTGAAAGAAGAAACATAAAAAAGAAAAAACCATGGAAAAATTATACTTTGATCTGCATTCAGTCAGTTCTTTATCTAGTTATCTAGTATTTTTCATCATAAGTTCTTTGTACTTATCTAGGATCTTTATGTTGCTTAGAGGAGCAAAGTCATTCATAGTTGATCATTGTACAGTGTTGCTGATACTGTACAGTGGTTTCCTGTTAATGTTCATTTCACTTTTTTTTTTTTTTGAAATCTGTAACATAAGTTAGGAGATTAAATTATTCTAACATAATCTGTGTTATTCATTAATATGACTTATGAATCTTTCATTGCTACTACCTATTATTTCAGCCTGAATTTTTTATTTAGAAGGCACATCAATATTTGGACAATATTGTCAAAATTAATATGGATCATTTTGGAATTTTGAAGACTTAAATGAACTATTAATTTAGCCTATTGGTCCAGTAAATGCAAAATCTTAGCACAAGAGGAAGTGAGGCTTCTTAGAGTTAGGAAACTTTTCTTATGAGGTACACCAGTATGGGAGATCATCTGTCTCCAAATGAATCATTGGTGTATCCTATCTGAATTCTTTCTGGGTTGTTGCTGTTTTGTTAATTTCTCATTTTGTTCAAATCTTGAACCTGAAATACAGGAGCAGCCTGGAACTCATATATTATTTAAATTGTAAGTATTTTTATGCATTTGTTTATCTATTCTCATAGAAGGCACCTAGCCTAGTGTTTAATAAGTGTTTTAAGAGATTGTGACTGATAATTCCCTCTGAAGCATATTATTTAATACTAATGTTTATATCCTAGCTCTAACAACTTTCATACCTTCAAGATTAAAAAAAAAATCAATACCCCAATTAGATCCTTTAAAAAATATCTAATCTAAATTTAGCATTGCTCAAAATTGTTTTTTTCCTTTTCAAGCAATCATGAATGTGTTTTTCAGACTAGATGTTCTTTTTTTTTTTTTTTTTTTTTTTTAAATCTCTTTTCATTGATGTAGGAAAAAAATTTTAATTCCTCAATAGAGGGTAGAAACACTGCCTGTTAATACAGAATTTGCATTTGCTCTATAAGTAAAGAGCATTAAAGAGTTCTCTGGAGCAGGTTAAGTGACTTGCCTAGGATCATTCAAACAGTTTGGTTCAGATGTGAATTTTGAATGATGATATGCCTGACTAATCATTATGCTATACTTACATTTTCATTTATTATGTTATAATTCAGAATTTTTGAAAAGAGCAATTAAGAGAAGGTTATTATTGATACTTTATTTATAGTGGAGACTGTGGTTCAGAAAAAAGTCCTTTGAATTTGGAGTTGGAGGATTTGTTCAGGTTTTGCCTCTGTTTCTGAATGATTTTACCTCTAAAGTTGTAAAATGAGGGGATTAGATAAGATTGCTTTTACAACCTTTATCCACTTACAATCCATCATACATTTATAATAATCTCCAAAATTGATACTTTCTCTGCATCTCCCCCTCCCTTTTTAATCACGGAAAGGGAAGCTAATGTCCAAGAGCACATGGACAGTAATTAAACAGGATAAAAGTGTATGGATATGGTCTGTCTATATGGTTAGAAGTATTCACATAAATGAAATTACAGGTCTCTCTAAGCAGAATTTTATGTGTACTTGTCTCTTGCACTAGAATATCAGCTTCTTGGCAAATAGGAATTGTTTATTCTTTGAATCTTTATCTTTGTTTTAATAGAACACTTGTTTCCTTTCTCTAGGAAATGGTATATGAAATGGGGGTGGGGAATAACAAATGAATGAAAATACTACCTGTGGTATAGAGAATGGATTGTCGTGTTGTTTGACAGAAGTCACTTATTAACTATAATAATAAAAAAGTTTTTGTTTCACATAAATTGTATAAGGATACAGAACTGCATACAAAACAAAAAACTCTGAATGAATTACAGGACCTGGGTTCAAATTTTGCCGAACATTACCACTTGGAACCTTGACAATTTTCTTAAAATCCGTAGAACCCCATCTTCCTAATCTGTAAAATAAATTCGTTGGTTGGTGTTTTCTGGGGTCTCTTCCAACTTAGATCTATGTTACTATGAGCTAAAACTCAATGAATGACCTTAAAATAAGTTAAATTTTTCAAAATCATAAGCTACATATAATTAGCCTGAGGATTAAATTTGTAAATTTAGTATTGAGTCCTTTCAGATTTTATTCTGTAACAAATGAATCAGATAAGTAGTTTTTTTTTTGTTTGTTTGTTTGTTTTGTTTTGTTTTTTAACTTGGAGGGCTTTTGAGAAAGCTATGACATTAACTTGATAAAAATATACAGAAATTAGATCCAAAATTTTGATTTGTGGCTTGATCTTAGTCTGGATAAGATATTTTTAAAAAGAAAATATTTTGGTTCTGAGACTAAAATCATTTTTCATCCATAATATAGATGTCAATAAATAAAAATTAAGGCTAGAATTCAAAATAACCATTAAAAAGTATCAAAATAAGGTACTTTTAAAGTAAGCTGTATAGTAAGAACATTTGGTTTGGGATGAAAGATATAGCTCTAGCAAAATTAACTTTGAAATCCTAAAAAGTTATCTTGGAGTCACTGAACTGGATCATCAAAATGGATGTTTTATTTTCATTCTTTAGACAAGGTTAATGTTGACATTTATGGATTGATTTGAGTTTCACAAGCAAAAAGATATTAACATAATGATGTAACTTGTTGAGTATTGTTAAGATCCTTACTAGAGTACTGAGGTTTCTGAAAAGTCACATAGATTAGAAAGGAAAATAGGATCTCTGAGGAAAAGCTAAAAGAATTATTTTATTTGGTCTACATAATCAGTCTTTGTACTGAGAAAGACGTAAGGTCCATCTACTCTTAAGTAGGTCAAGTAAAAATAATGATAAATAAGTAAACAAAATTAATTCAAGGCAGTTTGTGTAAAGATCTTATAAAGATAAGAAATTCTAAAGACTTCATTAATAGCTTATTTCTGTGCTGACATACTGCACTCTCTTGATGTAGGCTAAAATTTAGAGAAGATTTAGGGAGGAGAACAACATATTTAGCTCTATCAACTAACACTGTTTTGCTGTATATGTTAGAGCTTCTCTGTAGTTATATCTATTTTCTTGCCACGCCAAATCTCAGACTGCCAATTATTAAATATGCTTTTAACTCAAAGTCAAATGTAAATTGTATTCTTAGTTTATATGTCTAGTCCCCTGCCTTTCTATAAATTCAAAATTTATAGGAATAATTTTATACAGAATGATAATTAACTTTTTGTTATCAGTATTAAGAATAGAGTTAAGAAGAAATATGATAAACTGTAGAATTGAGGATTTCTGTTGGATATAAAATTTTTCAGAGGATGAAATTGTTTTAGCATTTGGTAGTTTTGCTAGCAGAAAACTTTATTTTTTTTATTTTTATTTTTTTTGAAATTAAAAATGCCAAACAGACTTAAAATTGTCTGCCCTTGAATTACTGGTCCCCTAATCCTACCTCTCACAAGGTCATACCTTGCCAGATCTCAGTCCTGAATTAAGTCCTATCTGTTTGCTTCATTCATATTAGGCATAGAGGATAAAATGCTGAATCTGAAGTCAGAAAGACTGTTTAGATTTTGCCTCAAATGCTTAGTAATTAGTAATGACACAATGACTGTCTGCCAGAGTTTCTTCATTGCTGAAATGGGAATAATAATAGATTATTGTGAGGATCAAATGAAACACTTAGCACAATGCCTAGCACATGGTAGGTGCTTAATAAATTATAAATGTTTATGCCTTTTCTCTTACCTATACCTGCTGGATAGAGTTGGAATGAATAAAAATCAAGGTGATTGAGTAATCTATATGTTTATGTAAACTCTTTTCAACCTACACTCACTGCATTCTTCATAGCACTTCCAAACTTTCTTCTTTCTCCTTATCAAGGCGATCAGAGCAGTAAGTCAGTTATGATTCCAGAAGACTGTTGATGAATCATGTTCTTCTCTCCCCGCTCTTTCCTCTTCCATGTTCATCTACTTCTTTTGTTTTCATCTCTTTCTCTCCCTTTCCCTCTTCATATATAACTGATCTGTTTTATTGCTCTGTTTTGCTATTTTTTAATGTATTTTGAGGATTGCTGTTTTGTAGTGTAGTTTTGACTGATAAAATTTCTTGTCCTTCCCTGAGATTTTTTTCATCTTCAATATGGTAGTTTTTATTTTTATCTATACCATGATCATTCTGTGGTTAACTATATCAGAATTTGTTCCATCAGACATTCTGTATATAATCAAATCATACAGTGTGGGGTGGGTGTTTTTTTTGACTAACCCCAGATTGACTAATCAGAGAAATCTTCAGATACAAAGAAAAAGCATTTATTTAGTCCCTGCAGGGAGAGGCCCAAGCAAGCCCAGGAGATAGAGACCTCTAGGCCTGGAGATCATGTGACTTCCTGTAACTTGGGCTCAGGGCCCATTCTTCAGGCTCTTCAGACCTCTAGGAATAGGTGTAATGTTCTCTTCTTTAAATTATAATCATTCTCTTGGAGCAGGTTCCTTGGGGAGCTTCTGGAGGCAGCCTTAGTTTCAGTTCAGTTCAGTAAACCTAAATGCAGCCAGGAGTTAAAGTCCAGATCCTTTATTGTGTCTTTCAAAGTCCTGAATCTTTTCCTGGTCCCGGTTAGCTTTAATAGAGGGCTATCTCTCTCCTTGGTTCCAAGAGCTCTCCAAATCTCTCCAGCCAGCTTGAGCCTCATGTCCTCCTAATGTCTCCAGCCAGCACAAAGGTGGAAGTTGGAAGGAATCTTGACTCTGAATCTCCCGAACTCCTCCTTGGCTCTGAGAGCTTCTTTGCTTATATGCTGCCCAATGAGTACACACCAATCATTTCATCACTAGGAAACCATTATTTGTTGTAGGATTAAATCAATGCTAAATTAGATTTAACCATCATCTCCTCAATTCCACTCAGTACCTTGTTTCAAGTTCTGGCCCATAACATCTCCTTGTAGGATCAGATCAACCATGCTAAATTAGATAATTATTGTCTCTATCCATTCCAGTGACTTAGCACCTTGTAAGAATCCTAACAAATAGGAATCACTAATTTAGGCCTAGTCTGACCTACTCTATCTCATAAATTTTTTGAGAACACTTCACCTGGTCTCACTCAATACTTTCAAAGTTTGTCAAACTACTAAGTACTCAAAGCATAAGATACTTGAATTGGTGTATTATTCGGATTTGGTGAGGGAGGAGGAAGAGGGAAGCATAGCATCTGCCTCAGAGTAAAGAATGTTTTCCAATTTCTTTTCCTGAAGCCTCCAAATTGTATATAAGCCCTGATATAATACTTGGATATTAGATAGATCTTTATAAGTTAGATAAAATGAATTTTTAAAAATATTCTTTTTAAAATTATAAACAAACAAAATAATATAAACAAATTGCATTTGAAACTTATTTATCCTTATTTTTAAGGTATGTGTTCTTTTTAATATGATATTAATAACAATAATGATGGTAGTAATGTTATCACAAGTAATAATCTTCATATTATTTGATTCCCCAACAACTTTGTAGAGAGAGATATTATTATTAACTCTATTTTAGGTGGGGAAACTGAAGTTATAGGAGATTTGAAACTGAGACTTATTTTCCTTTTAGGTTCATGAATTTCAATCAATGCTGGTAGCTCTTGTTTACAATACCCAAGTCACTCTCCTTCATTTAAATATGGCATGAACATATGAATCTCAATTTTTCTTTTCTTCCTCTCTTCTTCCCTCATTTTAGATTTCAACATATAGACTCTTTGAAGTACTCATACTACTCAGTTTCTCACCCTATTAAAACTACTTTTACTTCACCTCAGCCACACACAAAAAGTCATGCTCCTGATCATGACTCCACCCAAAAATATAATAATAATAATAATAATTCTTCAAGAGTTCCAAAGTCCACTTCTCTGAAGATAATCTATTCACTTTCCCCCTCACTGTGATCTGCAATCCCATGACCTTTCAATACTCTCCCAGGCAATCTTCCCTTCATTAGCCATTCTCTCCTTTCTGAATCTTGACCTCTTGTTAAACTAATTTTATTATTCGCTGCCCTCCTCTCTTGAATTTATACCATTCTTAATCAAATTGCTGATTAAATGCTGCAAAACCTCAACCTTGGGTCTTTCCTTCCATTTTCCATCTTTGCGTCTATTAACATAGTATTGAGCAAACTCGAGGGGAAAAGTCAGCATTAATTCTGACCAGTTCCACTACACGATAATACACAACCTTAATTGGGTCTTAATTGCTGTTATGCAATCTCCTGTTCTTCCCTTTTCAACTCACAGCAATTTTTCAAACCTATTCGTCCCTCTTCAAATCTCTCATACATTCGGGTTCCTCTCACTCACTCATCTAAGATCTTTAGATTATACTTTACTGGAAAAAGAATTTAGGCCATTTGCTGAGAGCTCCTTCTCCTTTTTCTTCTATCACATAGCTGTCTTATGACTCTTATCTTCTCCCCCTTGTAAAATGAAGTGACTTCTTCCCCCAAAAAGCTGCTTTTTAAATTGTTCCATTCTATTCCATTCCATCTCCCACCCTTTGTCCCCTTTCTCATCCCCATCCTATCACTTACTTTTAATCTCTCCCTCTCTGCTGACTCATTCCCCAAAGTCCAGGAAGAAACCCTTTCTAGAGCCTCTATTGTCCCCATATCTTTTGTGCCTATTGAGGCCTATTGATAAACTCCCTGAGAAGGCCATCTACAATATGTGCTTCCACCTTCTTTTCCTCCCATTTTTTTTCTTTAAAACTACCCTCTCCAAATGTTCTCTAGTCCTCGTTCTCCTTGACCTTTCTGTAGCCTTTCACACTATTCTCTCTTCCTTGACACTCTCTTTCTAAATATTCAGGACAAGAATTTCTCCTGGTTCTACTGCTTATCTGTCTCTGTCTTCTTTGCTGAATCATCTTCTATAAATGTCCTACTAGATTCTGTCCTTGACCTTCTCCTGATTCTGTTTTACTTGGCTATTTAATCAACTCCCATGAATTTAATTACCATCCTGCCCTACCTAATCTCTTTGCTGACCTCCTGTCTTCCATTCACATCTGCTTTTATGATCTCTAATTGGATGATGAGTCTTAAGCTTAGTATTTTCAAAACAAAATGGCACTTAATAAAAATTGATAGCTTCAAGTTAAATAATTTGCTCCTGGTCCCATAGTTATTAGTCTTCCAGATGCCAGGTCTAGCACTCTATTCACTTTGCCACCTATTTCTAATATGATAATGATTCTGAACTTCACAAGTCAGTTAAGAACTACTCAACCAGTTTCTGTTTCTTATTTGACATAAGCCTGTAGCTCAATTCCTTTGGTAGAGAGATGACTGATTTACTTGGAAATAAATATGCTTTCCCCTGACTATTACTAGCCTTTCTTATTTCTCTAGATTTTCTTTAATGACATTCATCTAAACTAAGGAAAAGGCAGAAATCTTTTTTCAGTCTTAAAATTGCCTAAGTAGACATGAAAACTACAGTCTTTATTCAACTGAAATTTATCTTTATGTAATATTTTCCTCAGTAGATGACAGTTTTTAGAGTGAGGATGAAAGAAAAACTAAAAAGTAACATAATTAGGTCAGCTAAGTAGCACAATATAGAGCACTGGTCCTGGATTCAGAAGGAATTAAATTTAGATTCAGCTACACATTTTCTAGCTTTCTATCCTGGGCAAATCACTTAGTCCTGCTTGCCTCCTTTACCTCCCCCCCCCCCCTTTTTTTTTTTTTCTCCCCCTGAGACTGAGGTTAAGTGACTTGCCCAGGGTCACACAGCTAGGAAGTGTTAAGTGTCTGAAACCAGATTTGAACTCGGGTCCTCCTGAATTCAGGACTAGTGCTCTATCCACTGCGCCACCTAGCTGCCCCCTACCTCCACATCCCAAAATTCTACTAGCACAATCCCATGAAAACAAACTCATATAGAGGGACTTTGTTTAGTGGATGATCTCTTGAGGAACACCTCATTATGTCTCAGTAACATTTGAATGCATCAATTGTGCTATAACACAGTTCAGTATTTAATATTTATAATTATAACCCTAAACAGTCAAGATTTGAAAATGTTTTATGTATTATATTCAAGAAAGCATGGACGTTTTAGTTTAAATCTCTTCATTTAATAATCAAAGATGACCAATAATAATTCAAATCAACAGTTATGGCAACTAAAAACGTAAACATCTATTAACTGGAAAATTTATTTTTCTAGAAGCTTTCTTTTTTCCAGAATAATGAAAAAATTTAGAATGCTGTTAGTAATCCCAATATTTTGCCTGCTGAAGTAGAATATTTTAGAACATATTTTGCAAATATAAGCTAAATGATTAATATTGAACAACTTTCTCTCCCCCCCTCCCCCCCCACACAGAAGTGGAAGATCTGTTCTCTTCACTCAAGCATATTCAACATACTTTGGTTGATTCCCAAAGCCAGGATGACATTGCTCTGCTTTTACAACTTGTTCAAAATACTGATTTCCAGAATGCATTTAAGATACACAATGCTGTCACAGTGCATATGAATAAAGCCAGCCCTCCATTTCCTCTTATTTCCAATGCACAAGACCTTGCACAGGAGGTATGTATTCTGTGTGTGTTTTTGACATTCTTACTACCTTATTTTCCTTCTGGGGCCAGCATTTTTAGGTGTATAAGATTAAATCCGATCATATGTTAATACAATAAAGTCTCTCTTTAGATAAAGTTGAATATAGTTATTTTCTATGCTGTGTTATATGAGAAATTTCATTGCCATTTGTTTAATCATCAGTAGACCTATCTTATTAGGTTGTAATAATCTTATTAATAATAATATTGTGTATAAGAAAGATAAAATACAAAGGAAAAAAGTCAATTTTCTCATATTCACTCCTATAACATCTTTATTTACTTCTATTTATCCTAAGTTCACTGTAAATAGCCTTGAAGTTCCTTGAATAGTTCCTTGAAGGAACCTTAGAGAGACATCAAGAGAAAGATCCAACCTTCTTGTTTTATAGATGAAGAAAAAGGCACAAAGAAGATTTTGTTATATAGGAAAGCTAGATTCAAACTTGAATCTTTTGAATTAATTTCTAGCCCTCTTGGCCCTCTACCACATTAGTTAGGTGGCATGTTTAGAACTGTAGCATTTTAAATCTAGAAAGCTTCTTGAAATAGTCTCATTTCAACCCCATGATGTTACAGATGCAAAAAATAAGAAGTATCCCATATCCAGCCATCTTAGTAATCAGAGCTTACATTGGAAAGATTTCATTCAAGAATGATCTTTTGTGGTCTGTTTTATAAGGAATATTGCTGTTAAACTAGCACAGATTTTGCCTCAATTATGAGCCTTGTTTTTGCTTCCTTCCTATCTTGATCTTCGATTACGTTCTAGTACACATAGTGATAGTACTAGTGATAGCAGTAGTAGTATTTGGGGTTTTTTACATTTACTATCTTCTGTCACTAGCCTTCTTAAGTATTACTTAATATGTATTAAAATTTTTCTTTTTCCTTGTAGGTACAAGCTGTTTTGAGACCAAGCCATCAGAAGGAAGGACAGGAGTTAAATGCTTTGCTAAATGCTCCTCATATTCAGGTAGAAACTAGACAGATTGACAGTGTACTGGTGAATCAAATATATTTTATTATATATGTAGCTTTTACTATATGCTTTTCTTAATGTATTTTTGAAGTGAAAACTACCCAATTACTTTTTTCTTTTTCTCTACTATATGCACTTTTTTTAAAACTTGTTTTAAGCCAATATACATTCAGAGTTCATCATCTCATCCACACACGGGAACTACCTACTTAACTATACCTCACCTTCACCAATCCAATTTTTAAAACTTGAATCCAATACCAAAAAGAAAACAGTCTGCCAAACTCATCTTATTTGGGGGGGAGTTAACACATCATACCCTTTGACAAAAACAAGTTATCAATAACAACAACAATTATTTTAGGAGTATTTGCTATGCACATATTGCTGTGCACCATATAGAAGAATCCGTATTGCTGATATCTTCCAGTCCAGACAGAATACTTGAGCTTAATTGGGGCAGTTCTTTTGATTTTCTTTGTGCTGATGCTATAATACTTTTATGTATTCTGTCATCTGTGTCTTAGTTATATGGTGGTACCTCAAAGCATGCTTATGCAATGCAATATTGCTTTATTTTCTCCCTAAACAATACCCTTTATTGTGGTGGTGGGGCCTGGGATAAAGCTTCAAGGAAGGAGGAGTCACGGTCTTCTGGAAAGTTTGTAGTGTTATAGTGATTGTTCAGTGACATCCCTGCTAGAAAAATTCTCATTCTATATAGTCTTTGGCCATGGAGCTAGAAAGCCAATCCATCTTGTGTCAGGAACTCCATAGTGAGTGTGGCAGAGTCCAACTCTAGCCCTGGAGGCAACTGTAGATCATTTTCTCATCCTTGATAACCGAGTTTCACAGCTTTCTCTGACTGGCATGGTAATTTTCCACATGGACATAGATCTCCATGTGCCAGCATAGGTAGGCCTATTAGAGACATCATACTTCATGATTGGGTTGCAGCTAATATCATATATTTATATACAGGATTCCATGCCTAAAAATAATTTTTGGAAGAGGGTTTCTTATTGCCAATTTTGGTGATAACCTTAGGGAGCTGACATCTTTTTTTCCAGACGAGAGCTAGATATAGCTAGATGCAGTTTATTTTCTAGAGGCAGCACAACATAGCTTCTCATTGATGTCACACACAATTTCCTTCTAAGCTGAGATAGTGAGAGTAGGTAGCTGAGATATTAGCTTCTGCTGTTCATGATTTTCATGAAGTAGTTTGTTAGGTCATAGCCAGCCAGATCTTGATAGAGGGTAATATGAAGGATCTTCATCATCATCAGAAATAATGACACAAGCATAAAGAGACAACACAGCATAGATGGCAGTATACATGGCTGTTATCTTGAATGTTTTAAACATGATTTGGGATACCACGTCTCATTTGCCCTTGGGATCCAGAGAACTTTCTGTAAATAGCACAGTGTGTTCTTTAGAAGCTATATGGAGCGCATTGTAGAAAATGTTTCTAGATTTCTTACTTATTGGTGACAGTATCTTGTCACTTGAGGTACTTAATGTTTAGAACATCTCTTTCTCTGAACCTCACTTCCACTAGGGTAGGGGAAGGTTATTGATTTTCCCAAACATTTTCTCTTTTAAAAAGGAAATTTCAAATTCTTTTAGTTTAATTTTTCATTTTCTATGAGTTTTTTATTATTCATAGGGTTAAGAGTTAAACCTTTTTTAATTGAACTTTAAGAAAATATAGTGGACACTTGAGATTTCAGTATGCTAGGATGTAATGTTCTCTTTGGGTTTTCTTGGGGTCTCTGGGAGCAGTCTTCCTTTCAGAGTAATCACCACACTTACAATCAGGTGTTAAAGTCCAAATCCTTTACTATCTCTATCTAGGTCGTCTCCTTTCCTGGGGCCCGATTAGCTTTCTTAGAGGCCTCTCTCTCCTTAATTCCGAGAGCTTGAGCTCTTGCCTGTCTTCTTTGCTCTCTATGAGCTTATATGCTCCACACTGAGTATAAACCAATCATTCATATCACTGGAAACCATTATTTGTTAATAGGATTAAATCAATCATAGTGAACCATGCTAAATTAGATAACCATTGTCTCTATCAATTCCACTGACTTAGTACCTTGTAAGAATCCTTTGTTTCAAATTCAGAGTTCTGGCTCATAACACCATTAGTTCTGACATATTTGACATCATGACATATAACACAAATATATGATTGCAGGCATTTAAGTTTAAGGATTGTATATGAATTTATGTAGAAAGATTTGGAGAAAAAAGTCAGAACCTATTGATCCTCTATTGACAGTGTTACATCACTGTAACAGTTATGATTAGTTTGGCATTATGTGTAGTAATCAGTTAGAAAAATATTGTGTAGAAGTAAATTTTTTTCTCAAAACCCTACAGGCACTGTTATTGGCTCATGATAAGGTTGCTGAGCAGGAAATGCAGCCAGAGTCCATCACAGATGAGAGAGTTTATGAGAGCATTGGCCATTATGGAGGGGAAACTGTAAAAATAGTTCGTATTGAAAAGGCTCGAGATATTCCATTGGTAAGTATACCCTTCTTGTTTCACTACATATTTGGGTTTAATTTCAAGAATAGTTCATTGGGAAAAGGTGTGGCCTGAGTTTTATAGTTCTGACCCTGTTAGATAATTTTTCGATCATCCGAGATTCATATCTGGCCTACTTGACAAATTGGAGGTCACTGTTTTTTCCCCTACAAAATAAGTAGAATAGATTAGATGGCTTTTAAGGTTCCTTTTTGCAGTAAATTTATGATCCTATGATGACTGGTAGAGGTCTTTGACTTACAATGTTTTCTTCTATCTTATTTCAGTTGTATTACCATAATATTGTGCTGTTTATTTTCTATTTTCCCATTATATTTTGATCATAGTGTTTTCTAAGTGTTTTTTGGTGCATACACATGCATGCATGAACTCCTTCATAAAATAAAAAATACAACTAAAAATATAGTGTCTGATATTACTTCATAATATGATAGATGAATAAGGAAAGGAATTAGGTAGTTTTAAGCATTTTTCCTAGCTAAAATAACTCTTTAAAATAGCAAGTTTTTATTATTTTTCAGAGAAATTTAACAAACTTAATAAAGTAATCATTTCTGTGTTTGAAATTTTCTCTGAAAGCCATGTTCTCAATGCAATATGGAACATTTTGTGTTTTTTTATTATATTTCTATGTTTGCCCCAAATGAAGCTAATCTTAGTTCATCATCTTTTGTTTTTCTGTCTACATAAATGAAACTGGAAAAGATTTTCATTGTTTTGAAATGAAAAATTTTGGTGGTGGAAGAAATAATTTGAAAACTTTTTGGCTTGATTTATGTAATATAATTATCTTTTTTCTGTTTAGAGCAGAAAAATATCTAGAAATTAAATATTTTATACAGTATTTTAATTGCCTTTATTTCCTATGATCATTTTTAAACCAACATCAGATATAATAGATGACTGCCAATATTTTTGTCTTTAAGTATGTAGCTACTTATTATATTATGTATCCTGTACATATACGTTGAAAATTCAGAAGTGATTTTGTTTTTCCCTTCTCAAGTCATTAATTCTCCTAGAATTTAGATTTAGCTGTGAAAATACAAATTACATTATAGAATCAGTTCAAAACAATTCTTTTGATCTTCTTTCATTTTTACATGTATTTTATTTTTCCAAACTTAATCCACTTAACAATCAAAATTCTTTTAAATGAATATATTGATAGCTGACAGTATATTCTGTTTATGAAATCTCTCAGCTGTTTTAAGTCCTTTTAATAGCTTTTCTCAAGTAAAGTTTTCTTTAATCTGATTTCTATTTTTGTTAATTACTTATTCTACTGGAGTTAACAGATTCATAGAATTACAGAATTGTAGAGAAGAAAAAATAATTGAAAACTGAAGGCATATTTGACAGATTACTGGATTCATACAAATTATATTTTGGGATTATTTAGGGCGCTACAGTTCGTAATGAAATGGATTCTGTCATCATTAGTCGGATTGTAAAAGGAGGAGCTGCAGAAAAAAGTGGACTATTGCATGAAGGAGATGAAGTTTTGGAGATTAATGGCATTGAAATTAGGGGGAAGGATGTCAATGAGGTTTTTGACTTACTGGTAAGTTTACTCATCTAAAGGATGTTTACTTATTTTTGTATTTGTTAGGGTAATCCAAAATAAAATGAATAATTTTGATGTCATCATAAAGAATACTAAGCACTCCTAAACTTTATATTGTAAATATGATTTTATTGTTGGAGGCAGGTAGCCAATACTGCTTTACTTTAGGGAGGAATATTTTTAAAAATCTTTTGCTTATGAGGAAAGGTGTATAGAAAGCTATCCTTCAAGCCAAGAAAATCTAGGTTGAAGTCTGGCTGGCCTCCAACATTATGTCAGGCTTTATTAACATGAAGCAAATCATTCAAGTTTTCAATGCTTTAAGCTAGAGATTTGCTGATTTGGTATAAGAAATTTCTTCATCTGGGAGTTCTCTACCAATGAAATTTAAGTGTCAGTTATCAGCATCATTCTTTCTTAGCTATTTTCATTTGTATCTGAAAACAGCAAGAGTGCTGTTCCTCATTAATTAATTGTTACAGTATCAGTTCTGAATACTATTACATTATCATATGAGAACAGTGATGAGGATAATTCAGAATAGCCTATCATTAAATTCAACTTTAGACTTCTATATAGATTTAGGAAGGGATGAAATTGGATCGGTATTTCTGTGAAATTTGTCATCATTCATATATTTGACTTAAGTTAATGTAGTAGGAGTCCATCTCTTTATCCTTTAAACTCTTGTTTATCTTGATAAGGGTTATTAAGGTTTTTCAGTTCTGCCACTTTTGCTACTATAACTTCCTAAAGTACAATCCTACTTATTACTTTGACCTTTGTTAAATTCCTTATTTGGGGTTTTATTGGTCTTCTCTTCTAGCCTGTGTACTCTAAATGACTCAGGTAATAACAGTAATTATTTGGGCTGAAAATAACATAGTGATCAATGTGTGTGAAATGACTAGTAAACCCAGGAGGATGGAAGTTTATGGCTGGAGAAATAGATTCCCTCCACTCTCTTTTTAAAAAAATATTTTATTTTTCCAAATATATACAATAGTTTTTTTCAAGATTCACCTTTGCAAAAATCTTATGTTCCAAAGTTTTCTAACTCTTCTTCCCCTTCCACAAGACAACAAGCAATTTTATACAGGTTAAATATGAGCAGTTGTTTTGAACATATTTTCATATTTATCATGCTGTGCAAAAAAAAAAAAAAAATCAGATCAAAAGGGGAAAGCAATGCAAAGAGAAATCAAACACCAAATAGGTGAAAATACTATCCTTCGATCAACATTCAGTCTTCACAGTTCTTTCTCTGGATGTGGATGGCACTTTCCATCATAAGTTTATTGAAATTGCCTTGTTTCACCTCATTGTTGAAAAGAGCTGAGTTGGAAATAGATTTTCACATTAAGCTTCTTATGCCAAGCTGTGTATTAAAATCTAATGTATTAAAATTAATTTGAGTCCTTCAATCACATAAGCTCTGAATAGGAGTTGTTTGAGAAATATGTCAGTTATGTAGCTCTTCTGTGTCTATCCGGTATGACAAATCAAACCTGTTACATTGAGCCAAGAGGATTGAACTAATTCATAATTTACCCATTGAACAAGGCACAAAAAACTCGCTTCATTGTAGCTATGATCATTTGAGGGTTTTTTGGTGGTTCAGTTATTTTTAGTCATATGACTCTTTGTGGAACCCAATTTGGGGTTTTCTTGGTAAAGATACTATAGTGGTTTGCTATTTTCCTCTCTGGAAAAGAAAACTGAGGTAAATTAGGGTTAAATGACTTGCCCAGAATCAAAGCTAATAATCATCTGAGGCTCCATTTGAATTCAGCTGCCTGCAATTGAGGTGGGTAGTAGTAGTTTGTTATGTAATGTTATGTAATTTATGTTATGTTTATTGAGCAGATAAAATTCACTTCTTTTAATTGAAAACTGAAGGCAGGGATCCTTTCTCACTCTTTATAGAATTTGGCATAGTATATGAGTAATGCACTCTCAAAATAAGCTTTTAGGTGATGATGTGGTTATTGAGTAGGTTTCATATGAAAACTTGGTATGCCTTGATATCTAAACTTCATTTTTGTTTCTTTATAGTCTGATATGCATGGCACACTCACATTTGTGCTGATTCCTAACCAGCAGAACAAGCCCCCTCCTGCCAAAGAAACAGTAGTAAGTGATTTATATATTTATTAAATTTTAAATTGTTGTTCCCCTGCCATTATTTACCTAGAAATATTATATATATCTTAACATTTCTTGCTCTGAAATAAAATGTTTTAAAAAACTAAAAATTTTGACTTTTAAAAAAAGAATTGCTGGAAATTATTTCTCTAATTTTACCTGTACTCAAAAACAATATGCTCTAAAGCTTCTAATTCAGTGTTAGAGCTATTTTGAAGGCAAATTGTTTACCTGTGTTAAGAATTAATATATTTTCCCCATCAGTTAGTAATTATTTTTGAAGAGCAAACTAAGGACAACACTTAAACATCCTTATACATAAACTGAAAATGAAAAATCCAAACTATATTTTTCTTTTTCCAGTACTTAAAAGTTTGATGTAATTTTAGCATAGAAAGTAACTAAACATTAGCTTTCTTTTTCTTTTTAAAAAATGTGAAAATTCCTGTTAGTACAATTCCTTTTTTTTTAAAATAATAATAGATTTTTATTTTTCAAAATATATGCAAAGATAGTTTTCAACATTGCAAAATCTTTTATTCCAAAATTTTCTCCCTGTCCTATACAGCAGGTGATTCGGTATAAGTTAAAGATGTACAAATCTTCTAAATATATTTCCACATTTATCATGCTGCATAAGAAAAATCAGATCAAAAAGGAGGGAAAAAAAAACGGGGGTGGGGGGAACCAAGCAAATAACAACAAAAAAAGTGAAAATACTATGTTATAATCCACATTCATTCCCCATTGTCCTCTCTGGATACAGATGGCTCTCTCCATCACAAATCTTTTGGAATTGGTCGAAATTACCTCACAATTCCTTTTTTTAATATTTCGGTCAAGCACTCAAGCTGGGCAAAATGTATTGTTAGTTCACTTGTATTCTAACCCTAGGAAAAAATGACATTAGAGAGACATTAGAGAGTAAATAAAGAAATTTAAGTGCAAGAATGGTATTTAGGTTTCTATCTTAATGAAATTATTTTGGGAATTCTGTAAAAAGTTGGGAGGAAGAATGACTTAAAGCAGCTTCTTAAAGAGAAGTGAAGAAAGGAATTGGATTTCATCATAACCTCAAAAGTTACAATAAAGGGGCAGCTAGGTGGCACAGTGGATAGAGCACCAGCCTTGAATTCAGGAGGACCTGAGTTCAAATCTGGTCTCGACACTTAACATTTCCTAGCTGTGTGACCCTGGGCAAGTCACTTAACCCCAGCCTCAGAAAGGGGGGGGGGATTACAATAAAAATTATTTCCTCAGACATTTTTGGCCATCTTGGTAAGATCACCATGAAAACCTTATGCAGTCACATTTAATTTATCATAAACAATTAGAAAATATTAATGAGAAAAGTATGGTACACAATATTTACCCTGAATTAAACAATTGGACAAAATGGGAAATGCACCACAGAAATTGCAACAATTTCTTCTAGATGTTAAATCAGTATTAATTTATTACATCGAGGAGATTAAAATAATCCAGAAAGTATCTATTCAGCAAGTATTTGCTTATTTGACAATGAATCAATCAATGAATGTTTTATAAAAATCTTATGAAGAATGTTGATGAAATTGATTAAAAGTGATTTCATAAAGCAGAGAAAAAGTGGAAATTTAAAAAGGTTTAAAGAAAACTTGGCAAGATATATGGCATGGCATGGCCATTCAAGTATTTTTTGAAAAGGAAAAATGTGAACAATAGAGAGTTGCCAAAATTATGTCACACTTTTTTTTTCCCCATCAAACTACCAAAGTACTTACATAGAGGATATAAAATGACATTACAGGAAACAAATATGAAAAAGGTAGCTAAGTTAAATCAAATACTTCTAGAGATTAGGGCTGTAGGTCATGGACTTTTAAGGCCTGGAGAGACTAAATTCATTCATTTATTTATTTATTTTAAATTTTATTTGTAATTTTTTTTTTTGACAGTATATATGCATGAGTAATTTTTTTTTTTATAACATTATCCCTTGTAATCATTTTTCCACATCATCCCTTCCCTCCCTCTATCCCTCCCCTTGATGACAGATGACAGGCAATCCCATACATTTTACATGTGTTACAATATAACCTAGATACAATATATGTGTGTAAATACCATTTTCTTGTTGCACATTAAGTATTAGATTCCAAAGGGTAGATAGACCGTAGTGCTAACAATTTACATTCACTTCCCAGTGTTCCTTCTCTGGGTGTAGTTGTTTCTGTCCATCATTGATCAACTGGAAGTGAGTTGGATCTTCTTTATGTTGAAGATATTCAATTCCATCAGAATACATCTTCATATAACATTGAAGTATACAGTGATCTTCTGGTTCTATTCATTTCACTCAGCATCAGTTCATGCAAGTCTCTCCAAGCCTCTCTGTATTCCTCCTGCTGGTCATTTCTTACAGAGCAATAATATTCCATAACCTTCATATACCATAATTTACCCAACCATTCTCCAATTGATGGACATCCATTCATCTTCCAGTTTCTAGCCACTACGAAAAGAGCTGCCACAAACATTTTGGCACATACAGCTCCCTTTCTCCTCCTCAGTATTTCTTTGGGATATTAGCCCAATAGCAGCAATGCTGGATCAAAGGGTATGCACAGTTTGATAACTTTTTGGGCATAGTTCCAAATTGGAGAGACTAAATTTATAAGATAATCTGAAAAACAAGATAAAAAATATTGGAAAAAAAACTTAGAACTTATGAATTTCCAAAAAATTGACTGGAAAAAAAATGGTCCGTAAACACCAGTTTATGTGCCTTCTCTCCCATCTATATGAAATCTTCATCCATACTTAAGTTATAGATATCTTTGATCAGGGAACTGTCAAGCTTCCCCAAATGATAATCCAAAAAAGCATCTTTACCAAATTACTGAAAGATATAGATCATTAAAGATACCAGGTTACTTACCATATGTTGTAAAAAAGCACGGTATTTTTGAAACAAAGTTTCCATATCATCTATATATCAAAATCATTTAAGATTTTCTGGAAAACATTTTGAAAGAAATGACCCATTTCATTCAGCTTCTTATAATAAGCATCAAGCATAACACACAAGATGGAACAAAAAGATATGTTTCCCAAAAGCCATGAAGTATGAGATACAGCATAGAATCTAGATTGAGAAGGGAATTCCATGTGGTGTGTGAAGTTCCCCCACATATTCTGGTTCAAGAGTAACAAGTGTTTGTTGTTTAATCCCTTGTGTGCAGAATCTCTTGAATGAGGTCTAGAATCATTCAGAGAAGTTTAGCTTGTCCATATATAGAAAAAGGAAAAAGCAAATGAATAAAGAATGTCTGTTATTCATATTTCAAATATTGTAAAGTCTGTCTAACACAACAGTATGTATATTTAGGACAGAAAATTACATAGGAGCTGAGTGAGGAAGTCAAGGAGGGGAAGAGAAGGCTGAATTCCTTTAAGGAAATTGCATAACTGATCCCCAAGCTTCTTTCAACAAGAGTGGTCCATCTTTTCAATCCAAACACTTCACCAGTGTTTCTGTATAGCAGTAAGACTTCAAATGATACTTCCATCAAAGAACTGAAGGTGAGCATTTACTATGGGTTAATTATGAGTAGAAAGCAACTTAGAACCAGTGAGAAACTGAAGATAAAGGAGGGAGCAAATTAGGATGTCACCAAAAAAAAAAAGTTTAACAGAGAAGATTATCTGGCCATGTGATGAGAGGTGACAGGTGTACTATCGGAATTTCCATTCCATTCTTTTTACCTCTTTTTTGTCTTCTAGATCCATGTTAAAGCTCATTTTGACTATGATCCTTCTGATGACCCTTACGTTCCTTGCCGAGAATTAGGTCTGTCTTTTCAAAAAGGAGATATACTTCATATCATCAGTCAAGAAGATCCTAACTGGTGGCAGGCCTATCGAGAAGGAGATGAAGATAATCAACCTCTGGCAGGACTCGTTCCAGGTAAGAGATGTAGTGAAGGAGACATTTAAAAAATGTCTAGTTTAATCTCCTAAACTACTCCTAGAGTCATATTTTCATGCTGTTAAGTCCATTTACTTGGCATGTTATTCTTGAGCTTTGAGGATACTGAAAAAAAAATGGTATGATTTTAGTCATTTTACTCTAGAGGCATAATTATGAGTGACATTCAGTTCTGTTTAGCTTATGCTGTCAGAGAACCATTAATCATTGTATGATTACAACAAAGTATTTAAATCTCTCACTGATCTCAGATCAGATCTGTGTTGGGCAATTTTTAAAAATAGAGTAAAATGTATTTTTAATAGTCTTTAGCTAAGGTATTTTTGAAAAAAAATTAATAGGCCAAATATGATTGAATTTTCATCCTTGACACACATACTAGGATCAAAATGTAGGACTTAAAATGTACTTTTCTTTAAATGGAGGTGATTTTGATTTCTCAGACTATTATTAACATTTCAATTAAGAATTGGAATTTGAGAATACCTTGTCATTTGATGCAATGTATAAAAGTCTATTATAAAATTAGAGAATAAGATGTATTGACTAAATTATTTCATTATTTCTGTTCTTGAGGAAAAAAAAAACAGGGATTACCATAGAGCCAGGGAGTAGACACAAGAATAAGATAAATTATTAAAATGTGATAGTGTTTAGAGATGCTTCTATAAATTTAATCCTCTGAAGCTTTTGTGCAGATTCTTCCTCAGCTTTTTTTAGTTGCATCCTTCTTAGTTCTTCTGTGATCTCAAGTGGACAAAGACAAGATTCATGAATAGGTATATAGAAAAAATGTTTTACAACCTCCCATTCCCTAAACTCTTAATAGTGATTTGTATTTTTCTTTACAGTTAACACGTGCTATTTTGTATTGTAATTTGTAATTTATATATATGAAATCTATATATTCTGTCATATGCATCCACCTCAATTCCTGCCATTCCTGGAAGTCTTATTCCAGATCTGTCTCCCACATGTATTTTGCCTTGTTCAGTTGTTAAGTCATGTACAACTCTTCATGACCCCATAAACTAAAGCAAGTAGAACTTTATATCCTTCACTATCTTCTAAAGTCTGTCCAAATTCATGTTTATTGCCTCTATGCCATCTTTGCATATGCAAAATATACATATGCATTATACAGTCTTTCCCAGTATTAGGGCTTTTTCCAATGACTTTTGTCTTTTCATTATGTGGGCAAAGTATTTAAACATCAACTTCAGTATTTGTTCTTCCAGTGAATAATCAGAATTAACTTCTTTTAAGTATTGATTGATTTGATCTACTTGTTCCAAGGGATTTTCAAAAATCTTCTTCAGCACACCTCAATTCAAATGTGCTCAAATTTTCTTACAGTCTTATTCTCATAGCCATACATTACCATTGAAAAAAAACATAGCTTTGACTATTTATAGACTATTGTTGGCAAGAGGATATCTTTGCTTTTTAGTATGTTGTTTTTAATTTCATGGCTGCAATTGCCATCTGCAATGATCTTTGAGGCAAGAATATGAAATCTGACTTCCATTTCTTCTCCCTCCATTTACCAGGAAGAAATGGGATCAGTTGCCATGATTAGTTGTTATTTTACATGTCAAGCTTCAAACCATCTTTTACATTCTCTTTCTTTCACCCTCATCAAAGTTATTAATTCTTAACTTTCTGCCATCAAAGTGGCATCATCTGCATATTTCAGATTGTTGATATTTGTCATGACAATCTTGATTTCAGCTTTTTATTTGTCTAGTCGGGCATTTCACGTGATATACTTTGCATATAAATTAAATAAATAAGGTGACAGTATACAGCCTTGTCTTGAACCAGTCATTTCAATGTTTCATTCTAATTGTTGTTTTGGGAGGAGGAAAGCTAGGCAGTCAAGGTTAAGTGATTTGCCTAGGGTTACACAGTTACACAGACACTTGTCTGTGGTCGGATTTGAACTGAGGTCCTCCTGACTTTAGGGCCAATATTCTATGCATTGCACCATCTAGCTGTCCCTAATTGTTGCTTCTTGACGTGCATACAGGTACATTAGGAAACTATTAAGATCTGATATTCCTATCTCTTTGAGGACTTAGTTAAGGCTTGCTACTTACTACTACGCAAAGGCTTTTAGTATAATTAATGAAGCAGAAATAGATGTTTTTTCTGGAATTCCATTGTTTTCCCCATAATCCAGCAACTATGACAATTTGGTCTCTTGTTCTTCTGCTACTTCGAAAACCAGCCCACACTTCTGGTAATTTTATGTTCACCTATTGCTGAAACCTAGCTTTCAGAATCTTAAGCATAATCTTGTTGGTGTACAAATGATCACAGTTTGATAGTTTGAGCATTCTTTAGCATTGGAACATAATCTGATCTCTTTTTCCATCCAGTAGCCACTGTTGAGGTTTCCAAATTGGGTGGCATATTGAGTGCAACCCTTAAGCTGGAATTCCCTCACTTCCACTAGCCTTATTATTCACAATGCTTCCTAAGGCCCACTTGATGAACCATTCCATCATTCTTATCAGTGATGTTACTATCTTCTTTTTGTTTTCTTGTCTCTTTTTCTATCTTTTATTTAAATCCTACCCTCTCTGTATTGTATTATGTCCATTTTTTCTTCAAATTTGAACTTTCCTTGGTATCACAAATTTTCCTGAAGGAGGCCTTTTATTTTTACCATTCTACTGTTTTTCTTCTAATTTTTTTGCCGCTTATTTAAGAAAAACTTATCTTTCCTTGGTATTCTCTAGAATTTTGCATTCATTTAGATATATCTTTCCCTTTTTTTGCTTCTCACTTTTTTTCCTCCCCTATTTGTTTTCTTACTCTTCTTATTCTCTGGAATATTTTTTTTAATGGGCTTTTTAAAAAAAATCATGATACATTTGCACACTTTACTGCTAATCAAAGTGAAAGGCATTTCTTTTACTGAAAACTCACTTTTTAAAACTGCTCTGTACCTTTTGATTGAGAAAGAGCCTATATGAATTCAGGAGGACCCAAGTTCACATCTGGTCTCAGCCACTTAACACTTCCTAGCTGTGTGACCCTGGGCAAATAACTTAACCCCCGCCTCAAAAAAAAAAAAAAAGAGAGAGAGAGAGAGAGAGAAAGACACCACAGATAACCTTTGACTTTTTTCTTTTTCTTTTCCCCAACTACATATAAAACAACATTTTGGGGGGGAGGGTTTAATACATGTACATTTATGTGTTTCCATATAAACATATTGGAAGAAAAAAAAAATCAGAATATAGGGGGGAAAGTGAACACAGCATGTATTGATTTACCTAGATGCAGATGGTGTTTTCCATCCAAAGTTTTTACTTGCATGTACCATAATTTATTCAGCCATTTTCCAATTCTCTGCCACCACAAAAAGAACTGCTGCAAATATTTTGCATTTGAGTCTTTTTCCCCTCTTTCATCATTTCTTTGGGTTACAGACCCAGTAGAAACTCGGCTGGATTAAAGGGTATGAAAAATTTTATAGTCCTTTGGCCATAATTCCAAATTGGTCTACAGAATGGTTGGATCATTTCACAGCTTCACCAGCAGTTCATTAGTGTCTTAGTTTTCCCACATCCCCTCCAAAAAATCATTATCTTTTCCTATCATCTTAGCCAATCTGAGAGATGTAAGGTAGTACCTCAAAATTGTATTATCATTTCTCTGATCACTTGTAACTTAGAGCATTTTTCATATGATTATAGATGGCTTTAATTTCGATCATCTGAAAATGTTTATATCTTATATTTTTTGACGATTTATTAATTGGGTAATGATAAAGCTCTTTATATTTTAGAAATGAGACCCTTATCAGAAACACTGGCTGTAAAAAATTTTTCCCAGCTTTGTACTTTCCTTTTCCTTAAATTAAAAACACAAACAAGATGTTTTTAATGTTGTTTATGCAAAAACTTTTAAATTTAATATGATTAAAATTGTCCATTTTGCATTTCGTAATATTCTCTAGTTCTTTGGTAATAAATTTCTTCACTTCTCCAAAGATCTGATTGATAATCTATCTTGTTCTTCTAATTTGTTTATGGTTCATTCTTTACACCCAAATTGCGTACCCATTTTACAATTTGTGAGATGTAGATCTCTACCAAGTTTCTGACATATTTTACAATTTTCCTGACAATTTTTGTCAAATAGTGAGTTCTTATCAAACAAGCTAGAGTGTTTGAGTTTGTCAAACAATAGATTACTTAGTCATTGATTATTGTGTCATGTGTATTTAGTTTATTCTACTGATCCACCCATTGTTTCTTAGCTAGTACCAATACCAGATGGTTTTGATGATTGTTACTTTATAACAGAGTTTTAGAACTGGTAGTTCACTATCCTTTGCATTTTTTTCCCTTTAATTCCCTGGATATTTTTGATTTTTTTTTTTTCTTTTTTCAGATGAATATTTTATTTTTTATTTTTTATTTATTTATTTATTTATTTATTTTTGCCAATTTGATTTGTATGGCATTTAACAAGTAGACTAATTCAGGTAGAATTGCCATTTTTATTATATTAGCTCAACCTGGCCATGAACAATTGATATTTTTGTAGTTGTTTAGGTCTGACTTCATTTCTGTGAGAAGTGTTTTGTAATTGTGTTCATATCGACATATTATCTCTGGACCCCTTCCCTGTAGTTGCTTCCTATTACTCATTATAAATTGGTCCTTTTCTACTTTTCTATGTTTGTTGCAAATCCTTCTCTCCCTAGTTCCTGCCCTGGCAATTATCCAGCCATATTTCTTGTTCCTAATATATAACATTTCATCTCCCATCTCCATGCCTTTGAATTGATTGCCTTATAGATGTCTACAGTATTGCCTTTCCAAGAGGGCTTGTTTGCTTGTATTTCAGTCAGAGTCTCTGTTTTATGTAAGATATAAATTCCTTTTCTTAGGCACCAATTCCTTTCCCCCCCAGGTTGTCTTGTTGCTTTATGTTTTATACATGTGTTTGTGTTTGTCTCCCCCTGTAAGAATATTAATTTTTGAAGGGGCAGGGACTTAATACTTTGTATACTTATATCCTCAGTGCCTGGCATAATAGGTACTTAATAAAAGTTTGTCATTTGTTTGGGTTATGAAGTCATTTAATCAGTTTCTAGGTAATGTTTAGGTCCCCATCACCCAGTTCTATCATTCTATGAAACCCTGTGTGTCTAAAAGTTTTACCTTACGCTAGTGGTTTTCAGTTAGGCATGATGAAAAAGACCAGAGGTGATTAGGTTTTTTGCCTGCTTCAGAATTTTCTATAGAATCTTTTAACAAAAATAATATCAACAATAATGATGAAAGAAATTTACTTGTGATGTTATTGATTAAAGGGAATTCCCAGGTGATGAAATTTCAGTTATGTATACAAAAAGAAAACTAATAAATTAAGTACTGAAAGGTTAACTCTCAAATCCCATAGCTGGTATGTGTCCAAGATGGTGCTAGAACTTGGGCCCTTCTGCCTTTGAGACCAGCTTTCTATCATTTATATTGCACTACTTTCCAATAATAAAAATAATAGTTAACAGCTGTTTTAAGGGATGAAGTATAGTTTATAAATATTTCATTTCATTCTTCAATAAGCCATTAGATTATAGGTAACTGTCTACACTTAGTCCCTAATATCTACCCAACAGTATATTAGCTTTCCAGACTTTCTAGAAATCTGGCATCTTTACCAATTTTTTTTTTTTTTTTTTTTTTTTTTTGGTAAAAGCAAAAGGTAGGGAAAGCAGCTAATTAATTTGATTTGATTTAATTACTAGATTTGAATTTATCATTGTAGAGCATATTTCTATCAAGGCAACTTTTGAGCTTTTAAATTACCTTAGTTTTAGTTGTTTACTTAAATCTCAGAATCTTTTTATTTGCTTAGTGCAAAATTTTATTTTTTTTTAGTGCAAAATATTGAAATGTCCGTACATTCCTTTAATAGCACACTGTTTTTTTCCTGTTTTATACTAGTATATATACCCATTTGCTTTTAGATTTTAAGTACACTCTAGTAGTCTACCTTGGATTTTACACTACTTTTAATATCTCTTTGTGAAAGATATAATTAATATTGCTGCACATTTTTTTGTAATGGCATTCTTATGAAATAGGACAAGTATAAGTGACTCAGAACTCAGTATATATTACAGTTATTTTAATATTTTAAACAAAATTTCAGAATTCATTGAAGTTGATTAGATGTGTGAATGGCTGAAAGGATAAAACTTCAAAAATTTCTAATAATTTTTAAAAATATTTTAATGTAAACTTAATTTTCTGAGGAATACAGTAATGGATCAGATACTTTGAATGACTCTGATATTGGTTCAGCCTTTATTCAAATACTGCATAGGACATGCAAATGTAATTGCCAGACAAACTCAGGAATTTGTTTTAGACAAAAAGACGAGTTTTAGAGTATTTGCCATTTTTGTGAAATTTGGGAAATACAGTTTTTTTTTCTGACATAATAAAAAAAGTTAACCTCTTCAAATTGGAAAGCTCCATGTGCCACTGAAATAATTGGCAAAATGTTACTTATATTTCAGTATTATCTATATATACACTCAGTTAAAAATCAACCATGAAATATATATGTCTGAAACTGAGATAGAATAGACATACTCAAATAATTGATGTTCATGATAGTAGAGGGCTTTTTCTTTCAATAGGATATAGTTTGGAAAAGTTATTTGAATCTTCCATTTTCATTTTATCCATTTTGTTTTACTTCTTCTTCTCTCTCCTCTCTTCTCTCCCCCCCACCCCCCTTTTTTTTTTATTTTGGTGATTAAGGGAAAAGCTTTCAGCAGCAAAGAGAAGCCATGAAGCAAACCATAGAAGAAGACAAGGAACCAGAAAAATCAGGTAGAAAACCTAAATTTGATACCAGTGGAAGAGAGCAATCTATAGTTAAAATTCCATGAAAGTATATTTCTTAATATGTGGCCCTATATGAACTTGTATTGTTAATGTTGTCTAGAAAGGTTATCTATAAAAAGGAAACAAGATTTGCAATGCCTTTATCCAACTTAAGAAACATGAATATAAGAGATAAAGCTCTGAATTGTCTTTTAAAAAGCTATAAGGTAGAACAGCCAGATTGTACTTGAATTCAAATTTGACCTCAGACACTTAACATTTACTAGTTTTGTGACTCCAGGCAAATCCCTGGAGCGCCCTGCACAGGTGCATGTATGTGTGCGTGCACACACACACACTCACTCACACAAAAAAAGAGAAAGAATCTACAATATTAAAATATCCCTCCTTGGAATGTGTAAATCCAAGTTTGTCAGAAGACTTAAAACTTCTCTGAAAATTGTTTTTTCCATAAAATAATTCAACAAATGCAAAAAACTTGAAATAAAAATCATCTCAGTTGACTTTTGGTTGATGTTGCTACTGTTTGTGATATTTTTCTTTGTTCTTCAATAGGAAAACTATGGTGTGCTAAGAAGAATAAGAAGAAAAGAAAAAAAGTTTTGTATAATGCCAATAAAAATGATGGTAAGTCTTTACCCTATACTGTAGCTCGAGTTTTGTTGTCTGAAAGGGGCCTGCAATTTTTTCTAGAATGAACATTTAAATGTGACATTAGAGAGCTAGCCTGTGAGCCACAGGATCCTTTATTTAAATCATTAAGAAGAAGAATGTCTAATAATTTTTGGAGGATAACAGTATATCATTGATAGACAAAATTGAATTTGAAAAAATTTGACTATCTTATAGCATATAGCATAGGTGAAGATCTCTTTATAAATCTAAAAATCCAACGCTAGTTGACTTAAGATGCTTCTACTTCATTTCTGGGAAATGTGGGCAGAATCCTTTTCCTATTCCTTTAAGATAGTGTTTTGATAATTTGTTCGAATGAAGAACAACAATCAGCTACTCCTTAGCTCTCTGCCTTTGTTGCTATTTCCTGAAGGCTTGGGTCTATTTTGGAATATAGTCTTTGTAATATTCCATTTGTTGTCTTATATCATCAGCAGTAATAACATGCTTTGATTAGTCATAGTAAATGCTTAGATACTAACAACTAGAAGGAATCTTTTTTTTTTTTTTTTTTTTTTTTTTTTTTTTTCTTTTTCCTGAGGGTGGGGTTAAGTGACTTGCCCAGGGGCATACAGCTAGGAAATATAAACTGTCTGAGACCAGATTTGAACTCAGGTCCTCCTGAATTCAAGGATGGTGCTCTATCCACTGAGCCACCTAACTGCCCCCTGGAAGGAACCTTAACAGTCATTTACACCATGCATGAGTGCTTAACTTGAGATACATGAATTTGTTATTTTAAAAAAATATTTTGTTAACTATATTTCAAAATAATCTGCATGCTTTAAAAAAAAATTCCTGTTTTTAACATGCATTTAAAACTATCAAAATGATCTGTTATGCAAAAAAGGTTAAGAATACCTGGTAGAGCAGCCCATATCTGAAGTGTTCATTTCTTCTATTCTTCCGCTTCTGTGACATGTAGTCATCTAGACCAGAAACATCAAATACCAGGCAGGCAGTCCTCAGGGTCCAGTAGAATGATCAAATTCAGCCAGAGCCCAGATTGAAATATTTAGGAAAAGAAATGAAAAGACAATATAATATAGACAATATTAATTTGCAGTTTTTTTTAAGTCAATATGTGGGGTCCATTTGTATTTGATGTCACTAACCTACACTCTAGTAGAAAGCTCTTAGTAGGAATAATGCAACTATAATCTGTATACAAATTTATAAAGAATTATAAACTGTAATCCACTTAGGAGACAGTTACTTTTTCCTTCGGCCTGTTCACTTATATCTATCTAGCCCTTGAGTTTTCTGTGCTAATCTTCATTCTAAGATTACTTTTTTCTTTATCTTCTTTTCTTAGTCTGATTTAAGCTCATTCTTTCTTTGTCAGCACAAAAAAAAAGGACTTTTTTCCCCCAAAGTTTTTATTAGAAGGAAAAACTTTCATTAGTGATTCTCCTTGTTCTCTATCCAATACTAATTTCTTCTATTTAATTCTTTGTTTTTCCTGGATGAAGAAAAAGATTGTGTATCCTGTTATAGTAGATAGAAATGATATAAAATTGTAATCAAGAAGATTTTGGTTCATATTTCACTTTTGGTATTTTGGTACTTTTCTACCTCAAGGCTCTTATTAAGCTCCCTTTAGATAAAAAGCACATAGCAAAACTAAGTAATCCTTAAATGTGAAACATAAACTTTGGACCAAGATCTTGTCCCCTGTTGCCCTTAATCTTCTAGGTGTTAAATCCTTCAGTCCTTGATTATGGGTTTAGAGCTGGAAGGAACTTTAGAGAAAATTTAGTCAAATCCCTTCATTTTACAGATGAGGAAATTTAAGGCTATGGAAGTTGTGATTTACTCTAAGCTGAAGAGGTGGGGTTTGACTTAAAGGTCCTCTGACTCTAGAGATAATCTATGAGGACCTTGATGTGGTTATGCAGAAGATAGTCCTTTTTTTTTTTTTTTTTTTTTGAAAATGCATTTTTAAATGTATACCTGTGCAGATTTTTGAGAATGAAGGAAGCTAAGGAAATAGAAAATTTTCATAAAAAAAAAATCAAAATATTGCTACACAATACCAGTGAGACTAACATATTCTTGTTGGTTTTCTGTATCCTTATAACATAATGTAGGTGAAAAGTTCTTCCAATTCTTTAATGGAGGCACACACAATATAATGGCTACATAGAAGATTTGTAATCAGATAGTTGGTTTTAATCTCAATTCTACTAGTCACCACCTATGTTATCTAAAAAAGCTTTAAAACTTGAAGGAGTTTTAATAGATAATCTTAAAAGTTCCTCTCAGTTCTAAATCCTGTGAACTTAAGAAGATCAACTTTATGAATATGAGTTTTTTACCCCTCACACAATCCAATGATAGTAATAAAATGAAGAGAAAAAGAAAGTATGCTTCTTTTAGAGTTCTTGCCCATTTATAGATGTGTATTATCTTTATCTTCCCAAAGATTATGACAATGAGGAGATACTAACTTATGAGGAAATGTCACTCTATCACCAGCCAGCAAATAGGAAAAGGCCTATTATCTTGATTGGCCCACAGAATTGTGGCCAGAATGAACTTCGTCAGAGGCTTATGAATAATGAAGCAGATAGATTTGCAGCTGCAGTTCCTCGTAAGTTTCACATTTTTCTTTATTTTGTAATTTTGTCCCATGATCTATTTATTGTTTTCACCAAGAATGGAAGTGCTCTATTTAAAGGTGTTTCAGGAGTAATGTTAACTAACCAAGTCAGTTGAAAAATGTTGCTCCAAGAGGTAATGGAATGTGCTTTGGTGTATTCTAGTTATTGAATTCCATGTTTTGCATCCTTAAATTTTCTCCTTAGTGTAAGCTATATGTCCCATGTAAAGTCTTTTAAAAGTTTTGATAATTGTTCCATTTTAAAAAACTGCTTTTGGTTTCTTAGGATTGGGCCAATAAATTCTGTTCAAAATACAGGTTAAAATGTCATTTCTGTCCATGTAAGTTTAGGGTGGGGCAACAAATAAACTCAAGAAAAGAGGCTTTAGGGAAAGACAATGACTATTTTAAAGGAAAATATTAGGAAAGTATAAAATAACTCAGTTTTATGTATGAAATGAATTTAATAAGAATTTTATTACCTTATTCTTCTCAAAATATTAACAATTTATGTTAAGATTTGAGTGTTTACATATTAACTTTTTATTCCTATATTAATTTTTTTTTTTTTTTTAATGTTACTAACATTGATTTTATTACTTAGATACAACTCGGAGTAGAAGAGACAATGAAGTAGCTGGCAGAGATTACCACTTTGTTTCACGACAAGCTTTTGAGGCAGATGTAGCTACTGGAAAGTTTATCGAACATGGTGAATTTGAGAAAAATTTATATGGTACCAGTATAGATTCTGTGAGACAAGTAATCAATTCAGGAAAGATATGCCTTTTAAATCTTCGTACACAGGTAAAATTAAATTTTTAACCTTTCCCTGTGCTGACATGTTAATTTTTTTCTCCCTCAAGTTCATAGGGTGTCTTTTATTAGACAAAAAAATTTAATTAGAACTCCAATAGTCACCTTATATAGGAAGCCTTTCTTTATACACCTCTCCACAACTGCCAGTGCCTTTTCTCCCTAACTACCTATGTTTGTTTTTTCTCTATATATATATTGTGAGTCTATTTGTGTAAGCTTCTTAAGGCCTGTCACAGTGCTGATTTAGTTCATGCTTGCTGGTTACTAAGAAAAGGTAACAGGATAACAAGTTTACTGAAAGGTCATGGTCTCCATAATGTTTCTCAGGTCATATCCCCAGCCAAAATTTATAATAAATTTCTAGGTGATAACAAATTACAGTTGTATCAAGCTTTAATGAGAAAACTGAGAATCAGAGCAATTAATTGCCTTGTCTATATACACAGTGAAATATAAAACTAGGTTATCTTCATTTTCAACACTGTATTGCTTTAAGATTCTTCACAAAAATCCACTCAAGTCCTATTTTCAAGCAGTTTTGTGGAAATGGTGTCTTGGAGTCAGAAAGACCTAGGTTCAGCTGTCACTTCAGACCCTTTTTATGTGTTCCTGGGTAAGTCCACACTTTCTGTACCTTAGTCTCCTCATCGTAAAAGGAAAGGGTTAGACTTGATAGCCTCCATTTAAGTGAAAGTGTGTGTGTGTGTGTGTGTGTGTGTGTGTGTACATATATCTATAGATTTATAGATAGACAATATATATCTCTATACCTATATCTATAAATATATGTACATACCTTCACTAATGGATTTGATATCATAAAAAACATGTCACTCATCATGATGCTATATCATATTTTTAATGCTTGACAGTCAGTTTTCAGATGATGAAATTTAAAAATATATATATATATATAATAGTTGACACTAGGTAAACACTTTAAGATTTACAGAACATAAGTCAGCTCATTTATTCTGTATGACACGCCTATAAAATAGGTCATTTATTATTCATTTTATAGATGAGGAAACTCAGTCTGCATGACTTGCCCAAGGTCAAAAGGAAGTAAGCCTCAAAAATGGGATTTAAACCCAAATCTATACTGACTCCAAATTAAGTGAATTTCCCCAAGGGAAATTTAGCTAAAATGGAACTATTGGCTTTTTTTCTTTACTGCTATTTGTAAAGCATTGGCTTATATAATAAGACTTATTAAGCTACATTTGTGTTATTGATGCTAATTCCAAAATATTAAACTTCCAGATTTCTGACACATTGTGCACTTAAAGATTTTAAAACTGTCTCCTCTCAAGATGGAATCTTTTTAATGTTTCAGTGATTCTCTTCCTGCCGCCCTTTAAAGATAAAGATCATTTCCAATAACTTTTTTAATAGTGCTTTGCCCCACTCCAACATTCTGACAGTAACATATGCACTCAAATCGGGAAAAGTATGCTACTTCTATTTATATATTCTTTCACCAAGATTGACCAGTCATTGCAATTAATCTGAATTTGATTGCTTTTCAGTGTTTTCATTTACATTTTTGTAGTTGAATTTATTTGTTCTTTATTCATTCTATTGAGTTATGCAAGTCTTGTGTTTCTTTGAATTAATTTCTTATTATATAGTAGTTTTTTTCCAAATCATGCATACCCTTCCTTCTTCCCTCCCTCCCCATTGAAGAGCTGATAAGAATGTGTCTATATTACATATATGTGTGTCTGTATGTACACATGTGTAACTTTATGGGATCTTTCTTTGGCCTTCTGACTATATCTATTCAAAATATTGAATCATTGAATCAAAGACAAGGGTCACATTTTTTTTATCTCTGCTTAAACATTTTGCCTTTGATTGAGAGAACTCAAAATGTCTTATTGTGTTTCCAGTATCCTTATAATAACCTTTTGGAGTAAGAAAAGCCACATGTTGTTTTCATTGTCGGGGAAAAACACATTTAAATTAACTTTGTATAATTATTGACAAAACTAGAATTAAGAACTAAATCTCTTAATTAACAATACATTATATTTTTTGTTAAAGTTGATTAGTTTCTACTTTCCTCTGTCTTCCTTTTAGAATGTAGTTTTAGTTTTCTTTTAGTTACTCAGTATGTCCAGTATATGAAGATTAGTAAGCCAATTTTTTGATGTACAGAAGCTAACAAAAAATGGATTTTAATTATAGTTAAATGATGTATATGTTGTAATTACAAAAATATCAGCATCTTGCCCAGATTTTGTCAACTATTGTCATTGACTTAGTTCATTTCAATAAAATAGTAACCTCACCTAACAAGTGGATATTTTTAGCATTCTCCCCCATCCTGTCTGCTGATTTCTATGATTTCTAACATTGAATCTTAAGAATTTTTAGTGTAGGGAAAACCCTCCACTTTAAAGGTGGTTGGAGAAGAAAAAAAAATTTTGAAAAATGTATTTGAAGAAGACAACTGGGTAAACAGTAAAAAATGAGCTAAAAAATGTTTTGTATGCAATTATAGTAAATATATAAACGTATGTGTGCATATATATATATATATATATATATATATATATATATATATATGCTATTTTACTTTTATAGTCATTGAAGAGCCTTCGGAATTCAGACTTGAAGCCATATATCATCTTCATTGCACCTCCTTCGCAAGAAAGACTTCGTGCATTATTGGCCAAAGAGGGAAAAAATCCAAAGGTATGTTGTTATTGTGTATCTCTTCCAAGTAGGAAATAAAGTTTAGGGTTACTTCCAGTTGTATGTATTTAAACAAACTAAAAAAACTGACAATTCATTTGCCATAGTACAACCCTGAATTTCTAGGCTGTAATATACTAAGTACTTTCTCTTTTAATGCAATTGTTCTTTTTCTTTTTACCCCAAATTAATAAACATTAATTATTTTTTGACTCTTACCTCCTATAAATACCCTTTTCCCTCATTGAGAAAATAAAAGAATAAATCAACATTGAAAAAAAGTGCACAAACAAGTTTTAATTATTTGTATTTAAACAAAATAAAATTCCTTACTAGTCAAATTTTTTAAAAAATTCATTCTTTATCTTGATTCTTTCGCTTCTTTTTCATTAGGCTTCATCATATCCCTTTTGGAATCATGTTACTTTATTATTTTTTGACTTTTTTTTATTTTTATTGATCAGTGTTCTTATTCACAGTACTTTTTGTTTACAGTATTAATCTATAAATTGTCCTCTAGTTGCTACTTGCTTCACTGCACAAATTGTACAAGATTATGTAGGCTTCTTTGAAATTATTCCTTTCAATTACATTCCTAGTACATAATTTTTACATTTTAAAAAAGGTATTTTTTTTCCTTTTTTTTTTTTTTTTTTTTTTTTTTTGGCTGAGGCAATTGGGGTTAAGTGACTTGCCCAGGGTCACCCAGCTAGGAAGTATTAAGTTTCTGAGACCAGATTATTTTATTTGGGGAAAAAAAAAATGATTAAGAAAAGGAAATGACAAAGGAAAAAGCTATGGGAAAATGAAAATATGACAGCTGTTGATGGTACTGATAAGAAGACCGGAAAGGTAGGAAGTGGCTAGGTTATGAAGAGCTCTGAATGCCAGATAGCATTTTGTATTTGATCCTTCAGGCAGTAGATTGACACTAAGGTAAATGCATTGAGTACAAATATGATGTACTTGAACCTGAGCTTTAAAAAATCATTTTGTTGCCTTAATGGAGGCTGAATTGGAGTGGGGAATTGGGAAAGACTTGAGGTAGGCATCCTCAATAACCAATTTTTTAATAGTCTAGTTATGAGTTGTGGAGTATCTGTACTAGATTTGTTTGAGGAGAGAAAGTAGCATATTTGAGAGATGTTATGAAGGTGAAATCAACAGGCTTTGATAAGATTTGGGGGAATGACTCCAGATAATTCCTAGGTTATTGAGCCTGAGGGACTGGGAAGATGGTCTAGCCCTCTATAAATAAGAGGTAATAGGAGCAGGGAGATCCATTTTGGACATACTGAGCTTATAATAACTGCTGGACATACAGATTGAGATGTCTAAAGGCAATTGGAGACAGGATATTGGAAATCAGCAAACAGTTAAGGGAAAATATGCAAATAGGCAGATTTGCAAATCATCTGGATAAAGTTATAATTAAATCCTTGGAGCTGATAAGATCAAGTGAAATATTATAATGGGAGGAGAGAAAAAGGCCCAGGAAAGAACCTTGTCTCAAAGTATCCTGCAGTTTTGTCCTACTTAATTTTTGATAGTGCTAAATGATGTTTTTTAAGCCATCTCAAGACATTAGACAACATACTACACTTGTGTTTCTAAATCACAGGAAATTTTGTGATTACAATAGAGAGAACACAGGATTTTTAGAAAGAGAAAAGACCTGGGTTTAAATCCTCTCCCCTTCCACTTTCCTGGTTACTTTTGAGCCTTAGACATATCACTTAACCTCTCTGCTTATTTTTCTCTATATATACAATTTTGCACTTTTAACTTTGAGTTCTAATTTAATCTCTACATTTCTATGTGTAATATTGAATAGATATTTTTACAAGTAAGTCAATTTATTAAACATATCTTACATGGACTTAGGTGATAGTCTTTATGACTACATTGCCCAACATTCTATTCACTACTCTATGCTGCTTCTTCAGATAGCTCAGATGCTGGAAGATCCTTGTCTAAAATTGTTCAAGCCTAGATATAGGACTTAACTGCAAGAGAATTTTTTTTTCCCCTTTATTTTGGATGATTTTAGAAACTTAAGTTGGTCTATGAATAAACTTCTTGGAACTCTTCTTTGTATATGTTTTATTAAATTTTAATCCCACTGTTGAAGTACTCATAATTCAAGTGATTAAGAGAAATGGCAGGGTGGAAAAAATAGAGATTACAAATGCAATTCCCACTAAGAAGGAATGAAAGTAAAATCCTTGATCCTTTTACTTTTCTTTTTCATTCAGCTGCTTTGATGCTGCTTCAAGGTACATTAATATTTAACCTTTTTTTTATATTTTGACTTGCTTTTCTTATTACTTTTCTTAAATTACCAATTGAATCTGTTCTGAGTCATAATTTCTAAATTACATGGTTAACATGACAATAGAAACACTAAATATTGCAAGATAAGATGATTTTAAAGTAGTCAACAGGATGGCTGCTGCTATCCAAATCCCTGTACTTATTATGTTGATCCTGAGCACAAAGAAGCCTTGAGTTATGTCAGTTTGCTTCACTATTCACTTTAATGTGTATAATAAGCAGGTCATTCTTTGAAGATTCATATACATTTGTAAGGTTAAGATGAGTCATTTAAGAACAAAGTGCTGGATGACTTTAAAATGTGTTCTTCCTTTCGAAAGATATAAATGTTCCTATATGGATGGACCAGAGATTTATTGATCTGCTTATGGGGACTATGTTAATATTTGCTTCTTTAAGACTGTCAACCATTAACAATCTTGCATAAATATAAAAGATTTTTCCAAAAAATGAAAATGAGATATCATTATCTTCCTTTGCATAAGTTTCTTTATAGCCAGCTACGACTATTGAGTCTTATCATTGTTTGTAAAAATACAGTATATTTTGAATCCCGAGCACCTACTTTATTAAGCATTTAATTGCTTGGTTTTTTTTGTGTGTTTTTTTTTTTTTTTTTTTTTTAATCTTGTGGCGTATCTCCCATTGGAGATTAGATACATAGAACATAGCTTTCTTAGTTGAAAGGGGAAGCAATTCTGAAACTCATAGGACGTGAAATATCATGTACTCAGTTCTTTATGAAGATGTCATTTGGTAGTCATGAAATCACCACAGTAATGCTCATCCAGTTTTTTAGAGTTTGCAAGTAAAAGCACAACATTCTAATCATAAAATTTTCATTTTACTTATGTAGCATTACTAGTATATTTTCTTAACAGTTATTCTTGGATTATTCATGAGAATTTCATTAAGACATTAAATAAACCAAATTATTTTTCTGTTAACTATTTTATAGTATATGTTAAACAAGTAAAAAAATCAGAAAAGCATAAAATTTAGAAATGTAAATTAAGGGTTTTTATTTTGCTGCTGTCTATTATTCTGACTTAAAATCAACTGATTCATTCTTATGTCATTTTTACTTGCGTATTTAGTCTTAGATTGTCTAAATAAAATGAGTGTGGTAAGAATAATAAAAGCAAAACAACAGGGAATTTTTTAATGGAATGAAAAGTTTCTACCCTTCAGAGTAAATTAACTAGATTTAAAGTTTTTATTACAATAACTTACTAAGTACAGTTATAAAGATGTACATATTGAGATTGCTTATTCCATAGTTACATATGATATGATATGTAATAAGTATAGGACATCTGTCCTATGTATGAGTCCAGTAATAACCACATCTCTGACTAATCACTCACCCCTCTCCCCCATAAGTCTTGTGTAATCACAACTGTACCAAAATTACTATGCTTCCATAGAAAGTTTTATTATCTCCATATTGGTTATGTTACGATAACAGATCACTTTTTATATTTGCTTACTTTTAAATATTAAAAAGTACAAAAGCCATATTAAAATTCAGATTGAAGTAATTTAAACCTGGGGCAGTTAGGTGGCACACAGTGGATAGAGCACCAGCCCTGAAGTCAGGGGGACCTGAGTTTAAATGTGGTCTCAGACACTTAACACTCCTACCTGTGTGATCCTGGGCAAGTCACTTATTATCCTCAATTGCCTCAGCCAAAAAAAAAAAAAAAAATTAGTAGTATTAACGTAAACCTGTCCTAAGTCAAAAATTATTTGTGGGACTTCAAACAGTCTGTTTACATTTTAGAATAATGTAGACAAAGTTGGTCTACTTTTTAATTCTCGCATTCTGCTTCAGCTTCATCTATTTAGATGCCTAACAGCCTCAATTTCAAGTTGTCCATTGGTCTTTTTAAGTTTAATCTTTGTAAAAGTGCTCTGCAAAGGAAAATTTTTTCTAGAGAATTCTGGTTCACATAACGGAATACAAAGTTCAAGACCAGACTTAATCTTTATAGGATGTGGTTTTTGCCATCCCCTTTACTGATTTCAGATACTTCTTGACATGCTTGCTGTGAGTGATCCACAGTGATTCATTTCTTATCAGCAACAGGAACTTCAGCCAAATAATAGTGGTACTTTCTTTTAATTTTGAAATAGAAAATTTTGCTTTCTGTTTATGAAGTATTAGGAATCAACCTTTCCAACAAAGATAGTTTGCAAATATTGCAGTTTTCTCTGAGCTTGGTCTCAATTTTCTCATATTCTTAGATCAATTGTTATTTTTTTCTTAGTGCCTTCTGTTTTTTGCTCAGTGCTTGAATTGATCCATTAGTTAGACCTTTGGACTTGTATCACCTATTTTGAAAGAAGTAGAAAAAAGATTCCATTCCTCATAGAGTAATTCAGCTCCTTGCAGTCAAAAAAGCTGTCAGTAAGCAAATTTATTAAATACTACATGTGATAAGTAAAGTGCTCAGTGCCGGGAATGCTAATATAAATTAAGAAAAAGATTGTCTTTACCATTCAGGACCTTACATGCTAAAGAGAGAATACAGTAAACAAATTAATGAAAAGGAAAGAGAAAGAGAGAGAGAGAGAGAGACAGAGACAGAGAGAGACAGAAGTACCATGCATAGAATTGTGATAGAGAAAGTCTGGAATACAATCTTTAGAAAAAATAGACATGGCTGGCCTGACACTCCACTTTAAATGGGTGTTTTGAGCAATGTCATCTAATCAAAGCAAGAGTTCTCAAGATGAGAGGATACTCAGTAAAAATTCTAGGCTTAGAATAACTGGGGCATGGTAGAAGAAGTCTGAACTGTATTGTTTAATTAAGCATGTTTATGTAGGCTGCTATGTCATATCTCTCAGCCTGCTCAACTGCTTTGTCCTTCTTTCACCAGCTCATTTTTACCCACAACTGAGTTTTCTGATCTTGGTATAAGTTGTTGTTATTAATAAGTGTGCTGAGGCTAAGACAGTAAAAGTGTAGTTGAGACTGTCCCTATGTCTCACAGAATCAAGCCCCCATCCCCATCTTAACAGACTGACAGCAGGACTTCTCTAACTCACTGAGGAAGTGAAAAGCCCACCTAGTTCCAGGATCATCATGGAACATCTAACTGGCAACATTGACCCAAAGAATCTTGATTTCTCATAACCATATAAACCTGACCAGGGAGAGCCTTGAAAGAACTTTTAAAAATGTGTCTATAAGCTAAACTTGAGTTCAACTGTATGATAACTTGGAAGGTAATAGGATCTCATTCATTGGATTTCTCACTGTAAAAATTCTATCATTCTGTCATTTACAACATACTTGAGGGTTTCTAGAGACAGAGCCAAAATGATAAGAGTTAGAAAAACATTTAGATAACTTCTCCCAACATCCTCCTGTGGACAACTTTAAAAGAATGCCTTAAATCAAAATTTGCAATGACAGTCAATAAACGTTTGAGAAATTCTTTCAGCCCAAAATAACTAAGGAAGTTGAAAAGAGTTTTCTGTGGTAGAATGGCTCTAAGTCTTCATGGATTAAACACCAGGGATAGTATTGGGTAATAACAGAAGTAGCAGTAATTTTGAAAATTTTCAAGGCAGAGACAATATGGGAAAATGGTAGCTGGTCAAAGAGAAATTAGAGAGGATCCCTGTGCCAGCACTGGACATAGGACGAAACATTACTTGTCAAATCTATTGCCAATACCCACTTACAATTCAGAGGCAGAATAGGTTAGGTTCACAGGGCAAGATAGTGAATAAAAATAGCAATCTAATCTTTGACAAACCCAAAGATCCCAAATTTTGGGATAAGAATTCATTATTTGACAAAAACTGCTGGGAAAACTGGAAATTAGTATGGCAGAAACTAGGCATGGACCCACATTTAACACCACATACTAAGATTAGATCAAAATGGGTCCAAGATTTAGGCATAAAGAACGAAATCATAAATAAATTGGAGGAACAGGGGATGGTTTACCTCTCAGACTTGTGGAGGAGGAAGGAGTTTGTGTCCAAGGGAGAACTAGAGACCATTATTGATCACAAAATAGAACATTTTGATTACACCAAATTAAAAAGTTTCTGCACAAACAAAACTAATGCAAACAAGATTAGAAGGGAAGTAACCAATTGGGAAAACATTTTCACAGTTAAAGGTTCTGATAAAGGCCTCATCTCCAAAATATACAGAGAATTGACTTTAATTTATAAGAAATCAAGCCATTCTCCAATTGATAAATGGTCAAAGGATATGAACAGACAATTTTCAGATGATGAAATTAAAACTATTTCCACTCATATGAAAGAGTGTTCCAAATCACTATTGATCAGAGAAATGCAAATTAAGACAACTCTGAGGTATCATTACACACCTGTCAGATTGGCTAAGATGACAGGAACAAATAACGATGAATGTTGGAGGGGCTGTGGGAAAAGTGGGACACTGATGCATTGTTGGTGGAGTTGTGAAAGAATCCAACCACTCTGGAGAGCAATCTGGAATCATGCCCAAAAAGTTATCAAAATGTGCATACCCTTTGACCCAGCCATACTACTACTGGGCTTATACCCCAAGGAACTACTAGAGAAGGGAAAGGGTCCTGTATGTGCCAAAATGTTTGTGGCAGCCCTTTTCATAGTGGCTAGAAGCTGGAAGATGAATGGATGTCCATCAATTGGAGAATGGTTGGGTAAACTATGGTATATGAATGTTATGGAATATTATTGTTCTATAAGAAATGACCAACAGGAGAAATACAGAGAGGCTTGGAGAGACTTACATCAACTGATGCTGAGTGAAACGAGCAGAACCAGAAGATCATTATACACTTCAACAATGATACTGTACGAGGATGTATGCTGATGGAAGTGGATTTCTTCAACATAGAGAAGAGCTAATCCAATTCCAATTGATTAATGATGGACAGAACCAGCTACATCCAGAAAAGGAACACTGGGAAATGAATGTAAACTGTTATTTTTACCTTCTGAATCCAATTCTTCCTGTGCAACAAAAAATTCAGTTCTACACACATATATTGTATCTAAATTATACTGTAATATATTTAACATATATAAGACTGCTTGCCATCTGGGGGAGGGGATTGGGGGAGGAAGGGAAAAAATCTGAATAGAAGTAAGTGCAAGGGATAATGTTGTAAAAAAAAATTAAAAAAAAAAATAAAATAAATAAAATAAAATTTAAAGAAAAAAAAAAAAACAATTCAGAGGCAGAAAGGAGGAGCCCTTTTACCTAACAAGGAACAGATAAAGAATCAAGGACTAAAGAAACCCTGAGGAACAGTATTGTTTCTAGGTTTGGGATCCTTTCTGATAAAGACTACAGTGTAGACCAGGAGAGCAGGGATCACATTAGAAGTACCCAAAACTTTAAAACCTAAGATTTAATTCTGAAAATATCAGTGAAAAATTCTGAAGTTTGAAACAGCTTTAGCTGACATTTTCCAGTTTTCCCAGCAATTTTTGTGAAATAATGCTTATCCCAGAAGCTAGTTTTAAGATTTATTAAATAGTAATTGATTCATATCACTCTATTTCTTAGCCAGGACCAGATGGTTTTGATGATTGCTTGTTTTAGTTCAGTTTCTGGTACTGCTAGCCCATCATCTTTAATATTTTTATTATTAACTCCTGTGATATTATTGCTCTTCCAGATGAATTGGTTTTTTTTTTTTTTTTGGCAGTTTGATTGGTATGACACTGAACAAGTAGATCAATTTAAGTAGAATTGTCATTTTTGTTATATTAATTCAACCTACCCACGAGTAATTTATATTTTGCTAGTTGTTTAGATCTGACTTTGTGTAAGAAGTGTTTTATAATTGTGTTTATATAGTTCTAATGGAATTTTTCTATCTCTTGGCGCTGGGCTTTATTAATAATATAAAGAAATGCCTATGATTTATGTGGGTTTATTTTCTATATCCTGCAACTTTGCTAAGCTGTTGTTTCAAGTAGGTTTTTGGATGCTTCTCTAGGACTCTCTAAGCATACTGTCATACCATCTGCAAAGTGACAGTTTTATCTCTTTATTCTAATTCCTTTCTTTGTCTAAAAAATGTCTTCATATCCTTAGACTACTTATCAATTGAGTGATGACTTGTATTCTTATAAATTTGACTCATTTTTCTGTACATTTAGAAATGAGGCCTTTATCAGAAACACTAGCTTTAAAAATTGTTTACCAGCTTTATGCTGCTTTTATAACCTTGGCTGCCTTAGTTTTGTTTATGCAAAACTCCTTTGATTTAATGTAATCAGAATTATCCATTTCATAATGATCTCTAATATATGTATTTGGTCATAAATTCCTCCTCCTAAGATTTGATAAACTATCTCTTGATTTCCTAATTTGCTTATAGTATCATTCTTTACATCTAAATCATGGGCCCATTTTGACCTTATCTTTGTGTATAGAGTCACAGGCATATCTTAAAAGAATATGTGGTATTCAAAGAGAGTGAATTGGGGTGAGCAGACTAAACGGGAAATCCTGAATAAAGATGGTAGCAGTGAAAGTGAAAAGTGGCATAGATTTTTTTTTTTATTTTGTAATTATACATTTTTTGACAGTACATATGCATGAGTAATTTTTTTTATAACATTATCCCTTGTATTCATTTTTCTAGATTTTTCCCCTCCCTCCCTCTACTCGCTCCCCTAGAAGATAGGCAATCTCATACATTTTACATGTGTTACAGTATAATCTAGATATAATATATGTGTGTAAACCCAATTTTCTTGTTGCACATTAAGTATTAGATTCCGAAGGCATAAGTAACCTGGGTAGATAGACAGTAGTGCTAATATTTTACATTCACTTCCCAGTGTTCCTTCTCTGGGTGTAGTTGTTTCTGTCCATCATTGATCAGCTGGAAGTGAGTTGGATCTTCTTTATGTTGAAGATATCCACTTCCATCAGAATACATCTTCATACAGTATTGTTGTTGAAGTGTACAGTGTTCTCCTGGTTCTGCTCATTTCACTCAGCATCAGTTCATGCAAGTCTCTCCAAGCCTTTCTGAATTCATCCTGCTGGTCATTTCTTACAGAGCAATAATATTCCATAGCTTTTATATACCATAATTTACCCTACCATCCTCCAATTGATGGACATCCATCTTCCAGTTTCTAGGAAAAGTGGCATAGATTTCTGAGATACTAGAAAGGCATATGTAAGATTGAAGAGGAGGAATCAAGGATGATTCTGAGATTGACTGAGAAAAAACCATGTATGCTAATCACAGAAAGTTTTAAGTTACTCTGGAATATTCTTTTATAGGAGACAGGGACATACAGATTAATTTTTGCTTATGCTGTTTGTAAGTGGTTATAACCAGGACAGCTTATAGTCAGTCACTCAACTGTGAGAGAAGTAGATTTGGAAATTTGGTGTTTAAATGTTATGTGGAAGTTATGAAAGTAAATGATTTTTCTGAGGGGAAATAATGTACATTCAAAGCCACAAAGAGCTCACTTGGCCCTAGGAAGTGGAAGCATTCAGACTCTGAACTCTGGTGGCTGAAGCTAATCCCTGTCTTATCCAAAAGTTATCAGCCCAGACCTTTGTCTGCAGGACAAATATGTTTACCACTTGCCCTGCTGCTGGCCCCTCCAATTTCATGGGCATTAGATTCTACACTTCTGCCCAATACCTCATAACCACTGATATTTTTTATCTAACCACCTCTGTACACCTTAGTGTGGGTCATCAGGTCCTTCTACCAAGTCCTTCACTTGAACTCTCCTGTTTTCTTCAGTTGAACACTCATGAGCTTTTTTAACTGTCTCATTTTTCTCTTTATTTCCAGACCTTAACACAGTGTTTGGCAGGTAATAATGCATTTAATAAATGCTTTTCCACAAAAATTGACAACTGAACTTTGGGGGAATATTTGTTAGTAATAGTTGGGGTGAGGGAAAAAAAGAATATGAACAGAGAGTATGAGATAAAGGACAAAAAGGGCTTGAGAAAATAATTTAAATGTATTAAGAGGTTGTCATAGGCATTTTTTAACATTGCTCCTGTGCTTAGGTAGAATAACATCTTTTACTGTAATATGCATTCCATTTTTTAGAATTTTAATGGATAAAATCTCAATATTTTTATTTTCCCCTTTCAGCCAGAAGAATTGAGAGACATCATTGAGAAGACTAGAGAGATGGAGCAGAACAATGGTCACTACTTTGACACTGCAATTGTGAATTCAGATCTTGATAAGGCTTATCAGGAATTGCTTAGATTAATTAACAAACTTGATACAGAACCTCAGTGGGTACCATCCACCTGGCTAAGATGAAAAAAAAAAAATCATTCCATAGCATGATTGTACTTTTCTTTGGCAAACTGCCAACAAGGAAAATCGCCTCCATACTTCAATGAGACTTGAGTATTAGGTGGCCAACAGTATCTTTATACCTCTGTTTTTATATCACTTATATTAATATGATTGGGAGGTGTTCTGGCTGTTTGTAAACAGCTATATTGTTCTAAGGATTCCTTAATCAGTTTTGGATTATAAACATTAAGCATCAAACAAAGCATCCCATTTTAATCACAAATCTTTGAATCCTGTTTTTACTGAACAACTAATTTTCTATCCAGTCACATTTCCATAAAATTTAATACATGTGCATATATGTGTGTGTGTATATTAGATACCATCCATATCACAGAGTTAGAAATATTGATGTTATTTAACACTTAAGAACTTGCCTTATGGAATCTTTGGTCTTTTCAGAATATGCCTCTTAACTACAGAGCAGGACATCATTTGTGCACCCTCTCCCCGCCAAAATTCGTCTTAATCTTCAAAAGTGTTATCTTTTTAAAATATATATATACATATATATATATATATATATATATATATATATATATATATATATATATATATATATATATATACATACACACACACACACACACACACACACACACATATATATATATATACACACACAGACTTAATTTTATTTTTTTAAATAAAAAGATATGCTACTTTGGTCTGGTTCAACCTTGTTAGGCTTGAATTCATTCTTAAGCGTATTATATTTTATAATAAACTAAATTCCAATTGGACAGCACTGTAATTTGGCTAATATTTATAATGTAAATATTTCAAATTTCCATCTTTTTAGAACAAACTTTATACATTAAACTTCACATTCAACAACCTTGGGTCCAGTGAAAGACACCATGTGGTTGGTCTTTTTAAGTATAAATATTTTATGTACCTCTCTTTAACCTTAAAATTATATACCAATTGATTTGAGAACTTCCTTTCTCTGATCTATAGTACAACAGAAAAAAATAAGTTACATTATTATGGAAGATGTTCAAATGAAATGTGATTTTAAAAAATTAACAAAATGGGTCTCTTCCTCATAATGCAAGTAACTTTTTTAAAAACTGAGTACTAGATGATGTTTTATATTTTAATATATGAGCATAGCATTTCTTGTGACTGTAATGGGTAATAAACTGGAATTCTGATTGCTGAATATAGCTGCTATAAGTTAATATTTAATAGATCAATGATTTTCATTCACTTTATTGGAGTAAAATTAGATAAATCCTGGTGAAATACTGTAAAATTGACTTTGAGATCAGAAGGAATGGAAGACCTGAAAGTCATTTGATAGCACTTTAGGAAAATGGCATTGGAATAGTTACTACATGTATAGAAATATGAATTGTTTCCTAGCAGGGTCTGCTTCTTAAGACCAAAATGCTACATCTGGAGTTGGTATGATTTAGATTTGCTCTGTAGCTGTCCATCTTTACAACACAGAAAGGTAGTTTTTAGTCTCTTTATCCTTTAGGAGGTAATATATCATTCAAGTGAAGTAGTAAAGGAGAGAGGGGACAAAACAAAATGTGAATGTTAATTTACTTTTTTAGTAACTTTAATTGCAATATTTCCTCATTCGTTCCCCAAACTGAACACTGGAATGAAGTTGACTTAATTTAACATAAGCTGTTAAGATTTTAATGTATTGTCACATTGTCTTCTGTATACACTATGTTTTTCTATTGCTATACATTATCTGTAATAGAAAACGCTAGGTAGTCTACATTGCTTTATTTTGTTGTTGTTGTTGTTCAAATTTGAAGAGGCCCTAAGTTGATATAGTGCATGAAAATAATTTCTAAGATTTTTTCCTTGGTATGAAATTAACATTTCTTTAATGGGAAAGGGAAGTGATAATGTATTATCTCATCTAGTCTGAGACACTCCATAGGAGACACATCTTGCCTATGGAGTCGGAATGACAAAGGAAGCAACAATGAATTTGAGGGTACATATTAAGAATTTTTTACTTTGCAGTTAGCTTTCCAAGTCCCTACAATTTTTAACTTGTTCTCAGGAATAAAAGGTAGAGATTATGTGGTCTGCTTTAATATGACAACTCTTTGTTAAGCCTGCATTATAACTGAATTCATACCATGCATTCAAGTTAGATTTTGGTGCTGTGCAGCTTCATTCATATATGTAGAGGAAACCTCTGTATTGCAGCTGTACTGCAGCTGAATGAAAAAATCTTTGCATAAGGCTACCCCTGCCTTCTACCTTTCCTAGGGATTCCTAATCCATTTTTGGATTACAAATGTTAAGCATTAAACAAAGCAGTCCCGTTTTAGAAATACCTAATAACACATTTCTGTCTCACTAAAGTCCTCATCTTTCCATATTCCATCAATTTGTTTTCAGGACACAAAGGACACATTGTTGGTAAAACATTTGTTCTTGATTTTCTCATTCTTAGGCAATTGATGAGAGAGAATTCACACTACACATCAGAATAAAATGCACATTTGATTATGCATTTACCTGTCCAAATTTCATTTCCAGTCTTCTTTATGTTGTATTCTGATTTGAATTCCCATATCTGGGAGTTGAAAACCCCCTATTTTTTAAAGAGAAAAATGGATCCCAGTTATATACATTATTGTAAGAAATGTTTCCTATACAGAATTTTTAATAGGTAATAATAACTAATCTCAAACTGAAGTAGGAGGGAAACTTGATATTTTTATCAATCCAGGTTTGCTTTCCATGAAAATTTAATACCTGGATTTCTTCCCTCCCTAATGATAGCATTAACAAGTATTAATATGAATGTAACTGTTTTTAAAATATGAACCCCAGGGAATTAACCTTAACAAAGGTAATTTTCTGGAGACCTATGGTTAACCCCCACTTTCTATTTTCTACCTTGTACCTGCACTGTGTATTTTATGAAATGTCATAAATTGCACAACACTATTATGTAAAAAAAATGTAAAATTATATTTCTAGATTTCAAATTAAAAAAAATCACTGTATAATAATGTTCTCAAGTTTTTGATTTTGTGTCCTTTGTTTAAATTCACTCATTAGTTCTAAATGGTACACACTTCTGAAGGCTACCTAACTTTATATATTCGTTCATATTTCCATGAGAGGCCAGGAATTGGACAATTAATTAAAGGCTTATTTATTCTTAGGAATAAAATTGTTTTTTCTCCTCCAAATTGAAGGTAACATCCTTTGTTTTAACCCTACTTCAAAAAGCTCATCCTTCCTTCTGTAATGCTTTTCAGTGTAATACCTCTTCTCAGGAAAAAGTTTAAGACTATTTCCCCAAATCAGGTTTTCAGCTATGCTGTGTTTCCCATAATTAAGGATCATAGCAACATATAAAATACATCATAAATTCAGCAATTGTGTTAAGGATCTCGTGTACTACAAAAGCTACTTCAGCGACTTCAATCAGTGATATATGAATTTGCAATCTAACAAGTAGTAATAAACAAAATCAAGCTACATTTGAGAATATGGAAAGTCTAGGTACTATTCAAAACCTTTATATAGCAGGGCTATTTTTAGACAAAGTTGGGTTGCAGGTAGTATTCTAGAGATGAAGACTTTATGTCCAATAGCTACTCCTAAATATTAAGAAACAACTCTGGAGTTAGTTAGGAAGACCCTAGTTAAGTTAATGTCTGTGTGACTGGGCAAGTCTGTTTGTTTGCCTAATACACTTAAGAGAGTAAATGGCAAATCATTCCAGTATCTTTACAAAGAGTCTTTGCCCTCAAGGAATTTCATACTAAAGGTATTTCATACTAAAGGTAAACTTTAAGCAGAGAAAAAAATTAAATTTTGAGGAAAAGATGACATGTAAGAGTAGAGTAAACTTTAAGAAAACTGAAGTTTCAAATAGGCAGGATGCATTTTAAAAATGTGTAAAGAAGCTAGGATTGATTGATTGATAGACCAGAGCTAGAGCATGAAGACTTTTAAATGCTTCACAGGTAATGGATTATTATAGAAAGGGAGAAACTGACATTGGGAGTTCAGTGAGGAAGTTGTTGAGATCCCAAAAAGGACACCCAAAATACTGTGAATGTGTAAATAAAAACATGGCAACTGATTTGGTGGGGAAAGGTAGAAAGAGAACTTGGGTGACTGGAAGGAGAAATTTAGAGGAGGGTCAAAGAAAATGACATAGTCCTTTTAGACACATTGAATCTAAGACATTATTCGGAGATATACAATAGCAGTTGGTGATGTGAAACTAGAATTCAGAATATCAGTATATATTTTGCACAATATTTTTATAGAAAGAAATTAACTCAGGGGAACAATCCCAAACTGCCAAGAAAGAACACATAGAACCAAAAGCTTAGAACTTAGAACACAGTTGGTTATCTAACAAATAAAAAAGCATGATGAGCAGTAACTGGAGAATCTTGAGAGATTATAAGTCTAGGAAAATTTGAAAGAACCTACAAATTGTAATCATGGAGTCCATATACCTAGAAATTTATGGCTAACAAAACAGTGGCAGATACTAGAAATATCAAGGATGAAAACTGAAAAACACCGACTGCCTTGGAGGATATAAGTAAATAAGAAATAGGGTGGAGGATTCTGGGAAGATAGTGGAGTAAATATCAAGCTCTCCTGATTTCCACAAATAATAGAAAAAAATTGTGGTTCAGGTCGAACAGAGACTGATGAAAAATCTTAGAGCAGAACAGAGCTCTTCCTGATACAACCCAAGAGCTGAAATAAGATCCTGGACTAGGGATTCACCTGTCTGAAGTGCAAACAAAAACACTTTAGGGTTAGCTCAGCAGAAACATCAAGTGGGGACCTTTGAGCTAATTGCATGTGGCTGGAGCCCAGATGGTTTGTGAATTGGGGTCTGAGTATGTGAGGATTCACTAACAGTGAATCTTGACTGATTAGGAATACCAAGCCCTGCTGTGCTGCAGAGATGTGGCCCTGAGTGAGGAGCCAGCATCTGATGAGTGAATATAGGAAAAGTAAGGCAGGGACACTGCTGCTGTCTGCAGGCAGTTGCTGGAGTGGGGAGCATTGGTTTGGGGTGCTATGGGAACTGGGAACAGGGAAGACGGGTTCATCTTAAGAGGAGGACACACTTTTACCCCAGAGCATAAAATGAAATGGCTCCCTGCCCAAAGAGAATGAAGAGAATTCAAAAAATAATTTAAAAATCAAACGAGACACCAAGGAGAAATTAAAAAAAAAAAAATCGTCCAAAAAAAGATCATGAAAAAAAGTTAACTCAAAAAGGAGATAGACTTTTGAAAAAGAGAATTGAGCTAGTGAAACTATGAGACCAAGAAATAACAAAACAGATGATAAAGAATGAGAAAATAGAACAGAATGTGAAACAAGAAAAATGACAGATCTGGAGACCTGATTAAAAAGAGAAAATATAAGAATAATTGGACTGCCTGAAAAATTGTGACCAAAAAGAAAACCTTGACAAAATAATACAGGCAATAATAAGAAAATTGTCCTGGAGTAATAGAACATGAGAAAACAGAAATTGAAAAAATCCACTGATCACTACCTCAAAGAGATCCATTGAGGAAAACAGGAATATTATTGCCAAATTTTGAAATCACAACCCTCCCCCCCTTCCCCAGATCAAAGAGAAAAATTTGCAAGAAACAAGAAAAAAAAACAATTCAAATATGCTGGAGCTATAATTTGAATTGTAAAAGACCTATCAATAACTACAATAAAAGACTGCAGGTCCTGGAATCATATCTACCAACAATTCTAGGCCTGCAGCCAAAAATCCAACAAAATTATTTCTGAATGAGCATTAAATGGACATTCAACAAACTTGCAGATTTTCAGAACTTCTATCAACAAAACCAGAATTTAATAGAGAGTTTAACATAAAAGAGCCAATATGAGGCATTAGAAGAATTATAAGGAGGGCTTATAGTTCTGAAAACCTACACACATCTGGAATGGGTTCACAATAGGCAACATTCACTTTTATACCATGAAGGGTACAGCACCCTCAAAAAAGAAATAATGGAGAGGAGGTTTGGATGGAGAGAGAAGCTTAGAGTGGGAGAAAAAGGAGTCATTCTTGGGTGGGGAGAGGTAAGTTATGGAGCAGAATTTAAAGAGGAAAGACATGTATATGTGGGGGGGATATGTATGCATGTGTGTGTATATGTAGATATCTTAACTAGCTTGCTTGGGGATGGTGGAGGGGATGAAAGGGGGTAAAAAGGATAAAATAAATAAGGTGCAGCAGACAACCCAAGAACAATTTTTAAAGAAGTAAAGAAAAAATGGATACTAATGAATATAATTTCTTCTACTAATATATATATATATATATATGTATATATATATATATATACTTTCTTGACCTGGTAAATTTGTTACATATTTTGAATCCTCTATGATGTTCTGCTAGGCACCTGTTAATGTTCTCTTTTGTTTTGTATTTCTTCTGTTTTTATTTTTTTTTCCTCAAATAAAATACACTTAATTTCTACTTAAAATTTTGTTATTTCAAATCCTAGTTGTAGAATATCTTTTATTCAAAAAACATTTTAACTATGAGTCCATTTTGAAAACTTATGTTTGATAGTCTCAGTTTATCACTGTCATCTCATCAAATCTAAAATGACTTTCCAATTAACCTAAAGTGAATGTTTTCTCACTGGACTTAGTAATGACAATTCAAAAAAGTGAAGGTAAGGATAAACTAATAATCTATTCTCTGTAAAAAGCTTATCTTTCTAGTTCATTCCCCCAATTCTCTTTAAGGTTATGCCCATTTTTCCCTAGTAAATTTCAACTTAGACATTACCAGGAAATACTCACTTTGGCTCTATAGATGTCTTTTTTTAAAATACTCTTTCCAAAAAAATGCAAAAAATAAAAATTACTATCCTGTTTCATTGAAAAAGTAAATTATCATTTACAATTGCAATATTGAGCTTAAAAGTGGTTGCTAAATTCCACATTCTGCCAATAAGATTGATAAAAATTAATCTGATAAAGGTAGGAGCCTGCCACATTCCAGAATAAGCTACAGATTCAGGGCATAGTTGTAGTTATCATACCACCTAGAAAGCCACAAGAAAGTGCTTGCTACAATCCAATGGGACTATGGTAAATACAGCTAGAAGGGGAAAGTGTCAAGACCAGGCTTTGTGGCAAGCAAAGTGGTACAATCCTAAATAGGGCAAGACAAATTTGTTGGTTTTTCTAGTTTTTAGGTACATGACCAGTTTACTGTTCTTGCCTTTTTATGTTAGTGAAAAAGTTTAGACATTTAGATTTTCCCTTCAGTTCTGCTTTGACTGCATTCTCAAAGTTTTGGTATATTTTTTTCCATGACAATGATTTCTGTTCCATATCCCCAAAATTCCTGGGATTAAATTATTTAGAATCAATTAATTTTTAATCTTCAAAAACCCTTTTTGATTAATCATGTTTAATGTTTTTCTAAATTTATTTTATGCCATAGTCCCTTATCCTTTTATAATTTTCTCATTCTTTACAATCTGATGTTGAGGGAAGCATGCTCTAAATATAAACATATAAATACATGATATAATGTAGTCTGTTCCCACCACTCTTCCTTTATCCAGTCTATGTTCAGAGCCTGACACTGCTTTTATATACAACTGTTTTCAATTCTTTTTGACCAATTCTGATAGGTGAGATTCATATGTAATCCACTTCCCCTTCCATTCCTTACCCATATTACTAAATTCTAACTTCTTCCACTTTCCTTTTTACTTATTTCCTTTTTTTATTTTATTCCTTTGGACCACCTAAATATATTGCACCCATGCTTATAGCCTTATTTGCATCTTGTTACCTATGAAGATATTTCCCTTTATTATATTTCATATAATCCCTTCCAATTCCATTTATCTTTCATCTTTTGGAATACCAAGTTCCAAGTTCTCCTGTCCTTTACAGTGGAACTCTTGAATTCGATCCTGTGGTTTTTGGATATCTGAACTAATTTTTTTTCTGGCTTCTTGTAGTTCAGTACTAGATCTGGAACAAGGAAGAGTTCAAATTTGCTCTTTACTAGTTGCTCTGGGCAAGTTGCTTAACTTCTATTTGCCTCCATTTCTTAATCTACAGAATGGTAAGTAGCAGGAGTTGTAAGGAGAAATAGGAGATTTGTAAAATCAAAGAATTTCAAAAGTAAAGTTGTTTTGCAAATTTTAAAAGTACTTCACCAACTTTTTACCTGGAAGCTCTTGATTTCAGAGAATTGGGAATTTTCATTTTAAGATTTCTTGCAGGTGGTAAACTGTGGATACTTTCTATTTTTTTTTTTATCCATGATTTCTTAAAATATAGTACCTAGACTTTTAATCATTAAAATTTATAGTCTGATGATTCTTTACCACCTGTTTTTAGTCAGCTATTTTTGGCAAGAGATACCTTACATTTCTGAAATTTCCCCCCCTCTGTCTTTTAATTGTTCTTGTATTTCTTGTCATCTCTTAGAATCATTTCTCTTTATTTCAATCTAATTTTCAAGGACTCTGTTGCAACTTCTGTCCTAAACTTTTTTTCAATTACTTTTCTCTAAGATGCTAAATGTATATTATCACTTAAAAATTCTCCCAGAATTCCAGTAGTGCCTTTGGAAGTCTATGATTTTCTTTAAGGCTTTACTTACAGATGATGAAAATTCTTTTCTTTCTGGTTTTGTCTTAAGTGTCTTTGTCTATTTCTTATGCTTATTCATTTTTCCAAGCTGAGAAATCTTTATTGGGAGTAGTTTTAAGATGGCTAGATATTCTGCTTCCATTCATTCTGCCATCTTGAATATCTAGCCATCTTAAAACTACTCAGTCAAATATTTCTTACAAATACTGAGACATTATCTTTAATTCTCCAAAGAAAGGAATGTCACTTTCAATAAATTAGGAAAGGAGGATGAAATTATTTTGAAACTCTTATAATTTGCTGTTTAGTATTCAAGGAAAGACAAATTACACACACGCCTTGCTAAGGTGAAGAACTGAAGAGCACCTATACCTTCTACTTTAAACAGGTACTCTCATAAATAAGAAATATAAAATACAACACATTAGAGTTTTCAACTCCCCTTTCTTTTCAAAATGGAAATCGTTAAAGTTACCTTTTGTGTAAACCTAGGAAGGTCACTTAACCTAAGTGTCCTTAGGTCCTTTTCAATCTCCAACTGCAGTTCTGTACCATTAAAGGAATTTTCTATATCCTGGAGTTTCCTTTGACCCATGAAATCATGGGTCTTTGATCCACGCAAAAAAAAAAAAAAAAAAGGGTGGGGGGGGGGGTATATAAATGTAACAGAATATCACATAGGACAGTGGGAAAAGAGTTTAGCTTAGAGTCACAGGACCTGTGTTCAAACGTTAGCTCCACTACTTACCAGTCTCTCATATATAAAAGAAGAGAATTGAACTAGATAGCCTCTTAGGTCCCTTCCAACTCTATGATTCTAAGAAATGGCATACAAGACAAATTCTGAAGAATATGACAACTTAAATTACGTGATGCAGAAGTTTTTAAAACAAAACAACAATCATAACAATGAAAAGGCAGATGACCTAAATCAACTGTAATGACCAATTTTTGCCCCATATAACAAACAGATCCTTAAATGATGAAATACTTTCCTCTTAGAGGTAGAGAAGACTATTGCTTCATACTGGGCCATACACTATCAGAAAGAGATACTGTATTAGTTAATTATTTTTGTAATAATGGAAGATTTAAAGGGAAATCAAGGATTATGTACATATCAAAAAACAATTGGCATAAAAACATCAATAAAACACTTTTTAAGAGGTAGGCTTTGGTTAATATTATTATGCCATAGTCCAAGTGGAACAAAGCATCAGAATAACAGCAAATAAAACAAGTCATTTTAAATTTTTTTTTTACTCTGCTTATACTATAGTTACACAGGAATTGGCAGAATTTCTTCCATAATGGAGGGGAAAGTCTTCTTCCATAGGACTGAGACTAGCCATGCAAGGAAAAATATGTGATGCTATTCACATGATACTAAATTGAAGCACCATGGTGACAAAAGCAGAGGTTGAAAGATCAAAACAATGGCTGTGTATGGAGGAGTCAGGCTACATATCAGCATGAATCACTTCTATTTTTAAAGGAATGTTTTTCAAATATGATTAGAGCATTAAACACCACAACTCTGATTACATATACAGACCAAAAAGGGGAAAAATATCAATAGGTCATAGTTCTACAGGTTCCTGGGCCAGTCAATTACCACTAAAGTAGTGATATGTCCTACAAATGACTGATATAATCATGATCTCTCCAAATAATCCCAATAACTTAATATCAACTAGTGGAACTCTTGGGCTAAAACAAATAGCCCCATTACAAAAAGAACCTGGATGCCATGTATTATAAGAAAACTACAAGACCAAGGTCTCAAAGAAGACTATAGAATCACAAAGGACTATTCAAACAGAAGATCTTCATCTTTCTCTTCAGCCAACAAATTAGCAGGCTCCAACACTTCTCCAGCTGCTTTCCGTAACTCCAATTCTTTTTCTGTTTTCTCTTTAAGAACCTTCTTTTTCTCCTGTATTTTCTTTAACCTGGAGAGGAAGAAGAATTTTTCTAGAAGCTACTCAACACCAAACATTATTTCTGCCAACAACCTGCCTTCTACTACTCCCTTCCCCTCATTTTCTAACAAGAATGATAAACACATACTGAAATAATTCTAGAATACTCTTTTAATTCTGTAAAAAGTAATTTCAGCAGAAGTTGAAGCTTCTAACATTCACATATGAAATTATATCTTAAACATATTAACTAGAGATCTCTTGTAAGTCATCTAAATTTAAATTTAAAATTTCAGATCACATGAGTCTAAATATTCTTTTTGTGTGTGTGTTAAAACCCTTTTAGCAACATGGAGAAACCAATAGACTCCTCCTCTTCATAAAATTTTAAAATAAACACAACAAAGCAAATTTAGTAAATACACTGAAGTAAAAATGTATTTCTTCCATCTAAGTTCATGGTTAAGAATATTCTCCCTAAATATTATAGTTCTAAAAGCATCCAATAATGGCAACGATCCACTACAAATACATCTACATTGTCAAAGAAAAACTCAGTATTCTCAAAGCCCCTCCTCCATCAACAAGGCTTCCTTGAGTACTCCAGCACTCCCTGTCTTCTCCTCAAATGTCCTATAGAACCGACATCTCATTATATATACTATACTGTTCAAGAATTGCTTTAGGTATCTTATCTTCCTTCTCTGTTCCCAGTAACACATAGAACTTTCCCCAGGATCCAGATGATGATAACATGCCCTTCATTTCAGTGATTTAAAGTGACAGGTACTTGTGAGAAAGCATTTTCAACTTCTTACCAATGACAAAACCATAGGTTAAAGCTGTAAGGGCCTCCAGAGGTCTTTTTTTTTTTTTTCCCCAACTACCTAATTTTCCAATTGGGCTAAGAGAAGTTCAATGACTAGCTCAAGGCCATATATACAACAAATGCAAAAACCAGGATATGAAGATGGAGCTGCAGTTCCAAATCTATACCTACCTCTCCCACTCAGGTTACAAGAAGAGACTATGTCTAAGGAAGCATATCAACCTTCAAAGTAAAAGTTCTTGTTTTTCAACAGTACCCTTATGCTTCCTATTTAGAAAATCAAAAACTGAACTGAAAGGGCTAAAAGGCAGCAAATGTATCTTGTTAATAGTAGTTATGTCCCCAATTCATTGAGTGCCAAGCCCAACAAACCTATAAAACTCTTCACGTTCTCTTTCGTCCAGTTCTGTGATGATGTAAGTAAGTGTACGTTCAATCCGGGGAATGATCACTAGAGTAATAAAAGACATAACAAGACATAAAAAGGCATAATCTCCACATGTTCTCTCAATAAAATGTTGGTGTTATAATAATTCATATAAAAAAAGTTTAAAAATATAAAATCCATTACAACACTAAGGTTCATGGAAATCACTTTTCTTTTGAGGGTATCAGTTCACTCATTTGAAGATATGAATATTTGCTCTTTCCCTACCTAGAAAAGACCTAGTAAAATTTGAGAAAAATTAAAGCTTTGAATTCCTTAAACAAAAGGCCATGTAAAGACCAAGCAATCAAACAAGAAAAGTTGAAATTTAATTCTAGAAAACAAAATGACTTCAGTGTCCATATCCATTGATTCCATGGCACACACCTTAAAGTCAATGACAAAAAATTTTTTCCCCAAAAATACTTACAGCAGCACAAGTAGATGCTTATTGACTGAAAATAGTTTTTAAAAAGGGAATATTACTGTGATATAAATGAGTATCATGAAAATAAATATCACACACACAGAATAATATGTGAAGAGTGATATGAAGAATCAGGATATGTATATTGTAAAGAATTAAAGAAACACAGAACACCTTAGAAACTCTTCCTGCATATAGAATGGGTTCCAATACTGTTTCTTTTCCAATACTACTTTTTCTATAGCTGCTCATACTCACCATGTTCAATGGCATTCACCCGTCTGTTTGTTATTTTAATGGCCTCATCCAGTGTAACAAATGATGTCTAAGACAAGGAAACAAATTAAAAATAGGTAAATTTTTTCTCATAACCAGTATAATCAATTCATCTGGCTCAATCTCCAAATGCTGGAACAAATTTTTTGAAAACAAATCTTTTTCTTGAGATGTTCTTAAAGTGTGAATTTCTAATAGAAATTGGGATTCTATTGAATTAACATTATTCCACTTTTACTTTGAATAATTTACCTCTAAAATTAGATCATTTCAAGTAGGTCAATTAAGCATGTTAAGAAAAGATACAGACAACTAAGAGGAATAATGGTAAAGGGATATGTACACATATTAGTTAAAAAAAAAAAAAAAAAAAGTCTTTTTGGAATTAAAAAAAATTATTGTGGTCTTTTAGATGCCACTTTCCTATGTTTAACATGAAGCCTTATCAATTATATCAGTAAAATACCTTTATAATAAAAAATATTAGAGAGTTCAGCTGACAAGTCATTTCATCTTAAATTAGCAAATCTTAAGATTTGTTTCCTATTTACTCAGGTTCTCAAAACGTTAAAGTACCATATCTTTGATGGTATTTTGGTTCAAGATTCAACAACTAGAAACTGAACTTGTCTTCCTAACACTTATACTGACCTGCAGGGATGCTAGTTCCACCAGCAGCTCCACTGCTTTAGCATAATTTCTCTTCAGTTTGGCCAGCTGTTCCCCACCTCTGGCCAAACCAGTCAATTCATAACCTGAAATAATGAGTGAAAAAGCATTACTATAAAAATGTAAAATCAATACTTTTCTTCTTATTTCTGTCCTAAGAACAGTAAATATCATAACTATCAAGAGGCTGAAACAGCATTCAACCATTTAGCAAACTACAATGTGACCAAATCAAAAAGCATGTACTGAAGAGAGAAATGGGGTTTTCTTTCAATTCCAAGAAATGTAACAGAATTAAGAGGGCTGATGTCTTAGCTTTTTGTAAATTACCTTGTCCATGTTTTACATAATAGGTACTTATAATTTGATGAAGTACACATTTAAGTTTTCTCTCCCCCTAATGTATACAACACAAAGTGATGGCTCAATAACACTTAAAATTTTCTGTGTCAGGAACCATTATAAAAATAAAGATAGAATGGTTATCTCCAAGGAGTTCCATCCTACAATTTGCTCGTTAACTACATTTATTTTGGAAGAATCAGAATTATCCAACTGTACAGTATACAGGCAACAAAAGACAAATAATTTACTACTTACTGTCAGCCCCTTCTTGATAATGTTCAAATACTGGCAAGGTGACACCTATAAATATAAGTTTGTTAACATTTGTAAAAATAATATAGGAAAAAATAATGTAATTATCTTCACTTGGAATCTTTTTCATTTTTGCCAAATTCTCAAAAATCACATAAGTGGGTTTTTGAACTAGCCAGCTACTGAAGTTTTCCCCTTTCATAAATATTCATAGGACTTTCACCTTCCAAACTCTTCTGGTTCCTAATTGAATGGCCATATCAGTTAAAGTAGACAAGGCATTGTCTTTTACTTTATTGAATGCTGGTGGAAATTAATCTAATTCTGAGTAAAACTGAAGTCTGGTTGGCAAACAGTTCAATTGAGTAATTTTTATCATGTCTTTAGAGATTTCTAAGAAGTCTTACCTGCTACATTATCTTTCTTTGCTCTAATCTTCACTTGGGCTTTGTTCACATTCTGAATAACAGTGGTACTACAGAACGACAACAAAAAGATATTAAATGAAAAAAAATTTTTTTGCTATGTTTTAATGAGAAAATTAACCTAAAGGAACCCATTAGTTCTAATTCTTACACTATATGAAACTATGAATGAGAGAAGGAAGAGTACAGATTGGGGCTTAACATTAATTACTGAATAACAATAGTCAGAAGAATGAGGCCAAATTTCTCCTTCTGCCAGGGGATAGCTTCCAAGAATAGATAATGAACATTATTATTTTTTAATAAAAAACAACCCTCCCCCAAAACCCCCAAAACTAAAACAAATAGTAATTTTGGAAATAAAATGAATATTATGTCTATAATTATGTACAGAACTTAAAAATTTTCTCACAAGATTTGGTCATTAACAAACCAATTAAAAAATGCCTTACAGTTCTATCCTGAATCTTATCTAAATGAAATGCTATAAATTTTGTTAAGACAGGAAAATAGCAATTAGTAAAATTCCCAAATTTCCTTATAAAATATATAAATTGTTATAATAAACCCTTATCCCTTTACCATTCTATACTTCTATTCAATCTTATTTATTCAATTCTCAGGATACCATCTGTTCTAAAGGTCAGTTATTGGGTAGCTATCCTGTTAGAATTATTCACTAAATTAAAAAATATAAATAATAGTTTACTAAAGGCTTTTAAGATTACACGTGACTGTTCTTGAGCGAGCTATATCACTTATTAAACTATAGATTCAAGAAATCGTGGCCAGAGACCTTTGAAGGCCTCAGAGGAGGTGAGCCAGGTAGAGTTGACACTGCAAAGGTCAGTGGTCAAAGGTACTCTGTTGGGCCTAGGACAGACTGGTAATAGTAACTGCAAGGAGGGTATGTAACTATTTAATGAATTACAAAAATTAAATTACAGAGTATTATTTGGCATGATAGTTTGTGAACACCAAAAGAAATTTAGTTATTTTTTAGGCCAAAGTGCCTAGATGAGAAAACAGGCTTGTCACCAGTCAATTAAAGGCAAAGCCAGGTTGCAAACATAAGCCTCTGTCTTAATAGAGTCTCATAGTTCTACCTTTAGAATACCAGTCTATTCACAAAATCCAGGTTTATTCCAAATTACTATCAGACGGTGGTTCCAGAGAACCTCACACTACTTATGTTTAACTTAATATCTTCTGTAGATTTTCTCACCTAAAGTCACCAGCAGTGAATTTGGCTTCAGCAAGTGAGAAAGCAGCTTCTCGCATCACTTCACCCATCAGCATTTTGGTCTGTCAAAAATACAAATCAAACATGGATAAAAATAAGTTGCTTATAGGAAAGATTTAGTCTGTGATAAAATCAGAGCAAAAAGGGACTTTAAGGGTCCTTTAGTTCAGATTGAGGCCAGGAGCTGGTAATTTGTTTAGGTACCGCACTGGTAGTGATCAAAGTGACACAGTAAAGAATTTAACCAAAGTCTGCCTGAACACTGAGTCACTGGTTTTTTTTTACACTGTACCATGCTACCAGCTTGGTTCTCTATAATGCTATGCATTCTGTGTCATATAATAACATCAGGGCCAAAATATTTATTCTCATTTTAGTTTCAAGTGCTTGATTTATAAAAAATAGAAATAAAAATATCAGCAAAAAATAAAAAAATGTAAAAATTGTTTTACTGTTGCATTTTTATATCATAGTAATTTCCTATTAAAGCTCTCCATGTTAAAAGCAATTATCATGCCAGCTAACACAGAATTATATTTGATACTGTATACTAAATTCTATATCCACAGTCCCTATTGCTTTACTGCAACAAGGTAGAAGCATAAATTTTATGAAGAACCAATTTTCAAATTTAACCATATGCATGGAAAATGGGAATACATAATGATAAATAATTTCCACAGATGCTTTTGAAATTTGACATTTCAATACTCCTTTCTCAAACCATTCCCCAATAAATAAAAAGCAAAAATTCATCTTTCATGTTCTTTCCCTTTACTCTTATGAAAAGTAAGATGTTCAAGTCACGAAATAATATTAAAGATAAATTAAAGTATACTGAATCTTCATAATCTTCTAAAAACAAACTCCTGATCAAAAACAAAACCCATCCTACCTCAATGATCTTCCTTAAGATCTGCCTAAATCGAAGAGTCAAAGCATCAGATTTTTTCTTTAGGAGGTTTCGTCCTGTTTGTGCTCCTTTTAATCGAGCTTTCATAATGGTCTGTGCCCTAATTTCAGTAGAAAGTAAATTAAAGAACATTTTTAATATTATTTAAGAGAACAAGATCAGGCACAAATATTTCTCATATAAACTGGCAAAATTACATTCTAGTCCACTTTGATGCTATGGTATCTATTTTTTTTTTTTTTTAAATAACATTATCCCTTGTATTCATTTTTCCAAATTATCCCCTCCCTCCCTCTACTCCCTCCCCTCGATGACAGGCAATCCCATACATTTTATATGTGTTACAATATAACCTAGATACAATATATGTGTGTAAATACCATTTTCTTGTTGCACATTAAGTATTAGATTCCGAAGGTATAAGTAACCTGGGTAGATAGACAGTAGTGCTAACAATTTACATTCACTTCCCAGTGTTCCTTCTCTGAGTGTAGCTGTTTCTGTCCATCATTGATCAACTGGAAGTGAGTTGGATCTTCTTTATGTTGAAGATGTCCACTTCCATCAGAATACATCTTCATACAACAATGAAGTATACAGCGATCTTCTGGTTCTATTCATTTCACTCAGCATCAGTTGATGTAAGTCTCTCCAAGCCTCTCTGTATTCCTCCTGCTGGTCATTTCTTACAGAGCAATAATATTCCATAACCTTCATATACCATAATTTACCCAACCATTCTCCAATTGATGGACATCCATTCATCTTCCAGTTTCTAGCTACTATAAAAAGAGCTGCCACAAACATTTTGGCACATACAGCTAAGCTCCCTTTCCCCTCCTCAGTATTTCTTTGGGATATAAGCCCAATGATGCTATGATATCTAAATAAAGTTGCTTGTGTGTGCAAGTTTAATTGACTTTTCTAATTCTGTAAGTCCATATTTCTTATAAGATGCTAAGAATGCTATGCAGCCAGCCTGTAAACATGCCATATTTAAAATGGGAAAAAGACTAAATTTGAATTGAAAATACTTGAGCTCTTGCATCTGCAATTAGTTCTGCATAGCTGTGATAGAATGTAAATAAGAGTCTTGTTTTTTAATGCCAGCCTAGTTTAAACGAAATCATTCTGTTTAATAAATTATGTTTTCTGTGCAAAAATTTTCAACTGCAAAAGGGTATTTTTAAAATCACTATAGAATGCTTGAAGATTTTTGGTTAGGACTCTGAATATCAAACATAATATATTTAATTTTTAAGATTCTAAAGAAACGTATTGTAAGTACTAATAGATGTTTAATATGAAGATGTCTAATTAAAAAGTTAAAATTATATGGCATTTTCCATCCCATTCTTCTCAAAACTAAATATTAATTTAAAAGAAAATAATACTAAAAATTATTTTAATTCTATCATTTGAATGAGAAATTTTTATTATTAAAATCATTAACATGCAAGATCAGTAATCAATTATACAACCTAAGGACTCAAATTGTTTCATGTGAGAAATTATACATGTTTAGCAAGTCATTTCCCTTCTCCAGCCTCAGTTTCCTCATCTGTAAAGTTAGGGCACTGTATAAGATGACCTCATTTATAAAGTAAGGGAGTTGGATTAGATGACCTTTAAGGTCCCTTCTAGCTTTAAATGAATGATCCTAAGCTGTCGCATGTGACATAAATATTGAAATCCAAAATATCTTAGTTTTTTTCTTCTACTGCTTTTCAAAAAACAAACAGAAATACTATTGGAATCATTATTAGCTTTAATGAGAACAGTAACCAGTATAACCAGTGATACTAAAAGGAAAATGTCATAGACTAAGTTCTTGAATAAATAAGAAAAATGTGAATCTTATAAACAGAGGTGAGAAGCACCCAGGAGATTGACTTCTTTATATCATAAAGAGAATAATTCAAGGTGTCTTTAAAGTTTGTTTCTTTTAACGGAATTAATTATCATTTCCAACTTTATAAAATGGACTAGCTCAACACTAGGTCCTGCCAGCCAGGACTGGTTCAGTTTCTTGCCAGAGCAGGAGTTAATCATCTGTGTGTGTACAATTCACTAACCACCCTGTTTATATTCACAATCAAAACTATTCCAAACATGATTTCACCTTTTGATACAAGAAACTACAAAGCTGCCTTATAATCTTTGTTGAAAGAAACATCTTAACATAGATAGTCTAGCAAAATTCTTTTTTCTCCAAACTCTAAAGTAGTTTGTTTACTGGAGGCTTACCCAGATAGACAAGAAATTCAAGGAGAAATTAGTCAGATGTCATAAAGGGCAAAGATAAAGAAAAGCAATTTTAAGCACTACAAGAGACAAAAATCTGACTTCAGGGGAATTATGAGGTAATGGAAGAAGGAAGAGTTTGTAATTTAAAGGAAAGAGAGAAATGAAAGTGAGATAGCACTAGAAAACTTTTTTTGCTTTCCAAAGTCCCAAATTCTAGGAATTTCTCTAGTCAACATTTTAAAAGTACAAAACATAAGATTGTTGTAGTTGTATACTGAATCAATATATAGCTATCCAGTTATCAAGAGAAGTGGAGATACTCAGAAGAAACTTCTATTAAAACTTCTTAAAAGCAAAAGGTAGTTTTGCCAAAAGCCTAAAAAAAATTTCAAAACACATAAGTTTTTACTATTTCTCTTCAAACAAACTCTTTAAGCACAGGACCTTACTTTGAACTGAATTCCTTCTTTACTGGTGTGTACAGTTATTTTCACTAGTGAAAATAACACAAGATCTGAGTTTCTGGGTTGAACTCTAGACTTTACCAATAAATGGCTGAGTATGTAGTCTTAGGAAAGTCATTAAACTCTTTAAGGGGATAATATTAAATATCAACTTCCCAGGATTGTTGTGAAGATCAAATGTGTTGATATTTGTTAAAAATAATTTTTAAAAACACAACACTCCACACAATACCTGAACACATAACTGGCACTAATAAATGCTAGTTATGATTATTTTTATCTGCAAAATGGATGGACCTAACGTCCACTCTAACTCTTAAATATCATTCATAGATGCTTTACTTAAAATAAAATACTAAGACTATCACAAAACTTTAACATTTTAACAGATTATTTTTATTTTTCTGTCAAGAGTGGGTGAAGGTACTAACAGCAGCATTTCACAACACAATGCAATGATTAAGAATAGCTAATATCTATTTATATGTAATCTCATAAGAAATCTGTGAAGAAGGTATCAGAGGTATTCCCTAAGTTGCAGATGGAGAAATTGAGGCTCAGAAAAATATGACCTTATCCATTTTATCTACTAATTTAAGTGGAATTTGAATTCAGATCTCTATGGACTGTAACTTCAGCAACTTTCCCATTACTTTCAGTTACAAATGTGTATATTGTTCTTTATTTTGAGCAGCTCGGATTTTCAAAATGAAATCTCTCAATTTCACAGCAATTTACACCCACTTTTAACTGTGGCCTTCAGCTCATATAATGATGGCTTTATTTCCAGTTGAATCAAAGACATCTGACTCTGACAAAATGTCTGCTGCTAGTCCATGGAAAAATTAATGTGCTAATAGATTACTGTGTTTTTCTCATCAGCAATTCCATATGCATACCCATCATGCAGAAATGTCCACAACCACACCACTAGCTAGTCTAAAACTGAAGAAGCCTACTTTCATGCCACAACCCCCCCTCTTTTCCTTAATAGTATTTTATTTTTCCAAATATAACATTCATTTTTGTAAGACTTTGTGTTCCCAATTTTTCTCCTTCCTTCCCTTCCTTATGCCCTTCCCAGGATAGCCAGTAATCTGATATAGGTTAAACATGTGCAATTCTTTTAAACATATTTTCATATTTGTCATGTTGTACAAGAAAAATCAGATCAAGAAAAAAGCAAACAAACGAAAAAAAGTGAAAATACTTATGCTTTGACCCACATTCAGTCTCTGTATTTCTTTTTCTGGACATGGATAGCATTTTCTATCCCACATTTATTGGAACTGTCTTGAATCATCATATTTCATGCTACTAATTTAAAAAATGTAGATACCTTGGAAACTAAAGAAGAAACAACTACAATTCAATCTAGTTCTAACTACAAAGAGAAGGGTGATCAAAGGTATAATTTTCTCTAACAAAAAACTGCACATTTAAAAAGTGCAGTGTATTATTCTGGCCTTTTAGGGGACTTCATTTTCTGACTTTTAAAACTTGCTTAAGAAGAACTTTCTAAAATTACTATTTTTCTTTTTTTCATATACACTTAAGTATTGATCAAACGTCATCTTACCCCCCCAAAAAAAGGCAGAAAATTATATTACAGTTGTAAGATCACTTGTCTCCGAATGAAAAATCCTGTTTACCTTAGAATACATGATATTGAGTAAGTCACTACTCTGATCTTTCATCTTCTAATCTATAAAATGAACTTGACTATTAATACTTTCCAGTATTAATATTCTGTGAAATTAAGCAAATACTTCACCATGGTATAGAAAGGGATAAGTAGGATACTCACCAGAAAATACTAGTAATAATAAATGATAATGATAAGAGCTAACATCTACATAATGCTTATGATATGCCAGGCACCATGCTAGAGGCTTTACAATTATTATTTCATGTGAGCCTCACAACATATCCCGTTGAGACACCTGCTGTTATTTTAAAGTTGAAGAAACTGAGGTAAACAGAGATAAAGTGAGTCCAAAATTTGAGCTCAAGTCTTCCTGACACCAAGCTTAGTGTTCTAGTTGTCCCAAATTCTAGCTTGGATTCTCTGCAGTAGAGGCCAATATCATAGAGGTGGAAGACCTAGTAGGTTTTATGAATAAGTTAACTCTCATAGTTCCAAAACAAACTTAAAGCCATTTACAAATTGACTTCAACCTGTTCCCTAGTAAGCACTCTAAAATGGCCTCACACAAAACATTCTTCTGTTCATGCTAATTTCCCATGCCTAGAACACATTCCCTGATTATCTCAGGCACTTAAAAATCTTAGAAGAAAAAGTTTTTCCTAATTCTCCCTGAAGTAGCCTGTATTTATTTTTCTTATATCCAAAGAAGGACAGCTAAGCATTTTGGATATATTGTGAATTAACCTCAAATAATAACAATAACAACTAACATTTATACAGTATCTATTTATGTGCCGAAAATAGTGATAAACCCTTAACAAATATTATCTCATACTGATCCTCACTACAATCTTGGAAAATGTTCCCACTTAAGAGATAAGGAAACTGAAGCAAACTAAACTTAAATATAGGGTCATAAAGCTAAGTGAGTGTCTAAGACTAGATTTGTACTCAATACTTTTTGGGGGGAGGGGATAAGAAGGGGAGATGTCCCAGCTAGTAGTCATCTATCCTCTTGGCCCCGATAAATCTTAACAGCTTAGCAGTAATTCAATGAGTGAAATGAAGTCTTGTATGAAACACTAACTGTGTGGACCTGGAAAAGTGTGTAGGTACTCAGATACCTTCTGGTACTCACTCCAAACAGCAATCTGTGACTGTAAATTGTACTTTAAGTCAGTCCAAACTTCCCACTATCAATAAAATAATTTACACTTTCTCCGTCTGTTTCATGTTGTTCTATGTTTAATGCATATTTATGCACTTGCAGTTATTCCCCAATAGAATACAAGCCCCATCCCACATTTTTTTTTTGATTGGCCTATAATTTTATCGGAATAGAAACTTCTAACGAAGAAACTCAGAAAAAATAGCAGAAACTCTTCAAGTTAATAATCTTAATGCCTTCCCCACATATAGTAAAAACTTAATATAAGTAGATTGAGGCTCAGAGAGGTAAGTGACCTATGCAAGACCACAAAATTAGTAAGCAGCTGAATTAGGGTTTGAACTCCAAATCCCGAACTCTTTCCACTACACCACTCTATACTTTTCCTTTTTTTTTCCTTGACCCTTTGTAAGAACCAGAAAGGGGCGGAAAAAATTACCTTATCCTTATGGCCTGCCAAGTTAATGGCAAGTTAATGAAAATAAAGTTTAAGTGATTTATAGAATGACCCATTGTTCCTCCCGCTGATTTACAAGACTTCGAGAGGTCGGCCTCGGGATTGGCACAGATGGGGGGAACTGTGGTTTCGAAAACAAGCCTTCTGTCCCACAAAGTACGTAGGGGGCCCAGAACTGGGGCGTCTTTCTCCCTCCCTCGATCACATAAGGGGAATGGTATAAAGAGAATCAATGCATCTTGATCCTAGGTTTCAAGGAGAGGACCTTGAGAGCGCCCTGAGAAATAAGTAATCAGGCACTGAGATGAGGAGGTGCTGCTGAGGTATTGGGGAAAGCAGTCTATGAGGGAAACAGGCGGGGGAGGGGGGGAGGAAGGGGGGGAGGAGGGCACGAGGACGCTCAGAACGAGAAGCCCCTTAGCTCATCAATGTCACTCACATTCGCGAAGGGAAGATATCGATGCGGTCTTTGCCAGACATCTTGACAATCGTTGTCCGGTGGCGGGAGCTCGGTCCTTAGGCCTATCACTTCAAAGCCGCCAGGCGCTACAGCTAGCCTCCACCACCTTCTTTCTACTCCTCATACAGTCAGCTGGAAAAGGTCACCTGATCACCTTCCCCCCCCCCCGCCCCCTCAGGCTAAGCGGAAGCAGCCTCGGGTAACTCCTTTCCGGTTCCGTCCGCTACTGCCAGGGAGAGGGGGGAAAGGGGAAAAAGGAGAAAAGGGGGAAGAGAGAATATTCCCGGATGTTAGTTATCAGTTCGGACACCTCAAAAACAAGAAACTTCAAACGCCTTTGACCCCTCCCTTCTAATTCTCCCCCTCCTCCCGCGGCGAGTGTACTAGGGACAACCTGTGTGATGAAAAGGCGGGACCAAGAGAGAAAAAAAAAAGATAACATCTGCTTCCGCTCCGACTTTCCCCACAGCGCTACCTTACAGTCGGGAAGATTTTGGTAGCAGTTTATTAATACAAGAAAGGGAGTCGGGTTTTGACACCCGTTCTGAGCGATTTCCTTGGTAAAAAATAAGAAGGAGCGAGGAAATGTGTATTTTCCCCTTTCCTCATGGTCAGCACTCTAACCACTTCCCCAGCGCCCCCTCCTTCCCGGGAAGACTAAGACTCTATGGTTAAATAAAGGGGAAAAAAAAAAAAAAGGGTCTCGCCGACGTCCACGCCTGCGTAAAGGGTGAGGGGTGACCGCGCAGGCGCAGAAGGCCCGGCGTCAACGCACGCTGAGGGGAAGCGGCGGCGGCGGCAGGTTCTGGTGCGGCCCGACTTCTGGGCATCTCCTGGAGTGTAGAGATCGGCGCGGGGACCTGTTTCGGGACCCTCACACATATATTTCAGGTAACTCCTTCCTCTCTTTATTTCCTTCCCATTCACTTGGGCGAGGAGAGGCAAGAGAGTGGAAGCCCCGGGACGGCCACCCCCAGCCATCCTCTCTGGTTGGGCCCTTGCTCGCGCGGGAAGCAGTCGCCCCGTCCCGCCCGGCACCAGCAGTCGCGTTGGCCTCGTGGCGTGGCAAAGGCTGCTGCGTGGGGAGGGGAGAGGCGCTCACGTTGAGGTGGGTCTGGGAGGGAGACGGTTCGGCTGCGGCCGCCCGGGCCTCGTGGGCTCCAGGGAAGGGCCCCGCGGGGGGTGTGGTCGCTGCGTCTGGGGAGCTCTGTGACACCCCCCACTCCCTCCACACGGAGGCCTCTCGGAATGATGACCCAGCACCCGGGTCTGCTGGGCCGGCCGGCTTCCGGGCTTTGTGTGCCAGGGCCATCCTCTCTTACTTTTCCCGGGTTCTTCCTTTTTCCGCCCGCCCTGAAGACCACGCCAAACCATGGGCGGTGCATCGAGGCCGCTATCCCATGCTGCTGCAACCATCGAGGACTGAGCAGTCCCACATCTGAAAGTACGGAGGGGCTGGGAGAAAAGCACTTTCAGATCTAGAGAGAGACGTTCATTGACCAGGTTTCCGGTGTCTGGAAATGCCATAAAGCAAATTTGTTTTATTTTAAAGCACACTTAATTTGTAGAGTTAAGGAGAAATATGGGAAGGAATAAGTTACCCTTTTTCATTAGAATCAGAAATCTCATGGGAAAAATACCTCAGGGATTTTGTTCATCTAATTTTACAAATGAAAAACAGGCTCCAGGAGGTGATCAAGTTGATCTAAAGTTGATTGTGCTTTGATTTTTGAATTCTAGAATTTTACATTTTCAGTTTTGTATTTAAACACAACATAGGGTTTCCAATATGCGATCGCTTAAAAATTTTTTCCAGAGAAAATCTTCCTTCAAAATGGGCTGGGAATTACTTGAAATTTATTTTGTCTTATGTGTAGTACAATGGGTAGAAAATTGGCCTTTGATCCAAGGAACCTGGATTCAAGTGTCACCTTTTTGCTCATACTGGCTGTGACTGAGCAAGCCACTTAAATTCTTTGTGTTCTGAGCAACTCTCAAACTCAATTGCAGACAAAGTTCAGGATTTCATATCAGTAAAATCATGAGTCCAGTCCCTAACTCTGATATATTTTGCACATAGACCCACATTCTCTCTCCCTTACTTTTCCTTTGGTAGGACATACATAGTCTCCTTTGGGATGGAACTTTTCCTTTTTACAAATTTTTTCATATATCAGACCTTAATGTTGAGTGAGGTTTTGTAGTGTAAGAAATAGTTTCATTTTTAAGTTTGATGGAATGTCTAATATGATTTTTTCTCCCTTGAAACTTTTTGAAGTTTCACAAATGGAACTATCTTAATTTCAACCATTTGAGAATTGTTTTTTCTTAATCTATTTTAAAGTGGGTTAATTCATTGTATAGGGGACATAACTTTAAAAAGTCTACTCCAAGCAATATAGCAAATACATAGGTAATTTGTGTGCAAGGTACAGTGTGATTGGGACAGAGGAAAGATCCAACAGAATACTCAGAAAATTTGAGGGAGAAAACATTTCAAGTTGGGAAGAAAAGGATTTTAACAGAGATGAAGAGGAAGTGGATTCTAGGTGTGGTTTACATGAATTCTTCAGGGATACCTGGTAATCTAGTTTGTCCAGGGCTCAGAAATGAATAAAAAATAAGATTTGAAAGTAGTGTGAAGTCAAATTTTGAAGGTCTAACAGCCAATATATTGTAGAGATAATAGAGATCCATTTAAAATTTTTGAATGAGAAAGTACATATATAAATGTTAAGAAAACTGGGATTATTTGTGAAAAATGATTAGACACACTTAGGTTATGAAGGCCTATCACCATTGAAATAGCACAAAAGATTCAGTATTCCCTCTAATGTCCCCAAGTAATCCTAATGATGGAGTAATGTGGGAAATATGACCAGGAAAGTAATGGTTCTAGAGATACTCAACTATTTCAGATGTATTGCAGTAAGAACCAAAGGATATTCAGAAAGGGAAATTGGCTAATTCTTGGGAGCAAGAAGCAAGATGGAAAAATAAAAAGCCATAAAAATTGGGAAAATATTATTACAAATGTCAGAATGAACAGATACAAGAAAACAGGTAGCCAAAGAAGATTTTGTAAATAATATGGAAGGGACTTTCACTGTATTGAGTGGAATGTGTTGTTTGGTTAGGTGATTTTAGTCCCAACTCTTGCCAGCTGAACAAAGATTAGCATGTGATTTAGTTCTTATCTTCCTCAAGTTCACCCAAGAGAAGTAGCCTGAATAAAACAGTATCTTAATTTTATTCAATAAAGCTGTTTACAAAACTGGATTAGTTATGTTGGGAGGGTAGGAAGGGGTGGATCACAGATAGTTGTGTTTACAATTGAGGGGTAATGAGAAAAGTGGAAGTCAAGGTGGTATTCAAAATTTAAAAATTGAGAGAATAGGCTTGAATCTGTGGTATTGAGTATAGAAAAATTACAGGAGGCTATAGGATCACAATATGGATGCATAAGCAAATTCAAGTGGCAAAATAGAACTTAATAGAAAAAATAACAATCATTCAAGGGATTTGGGGGTTTTTGGGGGGGTGGTACTTAATTTAACTAGCTCTTTTATATGTCTAAAATTTTCATTACTTCTTATAATGTTAACACAGCTTTCTTCCCCTCCTCTTAATACACATAGTTACACTTGTTTTCAGAAAAAAATAAGCCTCAAGTGAGGGAGTTTTCTTTGGTTAAATTTTAAAAATATATATCCTTTAAAAAAAAAAAAAAGGAAATATGAGTTTTGTTTGTATCTCTGAAGGAAGAGTACTTCTAGTTTTACTGACTTGAAAGATGGGAGAATATTTATAACAACGATGCTGCCCTACCCATCGTTTGATATTGTTTAAAGTGGAGTATTATTATAGTACTTTACTCCTGTCTAGTACCTTTCATCCTTAGTTCTCAGTGTTTTACAGATACTAATTATTTTTTACAATATTTCCTTGAAACTACTGGTAAAGACACACCCATGCTCCACAAAAATCTTTAGCAAAACTAGAAGTGAAATTTGTTCTTGACAGTGCTACTCAAAATGGTTAAAATTGAAAGTAAAAAAGGAAACACATTTTTCTTTTCAGTGGCAAGATAAAATCATTTCACCATCTTTTCTTAAATTTCTAAAATTTATGTTGGCTTCCATTTTAGCACTAAGTTGATTCTTTTGTTCAAATTGCAGAATGCCAGGACTAAGTTGTAGATTCTACCAGCACAAATTTCCTGAAGTAGAAGATGTGGTAATGGTCAATGTGCGGTCCATTGCTGAAATGGGAGCTTATGTCAGCCTATTGGAATACAACAATATTGAGGGCATGATTCTTCTTAGTGAGCTGTCTAGAAGACGTATCCGCTCCATTAATAAACTCATCAGAATTGGCAGAAATGAATGTGTGGTTGTTATTAGAGTAGACAAAGAAAAAGGTAAGTTAAAAATAAACTTGTGGGAAATTGTTCTTGTTTCGCAGTTGTGGGTTTTTTAATAGTCTTAATAATTCCCTTCCATTAAGGAGATTCTAATTAAAGAATAGCCATCCTGAATGATAGATTCTATTATCACAACTTGCCTTCTAACTCATTTCTTTATGCCTGCTTTTTCACCCTTCCCTGCCATTTTTGCTCTTTAAAAAAAAAAAAAAAAAAAAATCTCATCTTTCCTCAAGGCCCATATTAGTTGGCATTAAATCCATGATGTTTTCCATAATTACTTCAACTAAAAAATTATTTCTCTGTACTCATATTTTTTTAGAAAACTATCTGCATCTTTTCTCTGCAGTCATCACAAGTCCATCTTTATACTTACACAGGTCTTACACAGATTTCATACAGTTCCCAAGCCCTTGTATGAAACTATATCTTGATTTTTCACTTGTGTATTCCTATTATCTTGCAGCTGGTACATAATTGGTAAATATTGGTTCGGTGGGACATTTATTAAGCATATGCTTATATTCTAAGCAAGAGGATATAAGCTGTACACGTCACTATAAAATATAATAAAACAGTGATTTGGGGGGAAAGTGCTAATATGCATATATAGGGAGATGAAGACTTTATGTAGAAAAGAATGCTTTAATGAGAGAAGTAAGGAGTGAGAGCATTCAACTTCTCAACAGGCATAAAGCCCAGGAACTGTGGAAATGGAGCACCATAAATGAGAAATCACTTGTGTGTGTAAGGAAATAATGTCTAATCAGACCAAAAGATTAGGATGGGAGCCAGTTTGTGAAGGTGGTCGGGAGGCGAATTTAATGTTAGAGTCGGTGTGACAAGTTTCTGTTTTGTCCAATAAGTAATAAGGAACCACTGAAGTTTTTTTTGAGTAGAAAAGTAACAGGATGAAAACTGCTTTAGGAAAATCATTTTGACATCTCTGTAGAAGATGGTTTGGAAAAGAGAAAAACGAGGCTAGGAGACCAATTTGGAGGCTATTGCAATAAGTGAGATAAGGGCCTGAGCTATGTGGTGTTCAGTTTGTGTCCAACTCCTTGTGACCTCATTTGAGATTTTCTTGGCAAAAATCCCAGATTGGTTTGTCGCTTCCTTCTCTAGATCATTTTACAGATGAGGAACCTGAAGCAAACTGAGTGAACTGACTTGCCTAGCATCACACAGCTAGTAAGTGTTTGAGATTGGATTTTAATTCAGGGCTTTATCACTCTAGGGCCAGCATTTTATCCACTGCACCACCCAGTTGCCTCACTGTGTGATGTGAAGAGAAAGGAGGAGACTGGTACAAGAAATGTAGAAGTAGAAACAGCACAATTTAGCAACTTATTTAGCAAGTATGTGAGGGGAAAAGGAAGTAGAAAGTTGCCATCTTCTACTTGATTGGATAAATGGAAGAATACTGGTGTTCTGCATAGAAGTAGGAAAATCCAAAAGAAGTCTGGGTTTGAGAATAAATTCATTTTTAAATGTGTTATTTAAGTTGACAAGCCTTCTAGTTCAAGATGTCAAGTAGATATGGAATAGTGAAGTCAGTCCTGGAACCTAGTAAAGAAATGGAATACATACAATTCTGAGAGTTGTCTGCATAGCAGTGATAATTAACCGAGGGAAATCTGATCACCTAGTATAAGACAACAGAAAAATGGGAGAATAGGGCCCAAGACAAAGCTTTGGAATTTATCAACAGTTAGGGGTTATGAAATTAGCCAGTAAAGGAGACGAGTAAGTGTTCATAATAAAGAATCTAGGCAGAAAGCATTGTTATTAGCACTTATAAAACACTGCAGAGGGAGCAAGGAAAATGAAGATTTGGACAGGACCATTAGATTTGGCTATCATTGGTGACTTTGTAATCTGTTATAAGATTGAAAGTCTGATTGTAGAGGGTTGAGCTAGATAACTTATAAAAAGTACTTTCTGAGAGGGAATGTTAGATGAGTTTTTTGCAGGGTGGGAGAGACTTTGACATGTTTGTAAGTATAAGTTATAGATTGAGAAGGGAAAATATATGATCAAGGATTTACAGATAGAAAGCTTGGTCTTGAATAAGTAGAAAGGTTGTTTATGCCAGAAGCTGGAGTAAAAGAAAAGAAGTCATGTTTAAAGGGTTATATGATAAACAAGTAAGTGTGAAGCAGTCTCTCTTTTCAGGAAAGTGTGAGACTTAATCTTTTTTTCCTCAGCAAATTAAAAAAAAAAATCAACAAACATACATTTCCATATGCAAAGAAAATGGAGATTGTATATAAAACCATAGATTGACTATATCTGGCTTATTCTTATTAACATACATTAAATCCAGCAGTAGGAGCCAGATAATGGGAGTATTCCAGAGTTAGAGGTTGGCACAGAGTGAGTGATGATTAGAAATAAGTGATTTGACCTTAGAAAGTAGTTTAGAGTTGAATTAGCTAAATAAGAAATTAAGAGAGGAGAGAACCAATACAGAATTGAAAGCTTGTTGAATTTATTCTGTTTCACATGTTTAACTTCAACTGAGATTATAAGCTTCTTTAGAATAGGGACTCAATCTTAAATTTCTCTTTCTCCTTTATGGAACTTCCCATAATGCTGGCTACCTACCTAGGTAATCAATAATTAGTGATTGCTTGATACTATAAAATAAGCCTCTGTCTTTTCCTTTTTCAATTTAAAAATCTAGATGATAATTTATATTACATCCTTTGAGGAAAGAATGCAGGCTTGCACTTTTTATTCCTTGTATTATACACTTCCTAATGTTTAAAAGGATAGGTTGGTCACTATTTCGTTGATCTTTTTTTCTCACTAAGGCAAAAACTAACAACAGAATATAGCTTTTTCTTTGTAACTCCTCTTATGTGACTACCACTGTCTTTGATTACTTGGACAGCTTTTTATTTTTATTACTTTCATATGTGTATACTGGATGACAAATCAGGGTAAGCATTTCCATTTACCAATTCTGCATTGTTGACCTAGTCACTAACACAGCCTCAGCTTCTTCAGATGTCTCAATTTTCAGAAGAGCAGATAAATTTTAAAAATTACAAATCAGCTTGATATATACATCTGAATAAAATGAAGTGGATTATGTTATTACATAACACTTTAAATGGGTAGTTTTTTTGTTTTGTTTTTAGCACTTAGAAAGGAAAGCAGTAATCACTGAATTAATATTGGTTCACTGAGAAAAAATTATGCAATATCAATACTACTTCCTTTGAGTTCAATCCACCAAAAATCTAAGTGCCTATTTTATGCAGAACACTAAGCAACAGAGGAACATAAGACGTTTCTGATCTAAAAAATTGGGAATTGGGTATATACATAAATAATACAAGAAAAAGCTCATTACTAACACAGAAGGCTTTCTGTAGAAGGTGGTACTTTCATTGGCTTTAAAGGATAAATAGAAATTTAAAATTAATTCGAGGGAAGAGGACATTCTAACTTGAGTAAAGGTAAAAGTACAAGAACAAAGTTTAGAACATACTGGAAGCATAATGGCTTGGCTAGATTATAAATAATACACAGGTAGGCAATAATGAGAGAGTGCTTAAGGACCTTGAACTCCTAACAAATTATAGTTCTGCCATAGCATTTGTTTCAAAAAGGTGAATTTGTTCTAATGTGAGTGACATATTGAAATATTTTTAGTTAAAACACAAATTTTGAGCTTGCTTTTATACCTCTACATGCAAACTTCAGGTGTTTGTCAAAGTAAAGGACCGTATTTATTGTATATCTTCTGGTGGTAGTAGAAACTGAGTGGAAAAGAATTGAGACTGGTGCACATCAATTCCATCCCCTTCTCTTGTGGTACAGACTAAGCAGCAGTTTGGGGCATTTATTTTATTTAGGTATTTATTAACTACTGAAATATAATGTGTCACTGACAAGTTTTGGAATGTTATTCTCTATAACCATTTTTCTTTAAGATTTCTTATTACATAATTTTGCACAGCATATATTGAGCTGTAGCAGAATTACCTATAATTTGACCATTACTCTGTAAACAGGTAACCACTGGTAATTTTTTGATAAATCATAATAAAAAACAACTTAGAAGATGGAGAAAATATGAGAGGGATAAATAGATTTATAGGGTCAACAACTATTCCTCTAGATTGTTAATTAATGTATGGCCTACATATCTTTTTTGTTGTTACTGTTCTGATCTTTTCTTCATCCTTCTCAACATTTTTTCTCCAGTGATTTACATGAATACATGTATATCAAGCTTTCAGATAGGCCCAAAACAAGGAGTGATCAGTGTGAATCTAGTTTATGACAAAGTATTCAAGATACAGCAAAGCTTCACCCAGTAATTAATACTGCTCTGAAGCTAACAAGCTGAAATATGCATGGGAGGAGTAAATAAAGTATCAATTTCAATTTGAGTTGAGGCAGACTTGGATTAACAATATATTCATAGGTTTATAGGTTTTAGAGTATCCAAAAAAACTTTAAACTTAGATATTTTTTTAATCTGTTTCAGAAGCAAGTAGAAGACCTAGGAATTGAACTAAAAAGTCCTCAGACTCCAAATTCTAAATATTTATCTTGAGAGTGAAAGTTAATAATTCCATTGTTTGGAAATCCTAATTTTTTTTTAATTTCCTCATATCAGGGTATATCGATTTGTCAAAAAGAAGAGTTTCTCCAGAAGAAGCAATCAAATGTGAAGACAAATTCACCAAATCTAAAACTGTAAGTTTAGTATTAGGAGACAAATATTTAAATTGTGTGCTGTGCAACCAAATTGCCTTCTCATAGTTCAAGGGAACATACTTGATTGATGGCATGTTTTATTTTAAAATAATATGAATTCAAGACTAATTTCAAGAAAATATTCATTGCTTAGATTGAGGACAGACTAGTGGCTCTAATAGATATCCCTAGGTTTGCTGTTGACTTAAAAATTATCAAAGTATCCTCTTGGAGCAATAGAGGATTTACGCTATGAGACTCTTAGAGATTATGTACTCTTTAACAATTTTATATCCAGCATAAGGAAGTGTAATAACTCCCAAATGTTAGTGTTGAAAGTTATTCTAAAATAGTTTTTAGCCAATTTGACTACAAGTAATTTCTAATTTTGTTAATTAGGTAGCCTTTTTCTCTGTAAGTTATAGAATTTTAGATGTGTTTATGTTCTTTTTAGCTCTTTTTTTGGGGGGGGGATAAGGATCATAGATACATCCTTGCTTTTTGTTTTAAGGAGGAGTAGGACTTGGGTAACAGCTTACAAGATCTCTGAGCTTGGAAGGACAGCAATGGATCTGTAGACTGGTTTGTTGTAATTGCTGTTTTGCTTTTCTGGTTTTTTTTTTGTTTTTTTTTTTTTCCCCTTCCCTTTAATCTTTTCTGGAAGTGTCCCTGCATATTAGTCATGGGCCTTGAGGTAGATTAAAAGCACTGACTTTGGAGTCAGAAAACCTGAGATTGGTTCCTGGCTCTACTACATTGTATGTAAGTGCTTTGTCAACTATGCAGTGCTATATAAATGCCAATTATTACTATTCATTTCACTAAAATTCTAATTCAGAGGCCTCAGTATGGTATGTAGGTTACTCTGGGTTCATTAGAGCAACTCATAAAACCGTCTACTAAAAAGTAGAGATGTAATGCCATCTGTTTTGAGGAATACTCACGTGGATTTTTGAAGTCTTATTCTCTTACATTGATGCATGCTTCATCATTTCCATATTTTAGTTTTAACATTTGCCAACTGCAATCCAAATTTCTCTACCCATGTTTGTACTATTTGTTCTATCCCCCTGCCATTTTCCTAGGATCTTTCTTTATCTTTTGTACTTGCTAATTGGTTTTTTTTGTTTGTTTGTTTGTTTGTTTTTGTTATTCTCATTTCAGAGGTAAATTCCTCCTTTGTCCCATGCCCTCTCTAAAATAATGTTAAAATCCTAATAAATTAGTGGTGAAAAAATTTCTAGTTTATTACATAATACTGCTTTTGTGATACTGGGCAAGTGATTGAATTTCATTGAGCTTCTTTATTTATTAAACTAAAGATATACTAGATAGTTTATAAAATCCTTTCCATCCCTAAATCCTATTAGTCTCAATGTGAAGAATTAATCTCTCTTACAGTAACAATAACCATTGGAGCTTATTTTCTTTCTCATGAAGAAAATGAATGTTCCAAATAATACTCCTTTTGATATCAACCTTTTAGTACGGGCAGAGATAGACTTAATACATGGACTTAAATTGCTATGTAATCAAATGAAAACAAAATATTGAGTTGTGCATTTAAAAAGTCAAAAATTATATTCATAGGATATTTTTCTTCAGTAGGCTACACCAGAGTTTTCTGGCAAAAACTGCCTCCAAGATCCTTTTTTGTTCGTCTTGTTTTTTGAGTTTGACACTATTCTACACTAATGAAATCACAGGTCTAGAATCTTTTTTTCCCCCTTGCCTAAAAACAAAACAAAAAAGTTTTACTTGGTTTTTCTTTATTTTTTCTGGGGGAGAGTGGAGATTAAGGGGAAGAGAAACAGGAATTGTAGTGATATGCTAGTTGATATATACATATTCTATTTATACATATTTTCACTCTCTCTCTTTCTCAGTTTTAATTGAATTTCATTTATAAATTAAACAAGGCAAGGGAGTGAAGAATGTGGAGCAATATCACCAGGAAATTAACAGTCTAAAAAACAAAGTAATAGTAATACAGATAAGCATTTTTCAAATTGTTAAACCTATCTTTTTGATTCCAGGTTTATAGCATCCTTCGCCATGTTGCTGAGGTATTAGAGTACAGTAAGGATGAGCAGCTGGAGAGCCTATTCCAGAGAACTGCCTGGGTCTTTGATGACAAGTACAAGAGACCAGGATATGGTGCCTATGATGCATTTAAGCATGCAGTCTCGTAAGAATCTTTTTTAAGAAATTGCATTTCTACTTTAGTTAGAAGGGGGATGTGCAGTGTCTTAATGCACCTGTTAACCAACATTCAATAGTTTTAAAATATAGTAAAATCTTGTTCTTTCCATTGATGCAAATCAACAAGTATTTTATAATTTATAATCTTAGGCAGTTGTATACAGCATTAAGAAGTTAAGTGATGGGGGCAGCTAGGTGGCGCAGTGGATAGAGCACCAGCCCTCAATTCAGGAGGACTCTGAGTTCAAATTTGACATCAGACACTTAACACTTCCTAGCTGTGTGACCCTGGACAAGTCACTTAACCCAAGCTCAGGGGGGGGGGAAGTTAAGTGATTTCATCACATTATTATTTACTCAAGTAAGAACTTGAATCCCAGGGCTTCCTTATTTCAAGGCTAATAATCCTTTTATGTTCTATGTCTCACTATATGTGACCACATAAATAGTGCTTATTACATATCACATATTGCTGAGAGAGATTGCCTTTGTCTTTAAAGCACAAACAACATACATAAATAATAGACACAATGGGGCGGAGAGGAGCACTTTTAGCAGCTGGAGTGAGCAAGAAAAGGACTACTGCAAAAAGAGATACATGTAGAAGAAGATTGATAAGATAGAAAAGGCGTAGGAAGGGGAAAGGATTCTAAGTATCAAGTAGAGAAGTTTTAACCTGATCCTAGAGGCGGTAGAGGCCACTAAAGTTTGTTGAGTTGGGGAGCTAATGTGATCATTTAAGTCCAAGTCACTATGCTTGGACTAATTGTTCTATACAACAATTAGAAAATTCCTAATGAAATTAACCCAATTTCCTCAGACCCCTAGAAATTTTGTTTCTAATAGTTTGTATGTAATAACACAAATTAATATTGGCGCATTCTATTTTTAAAATTTACTTCAGAGACCCTTCAATCCTGGATGGACTGGATTTGAATGAAGATGAAAGACGAGTACTGATTGATAACATAAATAGGCGCTTGACACCACAAGCTGTCAAAATTCGAGCTGGTAAATAATAAGGTTTTTTTTGTTTTGTTTTGTTTTTTTTGTTTTGTTTTTTTTTAAGATTTTGCATTTAGTAAGAAAGCTGTTATTCATCATTATGAATTTTATAGAACTTTGTGCCAGGCATTGTTGGAACCATGGAATTACTATTTTATTTGATCCTAACCACTTTGCAAGATAGGTACTAATGTAAGGAAATTGAGGCAAAGTATTTGAGTGATTTCTCTAGAGTCACACAGTTATTAAGAGTCTGAGGCTAGGTTTGAACTCTTGTCTTTCTGGCTCCAGAATCAATGCTCTATTGTGCCACTTAACTGCCTCATATAATAATGTATAGTGAAAAAGTATTTGCAAACATACCAGTCTTTTGATCATTTCCAGGAAAGAATACTTAGAATATACTATTTTTTCTGATATTGAATTTTCACAAAGTTATTTTATACCGAAGTTATATTATACCAATTAAGTCTATTATGAGTATTAATTCAGCAAACTCAAAGTGGTATCTTAAATTTACATTTTTAGTAGTTTAATTATTGGAAGAATTTGTGCGAGAAGAATAATAGAGATTACAAAACAGTGTAGCTTCCATTTTGTTGTATAGTTGAAGTAAATGAGGTATGATGAAGGTTCACACACAGAAAATCCGTTAGGTCAGATTTTAAAAATCTTACAGTGAACATTCTGTTCATGTTCTGTTATCTGTTTCTTAGATATTGAAGTAGCTTGTTATGGTTATGAAGGTATTGATGCTGTAAAAGAAGCTCTGAGAGCAGGTTTGAATTGTTCCACAGAAAACATGCCTATCAAGGTGAGTAACACCCAACCCATATATAAAGTCTGATCTTATCCTTCTTTTCTCTTTATAAGAAAGCAGTTTCTTTGCTTTATGTATATTTCTTATAGTAGATTAGTTTGTGATTGACTGTCGCAATTTTTTTTTTTCCTTTGTTTAGAGGTAAGATTGGGTGAAAAGAGATGTTCATCATGTAGGTTCTAATGTTTCTAAACAAACTGTATTTTAAAATAAAAATCTAGAACTAATAATCTACTTAATATAATTATGCTATGAAGAGTTTTGCTTTCATTGTATTCAGCATTTAGTAAAATTATTGCTTCCATTCTCTTGTAGATTAATCTGATAGCACCTCCTCGGTATGTAATGACCACTACAACCCTAGAGAGAACAGAGGGCCTTTCTGTTCTCAATCAGGCTATGGCTGTCATCAAAGAAAAGATTGAGGAGAAGAGGGGTGTCTTCAATGTTCAAATGGAGGTAAGAGAAGTGTTATGCATAAGGCTCTTAATTAGTACCTTAGTTTATTTATATGTCATTATGCTTTTAATTTTTTTGGTGGTAAATTAAGCATTTTGGCTATTCTTATTAATAAAATTAACTTATACCTGACTTAGCAAAATTAAAAAAATTAAAATCAAATGCTACAAGTATTTGGACTTTGGATTAAGAAAAATTACCTTTAGAGCACCTCTTAATTAGTATGTTTTGTTTTTGACAGAGAAATAGCCCTTTAGGAGGGAAAATGATAACTATTGCCAGAGTTTGTTATTAAGTGATGGATTTTTTTTTTCTTTAATTTGAAAAATATTCAAGAATTTCTTGTATTTGTAACATTAGCATTGATTTTGAAATTGTCAAGTACTTTGTAAGGCAATTATTATGACAGTTTCCATTTTGAAGAATTTGGTACTAGACATTAACTTGAATCTTAAATTTTGTGTAATATATTGATCCTCCTTCCACAGCCCAAAGTGGTCACAGACACAGATGAAACTGAGCTTGCAAGACAACTGGAGAGGCTTGAAAGGGAAAATGCTGAGGTGGATGGAGATGATGATGCTGAAGAAATGGAAGCCAAAGCTGAAGATTAACTTTTTGGGAAAAGGTGTCCTACTGGAGGAACACAGACCAGCCCTTCCTGGCCTTAGACACCCTAGACTTCAGAGTTTTCCAGTATTGAAAACTTCAAAGCTGAATATTTTGTATTTCAAAGTATTTAAATGTTTCAACAGACCAGCATGTGAAATGCCCTCCCAAATGCTGGCTACCTTCACACATTGAGCTCTTTTGAAGGGAGTGGCCTAATTTCACTAGAGACTAAAACCTCACAAACTGAGATCCACATAATTGGGCCTGAGGTTTTCCATTTCTACTTCTGATTGGCAGCCCCTCCCATTTAGTGCCTCTTTGAAATTTACCAGGAGCACCAAAAGCAAACAATTCCAATCTTTCTACATTCATTGTATTCAAACGAACATTCAATAAATTTCTGGGATATTTAATTAGGCTTCTTCCTTCTTCACTCCAGTTGAAAACATTCCTTTTGAAAATATAATGGGAATAGGAAGTTAATAATCTAGTTAAGATCTGGGTAGGTGAGCAACTGGCTTTTTCATAGACTGCTGTAGTTTGTATACCAGGCTTGAAAAGGTTTAGGCATTTGAGACCCTTTAGGATGATGGTTCTTAAAATGCAAATAAGTGATTGTACTGTACCTTTTGACTGCCTAAAAATAATGATCGTAAAGTGGTGTGATTTATCATCATCTACATTTTGTATTTTTACTTGATATTAGCCTGTAAGTTTTAGCTAGTAGAATGTGAGCTGTTCCTTTAAAATATTTTTGATTGGAACTTCAAATGAATGTTGAATTCAACCTTTACAATATTTAAAATTGGGATGACTTTTTAATGGGGAAAAATAATTAGAGATGCGTCATAAAGGGATGCAACTCCCCAAAAAGGAATAATTTGTATATTACAAATTTTGATGACGATATATTTGTTTTTTTTTTCCCCCTTTGAGGTCAAGCTAATTGAAATTAATAGAATTTGGACTATTGTATTGCATTTTGCCTACTTTTAAAGGTACTTAGGAAAAAAGTGGCATTGTCACTTGGATATTTTTGTATGATCTCTTTGATCATAGATTCAGTCTCTGTTATCAGACTATTGGAGCATGTAGACCTTTTAGAAGGTAACTGTTGAAGCACATGCATAAAATTCATTCAAGTCAATCTATTTGTATTTCAATTAAATAAATATGTACTGAGTGCCTAATAAAAGGCACTTTTCTGGTGCTGTTTCAAGGTCAGATTTATTTCAGTTTGGGGGGCTGGAATCACTATAGCTAATGAGAATATGGAATAAAAGTGAGGAAGACTATTTGAGAGAGAAGATAACTACCGCTCTATTCTGTAATCACCTTAAAAAAAAAGAACCCTTATAATTGTTTAGGATATTCTAAAAGGAGCAGGAGATGGTATTTTCTTCCCTCTCTGATATCTATAAGCTGTTTCTCTACCTTAGGTCTGTAAAAATTACCCCTTCGATAATCTTTCCTTTACTTTGCTTCTGAAAACAAGTATTCCTCAAAAAAAAATCAAAAATTAATTAGGGTAGGGTACTCCCAAATATACCTTGGAATGGAAAATTGAAATGTAATCAAATTTTCTGTAGATTTTTTTTTAAGAGTTTGAAAGTCTAGAGTGGGGTAATGCAAGGAGTACACAGAAGATGATAAACATTGAATTTTCCACTGTGAACTCCAGTGGAATTTATACAATTGAGACTATTGTCCTCTCCTAAGTGAATATGGAATGTTTTAGTTCCAACATTCAAGGAATAGATCTATACAGATAATGTAAACATGATGGAAAAAAATAAACATGCTAGACCTTAGGGTATGTTCTGGTAAGTGGCTTAATGTGGCATCTTTACGTATGATATGCAAAATTTGTATGTGTGTAACTCAAAGGAAATGAGTTGGCACTTCAGAAAGCTACCATGGGTTTCACCTATGGACTAAAATGTTTTTGGAAATGATGCTAACAAGATTAACTAGCAGGTGTCACAGTGGACTTGGTTGGGGTTCATTTAGGGAGGTCAGGGTTCAGATCCTGCTTAACATTTGTGACAAGCTTTGGGCAACTCAACAGCTGCCTCAGTTTCCTCACCTGAAAAATAAGGAAAATAATACCAATCTCCCAGGATGGTTTCAAGATCAAATGAGATAACATAAAGTACTTGGTAAACATTAAGGCCTGCATAAATTGCTAGCTACCATCTGTATGTTTTTATGTATGGAGTTTCTAAATGTAAAGACCAGTGTTTTCATCAGTTAAGGGAGTTCCCCACTCAGGAAATGCTGTATACCAGGGCACATAAGTACCTATTATGCAATTTAACTGTTTTAGGGATTTGGTCAGGGCACTAAAAAGTAATTTGCATTGGCCTCCTATCCTGGGCCAGTATGTCTGAGGCAGAGCCTGATCTCTGATTATGCAGACTCTAAAAATCAGCTCTATCCATTGTAACATGTTGCTGTTTAAAAAAAAAAAAAAATATATATATATATATATATATATATGAAAACAAATGCAGGAAGAAAATGAAGTTATGTTTTCATTTTTTGTTTTGGCCAACTGGTCAGGTAGGAAAAAAAGGCCAATATAACAAATTACCTATTAAGTTTCATTATAAACATAAAACTTTTTTTTACTATATTTCCAATTTTTCTAGGTTTCAGCCTATGCAATTAGGATTGCATGTGGCTTTTTTTTTTTCTACTTGTTGCCACTAGATTCCTAGTCTTTACATTTAGTCCCATAAAATTTTCTTAAAGATTAAACTTTGGGGACATGGGCAAAAGTGAAACCATTGCTTCAGAGCTATTAGGAGATGTAAATATTTAAGCTTAAAATCGAATAAGATAATTTTGAGATGATGGGGTATCAGCAGCAGACAGATCAAGAAATGCCTCTTCTAGAAAGGTACCTAAAGAAAAGCATTTTGAGAGGTGTAGAGAGGTAAGGATAGAAAGCAATGCAGGCTTAGAATGTGTTTTTTTCCATGGCCAATGTAAAGGCACAGAGATTAGGGGGAGGGAGTGTCGTGTAAGGGAGGACCAATTTGACAGCAACTTGAATGCAGAAGTGATGATGTAGAAAGCTGGAAATAGGTCACAATTGTACTGCCTTCGTCAGACCAAATGGTGTCAAATGAATTTGTGTTGAGTATTTTTAAAAGATTTCATCATACTTCTTCTGTTTTTGAGAAGCCACAAACTATATCCTAATTCAATTGAAATTTAGATTTTATTCTGAAGAAAAAGTAAGATTCAGTTTGGGTTTCCTGATTATTCAGGACAAGCTATAATAGAATTTAAAAGAGAGTAAATTATATTCAACCCTTTGGATATATCTATTGGCAAATTACACCATATTTTATTTATTCAAGTAACTATTAGAACTTAAGTTTCATAAAACCAGATACTTTTATTAGCTTATTCAAGTCGAAGTAACAGGTAACTTAATAGATGCCAAGAATTGTAACTAATTTAAATTAATTCTTAACAAAAATTCAAGACATTTATCTGATTCTTTTTGTCCTTCAGATTTTTTCCTCATTGTATTTTAATCTAATTTTAGCAACTTATCTAGCCATACTGACAGACCACTTCCCATTGTGCTGCATCTCACTGCACAGCCATTCTTAGAATCTGAGTACTTCAAGTCCACCAGTCTGACTTGACTTACTGCTTGTTTCTACAAAACTACAGTCTTTCATCACCCAAGATTTAGGGGAAAAGTCAAAATAGTATTCAACTTAAGATGTATGTCACCATTCTTCTAGGATGGGGTACATTTAGTTAATAATTGAGGTTACTTCCAACCTACGAGTCAAAAGTACTTTCATATAGTCAGTCTCATTTCATCTTAATTGTGATCCTATGAGATCAGGGGTTCTTCATTCATTCATGAGTCTAGGACTCCGAAGTGATCAACATCAAGTTAAATGCTGAAGGCAGACTGAGTCCCAGCTCAGGGTTCTTCTCCATTAAACCACTGTTTTTGTTGATAGGCACTTTGAGAGCTGTCTCATTTATTCAACAAATATTTATTAAGCACCTGTGTCTAAAATACTTATAAAACATCAGGAATTCACAATGCTAAAAATAGGCTGCCATTTCCATTTGTAATCAGAAGGTCTTTTCTCAGTATCTGTGAAGATTGGTGTGAGGAAGAATGATCTTTTAAGTCTCCATAAAAAAACAGCTCCTGGTCTGGGACCAAAATGAAGACGCTAGAATAGTGACCATCAATGAGACTGATTTGTCTCTAACTAGGATGTTCCTAGGAAGTCTTCAGCTCTAGTCTCACGTCAAAAGCAGTACCAGATGTATATTAAAAGTCATCAAAATGTTCAAGACCTTGACAAAAGTCCTGATTCTCCCTTTTACATAGAAGTCCTGAAGATGCCGTTAGAGTTAAATATGAGCCCGGTGACTGCTCATGTTAATCGCTTGATAGCTTCAATCCACTCAGCTCTCTCTGCTTTGCTGCTGGCCTGGATGTAGTAGTGGATGTCATCCTTAGTGATCACTTTGAAGAGGTTTCCCTGCACATTGCCTTTAACACCTAAAGGGAAAAGCCACCTACTGAAATGAGTTGCTTTTAAAACTGAAGCTTTGAGCTTCCATGTAACAAACTTGCTCTTGCCCACCAGGTAAGAAAGTTTTAATAAGCTACATACAGCAAGCCTTGTCCTATTGAAGCTTGGCCTGTTAAGAAAATACACTTGTACTTGTGATGCTTAACAAAGCAGTGCCAAACAATGCTAGGTGAGGTTGGAGAGAGAAGTAGTTAGAAGCCAGCAGAAGCTTGCCAAAGTTAATGGAAATGGAGAAATGCCCTCACAATGCATATTGTTTGTTTTATCGTGCATATGAATTAAAGGGTCCTTCACAGTATTTATTAAAATTAAGTGCCTCTAGACAGTTCTCAAAAGAGTAATCATAAGTGGCAAATCTAGATTGGGAAGAACTGAAATACTGCAAGTTCCATTGCCAATGGAATCACAGGTCTGAGCTAAATAAAATAAAATGACTCTCAGTAAGTCAGAGATAGGGAAGGCATCTATGTAATGCAGTTCATCTTAATGTGGGTTAAGATTCTGATTCCCAACCCCCCATGAATTCCAATGGGAGATATCAGGGTTCTCCCAGCCCCCCCCCCCCATCTGAGCCAACTTGGGCTGTCCCAGTCCCCACTGTAATGATCTGCTCAGGTTTCCCTACCCCCACCTCAAGCACAAACAGTTCCTTATCTAAATACCCATTGAATTTTATTCAAATTCTAACCCTGGCTGAAACCCAGCCAGGAGCCAACCTGGGACTCCACCCATGAGCCCCTTCAAAATTACCAATAGCCCCCATTATAAAAGGGGGAAACTGGAGTCCACTCTTTGCAGAAGTCCCAAACATGGCATCCTTGAGCCGGCCATGTCGGGTTTCTGCCCACCGGTGCCAGCCCTGGTCCTGGCGTCTTTACCTTTCAACCTTACTTCCAAACCCCATAATAAAGCTCTTTCATCAATCTAGGTTTTCGGGTCTGTAAATTCCCTTACAGAGGATTCTTGCGCAGCTACTAGACCTCATTTAACTCTGTAATCTTGAGCTGAATCCAAAGAGGTTACAGGGGAGCTCTATTTGACTCCCTGTACCCTGAACCTGCTACTAGACCTCAATTAACCCTAATTTCATTTAGGTACCCCTTATCTAATTCTCATCAATTTCACTGTTTTTCTTTATCTCCTAACTGTGCTTTGGACTTGACCAGTGGAACACACAAACATTGTGCAGTCTAACATTATCCCAGTGGTACCTTATCCCTGTGCCAGAGGCACAAAAATTTCATTTTCTGGGGTCAGAATAAAACATGATTATTTAGAAAAATATTGAAATCAAAGATGGATTGCCACATTACTCCTCAACTACCTGTCATTTTTTTCTACCAGTTCTGAAAGTGACAAGATCTTTTCTATTGCATTTCCAAGAGACTATTTTTTTCTTATATCAAACCTATGCAATCTCCCTTTTTTTTCCCATCAGTGCAGTGTTCTTGAGACACTGAATGAATGAATGCTTATCACCCCTGCTGCGGTTGGTATGCAGAAGCTGCCTCTTACCAGTGGGAACTCCATTATCCTCCAAAGCTGAAACAAGGGAACCACGGAGAGAAAATCCACCAACTGGCCTGTTTTCTTCCTGTAGACATAGAAAAGAAACCCAAATGAGAATCATGATTGCACTAATGCAAAAAGAAGTAAGTTCCCTTCATCTATAGAAATAACATTTTCTTGGTCTTGGACAAATTATTGGCAACAGAAGCTGCAGCTAGTATAAACAATCACATGGTCCTGTGCACAAGTATCTGGGATACTTACAGAATCATCCAAGGAAACTTGGACTTTTCCAGTCAGTATCAATTCTGTAATGTTGGCTTTAACTCATTCTTGCTGATTTAGGATGTCTACTAGCTACATTTTCATGAATAAAGCCTGTAATTACTTCTGGCCTGACTCTTTTTCCTTGACAAAAAAACAAAACAAAACAGTTCTACACAATTAAAATTTTCTTAAAGCGGAATTTCTATCAAAATGACATCTAACCTATCCTGTTCATTCAAAACCACTTTTTTCTCTATTTCTAACAATTTTATACAAATTGGCATATTAATCAAGGATATCCAAAGAAGTACATCATCCATTGCTAAATTAATGTCACGTGGTAAATATGAATTAGGAAGAAAAAGATGACTATAGGCTTTATGTCTCCAAGGGCTTCATGGAAGATATTCATAGATATTGCTTTAGCTGGGCCTTAAATGATAAGTAGTATTTGAATAGGTACAGAAGAAGGAGTGAATATCATTAACAAAAACAGGACAGGGCAAGAAAATATTTTCAAGAAATCTGTTTGGCTGAGTCAGAGGGTTAGTGTCGAAAAATGAAAAATAAGACTAGAAAGGTAGGATTGAGGTTCGATTATGGAAGATTGGAATATAAGGGGGAGACTGAAATGTTATTGCCACAGGTGAGGCCTTCCAACAAGTAATCACAAGGAATAATCTTGAAGAAAGATCTATGGAGAAGCATAATGAAAATGATCTTTAAGAAAAACCTGGTATACTTTGGAAGGGGAGGAAACTGAAAGCAAGAAACAGAAAATTCTGTGAGGAGGGTTCTGCTGTGGTAATCAGAGAGAAAAAGTCAAAACTGGTATCACTACAGTTCACTGAAACAGAAATAAAGTACAATAATAAATCTATTTAGGATATATGGGAAAAGAAATGAGAAAGAAGGTGTCTGGGAAGGGTAATAAACATCACACCTCACATTTCATCATGAGGTTTTCCCTGAAATCAATACTTTAGAGCAGGTATGGCTAGCAGTTATTAACCTTCACTCCCCCAGGGCTGATGGTGAAGTGGGCTATTGCTCACCTTGGAGGGGTTGTAATAGTGTAGGAAAGCAGGGTCACTCCTCAGAACAAAGCGCCTCACCTTCCAGTTTTTTCTCTTGTGTCCCTAGAACAGAGACAACTCATTATTCCTCACAATCCTTGCACATCTTTAAACAGGTTTGAGCAGAACCTGCAAACCAAAATGCTGCCACACTGTTCTAGGGCCTTCCCTGAAGTCAGCCTCTGATCACTTGAATCTTCTGAGAAAAGGAGTTCCATTATATAGAATGGATAGGACCAAGAATGGAGTGTTTTGTCCTAATCCACACAAAATTTAGGGGGGAGGAAGAGAAGCTGGGAAGCAAGTTAGGCAAAGGGAGTTTGCTTTTTGAGCAAACTTCACATTGATATTTTTTATGTTCATCTCATCATTTCTGATTCTTCGTGACTCCATTTGGGGTTTTCTTGGCAAAGACCCTGGCCATTTCTCTAACTCATTGGAAACTGAGGTAAACAGGGCTAGTACTCACCCAAGATCACACAGTTAAGGAGTATCTGAGACCAGAGTTAAATTCAGGAAGATGAGTCTTCCTAACTTCAGACCCAGCACTCTATCCATTGCCCCACCTAGCTACCCTTCACAATGATTACAGATCTCTCTCTCTCTCTCTCTCTCCTCTCTCTCTCCTCTCTCTCTCTCCTCTCTCTCTCTCTCTCTCTCTCTCTCTCTCTCTCTCTCTCTCTCTCTCTCTCTCTCTGTATATATATATATATATATATATATATATATATATATAATTTTTTTTCTATATATATATATAGCCATATAGCCTTGGCTCTGGCAAATGCTGATGGTGTGGCTTCAATGTCCCAGACAACTATAAGACTATGTCACAGATCCAAATGGGTGGAAGAGAGAATTTCCATAAATCAATAACATTCTACATCCAGATCTCCCCCCAATAATAACAAATAAGTGCAAATATATTTTTGAACTTGCTTCCTGTTGCTAATCTTTGTGCAATCCAAATTACACCACAGGATTCTTATAGATGTCTTGCCTCTATTTTCTGTTGTTTCCTTACTTCCTGCTACTTTACTATATTCTTCTGCCCAGTTGCAATGCTCACTTAGCTATTACCTGTTTGGCTAAATATCCTTGTTTAATCACTGTGCCACTCAGTTCAGCAGCGCTAAAGTTGAATTCTTCTTTTGAATTTGTCTTCTTCTTACAGCTTTCATTCTATAAAAGATAAAAGAGCAATAATTGGACTTCTAAGAAAATTAAATTCCTTGATTCATCAATTCCTTGGTCCAGATCAGAACTACTTAATTCCACCTCTTCCCTAGTTGTGTAGCACATACTGCACAATTATTTCTAACCTCCTCTATGCAGGTTTCTCTCCAGCAGCAGGCAGTGGAAAGGAAGGAGCTATAAATGGATGTCCTGCTACCACTTACAAAAATGTAGAGAGCTGTGGAATCATCTAGGAATTGCTCTGCTAAATCCCCAGAGCGAATGGCCTCAGTGCTCCGGTTTCCAATGGGCTTAAGGAAGTTCTCCTCCATCAGCATGGAAGCAAGAGTGACAGCTTCAATCCGACTAGCAGCAAAGTGATTGGAGATCAGCCAGTCCACCAGAGAAGAACCTGGGGAAAGGAGAGGACAGGTCACATCTCACTAGGGCTTAAGGTACTGCCTCCTTCACAACTACATTGGCCCCGTGAAATAGCCAGCCTCATCCCAAAGGAAAACAGACTGCACAACCTCAGAGCAGGCTGAAAGACTGCCAGTGTGCCCCACTATAATGGCAAAGAACACTGATGGCACTTCTCACTGCCCAGCAGCTTGCCAGCAAATTCTATAGTAGAAAGCCCCAGGGACAACAAGGCTCTGAGCTCAACTCAGGCAAGTCCAGGCACATTATCTCTATAATCCCTAAAGCAAAATTCCACATTCCCATCTACCAGTGTATTTTCCATCGTGGAGTCCAATGCACCCCCCCCCTGCCAGCCTACAAGTGGCTGGCTTCTTGGACATACCTATGAAGGTCTTTTTATAGGTGCTTCCCTGTTTCATGTTAGGAGATGGGCGAATTCCACAGCTACTGTCATGCATCTTGTAAATTATATCACTATGTAATGCAAGAGAAAGAATTAGTATCTTATTCAATGTTTTTCCAAACGTACAATTCAGCCAAGGTATGTGAGGACCCCCTTGGCTGAAGGGGGTCTGCAGTAGGAAGTAGACTACTAATATATAGATTAGCAGCAATGCATCAGGATGGCTTGGAGGACTAGGTGGTAGATCTCAATCTAACAATGGACAAGGACTAGCAGAATTTGAGATCAAATATAACATCCTTCCTAATCTGGCCTACCCCTAATTTTCCAGCCTTCTGTCTTACTCCTCCCAATGCACTTTACCATAGCAATGATACTGGCATCCTTGTTCCTTACAAAAAATACAATCTCCCAATTCCAGACACTTTCTCCCTCGGAATTCTCTCCTTCCTCATCTCCATATCCTGACCTCTATGGATTTTTTCAAATTCCAGCTAATCCCTCTCTATTGGGTTTGTATGTTGTCTCTCTGATTGAAAGCAGGGATTGGAACACAGTATGTACTTAATAAATGCTTCTTGATTGACTGAGATACTTCAAAGAACCATTTGTAGGTTGAAACAAACAAACAAAAAAAAAAGAGATGGAAAGGTTAGTAGGAATGATAGATTAAGTGTGTGACATTACTGGGTGGGGAACACTGGATAGGGCATTGGACTTGGAGTCAGAAAGATCTGAGTTCAAACACCAACCTGAAATACTAGCTGTGTGACTCTGGATGAGTCAATTCACTCTATTTGCCTCAGTTTCCTCATCTGGCGCCACAAAATGACCAAAATGTGTTATTCTTAATCACTGGCCCTTAAAAGCTCTGAAGATGGTGATAAACTCAGGACAGGACATGCAAAAAGACAGTCACACTCACTGAAGGCTGATGTGAGAGGGAAGCTGGAAGGAGTTTTTCATGAGATGGAGCTGCTGGACTTTTCCAGGTTGTCCAGCATGAATCGCACCCGTTATCTCAAAGGCCCAAGCATCCCGATCTTCTCTGGAACAGGCCTCCAAGAAGTAGTCTGTGGATGTTCTGGTCCTTAGCTTAATGAGGAGCTGTGGCAGGAAACAGAGTCGGTCAAACCCAGTGGAACCTGCAAGGAACATGCAGAGCGGCGGAAGGGTTGGGACGCCCTCTGGGACCCACTCAGGATGGCCCAAAGGATCCCATGTAGCCAAAAAGCCTCATGGACCAAAGAGACTGAGTCCTAGACACTTAACATAGCTTGGCATCTCAGGTCCTATGGGAGCATGACTTTCTAAAAATCTAAAATACTCATTATCCATCAATTGTCACCCTGTTTCCCAAGCTTGCTTAGCCTTTGAACAGTACACATAGACAGACTCATGACTTCAAATGAAATGTTTAGAGGAGCTGTGGAGAAAATGGAGTAAAATGGCAAGAGGACCCTTTGTCACCCATTGCCTATGGAACTTTGAATAGGACATTGAACTTCTGTTTCTATCAGAAAAAACAAGGAGGTTGGATTGGATGGTCTCTCTGGTTCCTTCTGGCCCTAAATCTGTGCTGATGACCTTGTCCCTTCTCTTGCTCATCAACTTTGGGTGCTAATAGCAAAAGGCTTCTTCCAGGTAAGACAATCTGACAACATTTAGAGGATGTATTGAGGTCAGTGAAAAATAAGCTTCTGCTGTATTCAGAGACCCCTCCCTTAATGAGAGCATATCGGCAAGGTCAAGTCTCATCCTTTTACCCTTGATCCAAATTTTATCACCTGTCAGTCTCCCAAATTTTACTCTCCAGGGCAGATTCCACTGCCACTCTCTACTCCCCAGTTCCCTCCTGTGCTTCCATTTGTCTGTTTTAACATTTTAGTTTCATATTAACTTTATAGCCTATAACTATAAAGGACAGCTTTATAATTAGGTACAGTAAATAAATGCTACATGTGGAGTCAGGAAGGACCTAGTTCAAAATCGGTCTCAGAAGTGACTGTGACTCTAGGAAAGTCACTGAATCTAACCTTTACCTGTCTTGGTTTTCTCAACTTTAAAAGGGGGAAACATAATAACACTTACCTCCCAGGGTTGTTGTGAAGATAATATATTTACAAAGTGCTTAAGCACAGTAACTGGCTTTTTTTTTATTAAGCAGATTTAATTTATTATACAATTTATTAAGTACACACTTAGAAATGCTTTTTTCCCTTCCTTCTATAAAAGGAAAGAGTATGTCATACTTGATAGCCCTAGTACTTAGTATATTCCATTATATAACGATTAAATATTAATTGATTTATTGATTCAATTGCTTTATTTGACACATATACTTTTAAAATCTTTTTAAATTATATTTTAACCTTAAATATAAAATGGGAAAAGTAATTTTTAAAAACATTGCCATGTGCACACAGAATATAAGAGAGGATTCAAAATATAAAGTAATACATTTCCATTTCAAGAAAAAAAAAAAAAAGGAAGAAAGCCTATATAACAGTTCTGAACATTGTGTTCAGAAGTATTCATCTTCTCTTTGCTTCCTTGTAGGTTTTCTTTTGTTCTTTGCCATATACTTTGTACTTTATTCTTTTTTTTTTCTCCCTCTTCTCCCATTTCCCAAAAGACTACAATTAAGTGAGGGTTTTTAAAAATATATTTTTAATATATTTTATTTAAATAAATATATATGCACACATATGTATACACATGCATTTACAGATACATATATACATAGATGTCTATAATCATATATACACCCATATACCCATATACATTCACATCTATCCATATAAAACTGTACTACTATGCTTTGTCCTATTTTTCTGAAGGTAACAGTAACATCTTCATAAGTTCAAGTCTTTGCATACTTTTCTAATTCTACCAATTCATCATTTCCTATACCACAGCAATATTCCAATCTTATTGTCTAGTTATGTTAGCCTAAAACAATATTGACACACAGTATCCTTATTTCTCTCTTTTTATTAAATCAACTTTTTTTTTCAACTTTTTCTGAAATCATGATTACTACCTCTACTTTTTTTACATAATAGATTCTACTCTTGGTCTTTATATTTGTGTGTATGTTTTACTTCCTATCCCTCCTGATCCCTCTACCTTACTCTACTATTACTTACTTGAAGGATCCTTAACTTATCTTCTTCCCTGATCCTTATGCTCTCTTGTTTTTAACTGAATTTGGAAGACTTTTTGTAGCCTTTCAAATGTTATTCTCTCTCTATCCCAATCCCCTCAATCTGCACACTTTATCCTATTACTCTTAACCTATGTAGTCTTCTATACTCTCTCATCCTGTTCCCTCACTCTCTTATTTGTTATAAATTTAAAGGACTTTTGTTCTCTAATTCAGATTTGATATAGAGTGTTCCCTCTACAAAATCTCTCTTATCTTCCCCCTCCCCATCCCCTTACCCTCTCCCATTCCCAATGAGAGAATAGTTCTAGAAATATCACCCCCCCCCCGTTTAATTCCTCTGCTTCATTTCTTCTCACATTTCATTTTTACAAGATAATTACTTTTTATCTTTTCCTTTATCTTCTTAGAATCAAATCATACTCAGCTCTACCTCAATCTTTCTTTCAAACTACCCAATTACGAATGATCATCTTAATTTTTAAAAATTTTATTTAAAGCTTTTTATTTTCAAAACACGAATGCACAAATAATTTTTCAACATTGACATAGCCTTGTGTTTTAGATTTTCCCCTCCTTCCCCCCACCCCATTCCCCAGATGGCAAGCAATCCAATACATGTTATACATGTTAAAATATATGTTAAATCCAATTATGTGTAAACATTTATACAATTCACTTGCTGCACAAGAAAAATCAGATCAAAAAGGAAAGTAAATGAGTAAGAAAACAAAATGCAAGTGAACAACAACAAAAAGAGTGAGAATGTTATGATCCACATTCAGCTAATGATAATCTTAAATATGAGGTTTTCATTTATAAAAAATAAAGTTTGTCCATATTGACAGCCTTTTTGATATATGCCTTATATTTCTCTTCAATCTTGTATGTCAAATTTTCTATTAAGTTCAAGTATTTTTGCAACAAAATCCTGAAAGTCTGGCAATTATTGAATATCTTTTTTTTTTTCATTCAGTGCTTAACTTTGTTGGATATATTTTTGGCTATTATTCCAGTTTTTTTGCTCTTTGATATATAATGTTTCAAGACCTGCAGTCTTTTAATATAGTTGCTACTAGGGCTTCTGTGATTCTAATAGTGGTACTTCCCTGTTTAAAAATCTTTTTCTTGCTGCATTTAATCTTTTCTCCTTGATCTGAGGGTTTTGGAATTTGGCTATGATATTCCTATAGGTTTTCCTCATAAGATCTCTTTTAGGTGATAGTTAGTGGATTTTTTTTCTATTTCTACTTTCCCCTCTTGTTGTAATATGTCAGGCAATTTTCTTTAATTATTTCATTTATTATTGTATCAAGATTCTTTTATAATTTTTTAATATTTTATAATTATGTATTTATATAATTTTATATTTTTTACATTTTATTATTATTATTATAATATAATCATTATAACTTTGTTAACTGTCCCTTGCCCAATCCCAATTTTCAACGAATCATTTTTTTTCCTTAAGATTCTGGATTCCTTCTTCCAGTTGGTTGATTTTCTTTTAGTAATCTCACTTTTCTTGGATTTAAATTTTTTTTCCCTCAATCTCTCTTATTTGATTTTTAAAGTCTTTTTTTGAGTTCTTCCATGAATTTTTTTTTTCAGCAGGTAACCATTTGAGTTCTTTGGCATAGGAAAAAAAAAAGGCTTTTTTGCTTCAGTATTCTCCTCTGAAGATGAACCCAATCATCTCTATTCCCATAGTAATGGGAGTAATGGTTGGGTTCTTTCTTCTTTGCCTGCCCTTTTTTTTTTTTTTTTTTTTTTTAATTGATAGCAGCTTGCTCTTGTAATAATCTCCAGTCCTGGAGTGTGGGGATGGTGCCTCTGGCTCCAGGACCTCCTTCAGTTCTCCCCTCTGGCCTGAAACAGAAAGCCCTGGCTTCCAATATGGTAAGTGCCCATAGCCAGAGCATCCCTGTCCCACTGCTTCTGCACTGCAGGTAAGTCCTGGTTCCTTCTTGCCACAGCTGGACCTGGTATTCCCTCAATCTTCTTTGCCTACGACCCTTGACTCCCCACATTGCCTGAGAGGCAAAAATTCTAGGGCTGGGGCTGAGGCTACCTCTCAACCCAGCTAGCCCCAAGCTTGCTGTTTCTGGGAAGCTAGCCTGGAGGTGTTTCCACTCCACAAGGGTCAAATCTCCATCCTGTTGTCCGTCTTTAGATTTTTATTAAGTGTCCCAGGAGCATCAATGTTCTGCTCCAACTCTAGTTTATTTTTACCCTTCTATGTTAGTTCTGAGGTGCTATTTTGTCTTGTTTGTGGAGAAAATCAGAAAACCTCAGAAATTTCAGAGCTGCTCTGCCTTCTTCCGAAAATCCTCTCGATTCACTTGCATTATAAGTATGAGGTAGGCTTGCCTCTAATTTTAAGAGGAACAAATCTTAGCACAAATCAAGGGCCAATCACCAAACTAGTAGAAGACAATGAGGTTAGAGAGCTCAACTTACAATCCTGAATATCGGATTTTAATTGTGTAATGATCATGAGTACCACTTCTCAGTGCCTGACTTCCTCATCTACAATGGGAATAATAGCAATTGTGTTACTTACCTCAAAAGGTTTTTGTGAGGAAAGTATTCTAGAAACAAAGCATTACATAAATGTGAATTATCATCATCATTATTATTCCTAAAACTATAATATAAGGTAGTAAAAACATTCCATAACAGAAACAAACCAAAGTGGACAAATGATGGTCTGGGGATGAGTAGAGAAGAGAAAGAGCTAAAAGGAAGGGCCTTTCATCCCTCTATTTTTCTTTTCTTTCCTTTTTTCAAATAAAAAAAAAAGAACTTTTTTCACATACCGGTCTAGTCTCATACTCCAGGCAAGGGCAGGTGATGGTACAACCATCCAGGAGAATTTGGCCTTTAGGAGAGGTACCTTTCCTGCCTCCCTCAAGCTTGTAATACAGCAGTGTGTTCTGTCTCAATACAAACCATCTCACCTTCCAGTTGTGGACAATGTGGCCCTGTAGGCAAATGGAAATTCCACATCAAAACCCATGCATGCAGTGCACCAGCCTGGAAAGGCACCCATCCTTCCCCCTCAAGTATCAGCCAAGCTGAGTTCAGTCAGATGTGGTCCATGGCCCAGTAGTAACTGGCATGGACCTCTCCTAAATAAAAAGGGCTGTGTTGTAGTCCTAAATTCTTATTCCAACATGAATACAACAGTTTGCTGGATCACTCTTTCTGTTGTACATGTGACAGCAACTCAGTTAGCTTAGGTCTCATTTTCCTCATCTGTCAAATGAAGGTTTGGAACTAAATACTTTCCACGGTCCCTTCCAGCTCTAAGTCCTCTTATCCTATAATTCCTGCCTTGACATCAAGTCCTTGGTCTTGAGGTTTTTGACTCCCTCCTATCTGTGTCTTTGAAAAGACCATTCTCCATTCCTGGACTTTCCTCTTCAAATCTCTACTTTCCTACAAGGCTCCTCTCATTCTATAGGAAGATGTTCCTGATACCATTAGTAATCAGTGCTTTGAATCTCCTCAAACCAAAATCTTGAACATTTTTAAATTCTGAGTTTCTTAAAAGACAAACCTAGCAAAATGTGTACATCTTAATCTCTGACCAGTCTTCCTTTATTTTGTGAGTAGAGCCAGTAGAAGAAGGCATGCAAGCCAAATATCCAAATATTCAAACTTGCACTAAACAAAGAAAAGGGGGAGTTCTTGGCTTGAAATAGGCCAATGGAAAGAGGGAGTGTCTTTTCAAAGGAAAAAAAAAAAAAAAAAGCATTTGGTTTTCAGCCAACCCGCAAGGTATATCAGAAAGCAAGGTCTGGGCTTGTTTCCCACAACCTTTTGGTTAGATTCCAGTTTGGGGAAGGCCTGTTCCTGTTGGAGTCAAAGGCCCCATGGGCACTCACAAACTCATTCTTTCACTCATTCATTCAATAAGCATTCATTTGTGCAGAGAGCAAAAGCTTTGAGCTTAAGCACTCTATTAAATTATTGAGGGATACAAAAGAAATAGGAGATACGGTCCCTGCCAAAGCTATTTTAATTATGAGTAGAAGATCATATTGCATAACAAGTTTTGAAGGCCAAGAATACAGTCACAGAAGTGAATGTTGCTATCAAATAAAACTTCCAACAAAGTTCATCTAAAACATAATGGAATACATAAGAAAAATAACACTGCAAGGTGATCAGACCAAATGGTAAGTAGTTAATTTAAATCTCTATAAAGAATTGTGTGTATATGTGTCTATGCTTTTTTGCTTATGTTTCCTTTCTTATAAGTTCTCAAGTCTATTGGAATTGCCTTGAATCTATCATAGTTATCATATAATCTTCTTGTTACTGTGACAATATTCTCTTGGTTCTGCTCACTTCACTCAGCTTCAGTTCATGTCAGTCTCTCCAGGATTTTCTGAAATCATCCAGTTGTGGACAAAAAAATAGAAAAGGAAGGAGAGAATGCAGCGAAAAGAGGCCCTTCTTGAAACCTTCAGATCTGGTCATCTTGGGAGGAAGAGACAGGGACAAATAGATTTTGGGGAATATCAGATTGTGTTAATTATATTTTGAGATGATGAGGAAAATTTGTATTGACTGTTCTTTTTCTCCCCTCCCCAATTTGAGTGGAAGATCTAGTGATTATGGGTGAAGGCCCCCGATTGACTCAGAAGTGTGCCTGAAATTTTAGAATTAGTGAATGAGTTGAGGGAGGCAAATCCCAAAGCCTGGAGGGTACTGTTCTTTTTGTAGGTTATAAGAGGACCTGGTCCAGAGAATTTATGCCCTAGAAAGGAGGAGGCAGCTACCATATATAGAATTAAAAGATCTGTGTTTGAATCCTGCCTCTGAATATGACTGATCTTGGGCATATTATTTAATCTCTTTAAACCTCTGAAAAATGCCTGGGTTGGAATAGATAAGTAGCCAAACACCATAAATGGTTTTGAAAAGAAGAATTGCAAATTATTAACAATTACATAAGAATTTTCTCAATCATTAAATTAAAAAAAATTAAATTTCTCTTATTAAAAGAAAACTCTGAAAACCCTGGTCAAATCACTTAACCCTGTTTGCCTTATTTTCTCATCTATAAAATGAGCTGAAGAAGGAAATAGAGTGATGAGGAGTCAGCTACAAGGAAACAACAATATGTATGTATACACACATAAACATGCCCATAATGCACACATGTACATACATATTAGTAACCTAAAAATATTAGTGCAGCTTCAAGTTATTAAAGCTTAAAACTGTACCAAGAGGTTTGGGACATCCTGCATGTACCACGTATACTTTACCTTGGCCAAGTATTTTAAATGTGTACTTCATTTTCTCATAAATGCAAGAAAGTGCATTTTTATGGGCTGAAATGTACAGGCATCGGAAGAAGGAAAGGGACAGATGGCAGATGAAGAATCCAAAGGAGGAATAGGAAATCCAAAAGGAAAATCCAAAAGAGGATAGGAAATGTAAATTAGGAACACAATTGTCCTTTTACTCCAGGGATCCAAGCAGGCTCAGGTCAAAAAGCCCAACATTTAAGACTAGAGTTTACCAATCAAGAGACATGTTAAAAAAAAAAAAAAAAATGAAAGCTTGGAGTTTTCTGTGCAAACCCCATTTGAATCTTAAAACAAAGTGAATGATTCATTCCCAAATATCTACTGAATGAATTTGATAGGGGTTGAGGTCCCTTTAATAATTGTCCATCCCAGGCTGACCTTGATTCACAAATCCTGGTCAAAGGCACCCTTTGAATATCTGGGCCCAGCCCCACTCTCAGCTCAGCTTCCCCCAACCCTCACCTGATCTGAGCTAACTGAAAAGCCTGCCCAGAACTTAGGGGAACCGCCCATCTCCTCTTAGGTATAAAAAGGGCCACACCAGAGCGTTCACTTTGCAGTAGCCCTCCCGCCAACACATGGTATCCTTCCAGCCATGTAAGGGTCCCTGCCCGCCCAGCGGCCACCTCTGGCCCTGGGGTCTTTCTACTGAGCTTTACTTCCAAATTCCTACAATAAACCTTTTATTTATTAATCTAGGTTTTCGGGCTTGTAAATTCATTTACAGGGGACACTGCACCTCATGGGATTATCTATGCGCCGACAAACGGGGTTCCCCCTTTCCTTTCCCTCATTAAATTTATTCATTCAACAAACATAAGACTAGCTTACTTTCTTTTCAGTACACTGCTCCCCCACTCCACCCCATCCCCCTTCTCCATTAGGATCATTTTATGGGGGGACATAGGTAAAGGTGCTAGAGGGGATTTCCGGGAGCCCCTTCAGCCACAGCAGACAACTTTATCTACAGTCACCGGGCTGATAGCAAGAAGCCAATTTTTAATGCTGGGTTTAAGGGTCATGACATTTTTAGTGCCAGACGGAGCAGTATAATTCTTTCATTTTGTGGATAAGAAAACTAAGTCCCACAGCTATGGATCCAAAAACGATTTACCAGGATCACAAGAGTCAGCCAGGTCCAGAACTCGGGTTTTCTGAATTCTCTTTCCAGAACACAGATGCTTTCGTTTTCAAATCTTATCTACCACAGGTCCTTACCCATTCAGTCCTGGCAAAAATCACTGGTGAGGAGGCCCAGCTTTATAGCCTACAGCAGTGATTACTAGTCTGTTCTGGGTTGGGCTGACTTCTCATGCCCCAGCCTGTTTTCATTCTTTCCTCCTCGCCTCTGGCACAGATGGCTCTGCTTTGGCTACTGCAACTCCCAGGTAGGGAGCAAACCTTTGGAATGTCCTTCTTGAAGATGCCAAGGTCAGAATCACAATAAGCTTTGTCAAAGGACTTCAGCAGACTGCTCTTCCCAGTTTGAGGAGAAAGGGAGGTGGGGGAGGGAAGAGAAAGAAAAGAGAAGGAGAGAGAGAAAGGAGAGAAAGTGTGTGTGTGTGTGTGTGTGTGTGTGTGTGTAGAAAGCAAGCAAAATAGGTCACCTTTACTTTGCCCAGTGGCACCCTACCTAGGGCATGCTTCCCTGGAAGTTTCGCTCTACAGCACAAGTGGGGAACATTAGGCTTTGGGCTATATAAGGCCCACAAAATTATTTGCTAAGGCAACCACAGGTTCAGCTTTGAGCTGAAAGCTAAGTACAACAATCTCCCACTTTTTGACTTCAGTTGATAATTTTGTATAGCCCGTGAATGAATGATGCTATAAATATCCAAATGGCCCTTGGCAGGAAAAAGGTTCCCCACAAGACATTACCCAAGGCCACCTCTCCCTTCTTCTCAACAAATTTCCAGCAGAACTTTAATTAGAAGCCTATTTCAAGAGTTCAGAGGTAGTCCCACTTTGACTTCAAACTAGCTCCTAAAACATTTCCTAACGGACTCATTCAACAAGCCCGTCTCGGTTGCCTGCCGTGTGCCAGTAAACATGCTAGATTTGGGGATGAGCAAAGAAAAATAATCCCTGACTTACCTGCTAGCAGAAGGGAAAACACGTTCAAAGAAAAAAAGATACAAAAGATGAATGGGGATTTTTGAGGTGGGGGGAAGGTCCTAACAATTAGAATGGGGTGGAGATGCGGGGAGGTTGAGTGTTCATGGAAACTAGGGAACCTAGGAAAGTCAAGGAGGAAAGGAGCTGCCTGATCAAAAGGTGCTGCCTAATCAAGGAATGGATGTCCCCTGGGAGGAACAGCAGGTTTTAGAATTCAAGCAGAAGAATGGATATTTTATGTTAAAGGAAAAAGGAAAAGGAAGCTTCTTGCTCCAATGATCTTGCATGATCTCTATTCAAAGTAACTTGAAGTGAAAGAACTTTTTGTTGTTATTTCAGTGCCGGACTTTCTATAATCCTATTTCTATAACCCTATTTCTTGACAGAGATACTGGAATGGTTTGCCATTTTCTTCTCCAGCTCATTTTACTGATGAGGAAAGTGAGGCAAACAGGGTTAAATGACTTGCTCAAGGTTACACAACTAGTAAGTGTCTGAGGTTAAATTTGGCTTTGGCTCCAGTGCCATCTGGCCACCTGCCGAGTTTGTCTTCCCTGTAAATGTCATTCCCCTAGTAGAACTTCTTCCAGAGCCCCCTAATCCTAACACTCTTGGCCAGTCCCTAGTCCATCAGAAATCTCTCAGAATTTCATCTACAAGAAATAGGAAAACTAGAGAAATTAACCCCTAGATATTTCCCTGAATTGCAATTGAGCTTTGGCAAATTCTAAAGAAACCAATTCATCTTTGTCATACTAATTCAATGAAACAAAAGTAGCCACATTTCTGTCTAAAACTTGGCTCTAGCATGAGACTCCTTTAATTCCTTCTACTTAAGCAAATAGTAATACCTTCCCATATAATAAACACTACATAACACAGACACGTTTGTTTGTATACAATAATATCTAATCATGTCTCAAATAGGAGTTGGTGATCGTGGGTAAGTCACAACATGTATGTCTCAGTTTCCTCTTCTAGTAATTACAGTAACATTTATATAGCATTTTACAAATGTCTCATTTTATCCTCACAATATTCCTTGATGTGAGTGTGTTATCACCATTTTACAGATAAGAAACTGAATTAGACATTAAGTGATCACTAGTTTCTCGTTTTCAGTCCGGTCTGATCCTAACGAATCGGGAAGCCTGAAGAAATTCCCTCAAGAAGAAAACCACCTTGAACTTCATCTTCCCATCTCACCAGGATTCCTAGCCCCGTCCTGTTATCCCGAGAGACCAGCCCCCATAGATGATATCTACTACTATAGACTTTCTATAGTCTATAGAGAAACCTATTCAATTCCAAAATTCCCTATTGTTTCAAATTGTTTCAATAGTCCCAAGCTCAGGGATCTATCCATAAAACTAAGTACCACCAACAAACCTCTTTACAAAATCTCCTAATTGTACCAGGGGCTTTTTTCCACTAAGAGATTCTCTTTCTTAGTGATATTCAGAAATAAACTTTCCCATTCTTTGCCATTGAGTGAATTCTTTCACAAGAACTCTCGCCTTGCCTCTCTTACCACGGCGCATATCCCGTCACCATTTGTGATTTTCTTGGCAAAGATACTGGAATAGTTTGCTATTTCCTTCTCTAGCATATTTTACATATGGGGAAATTGAGGTCAATCTAAGGGTCACATAGCTAGGAAGTTTTTAAGGGAGGGTCTTCTTGACTCCAGATCCAGCATTCTATCCACTGAATCATCAAATGTGGATAAACCAACCTTCCAGGGCTGTAGTAAAATATGAGAAAAGGAATGTAAAGTATTTTGCAAGCCTTAAAGTGCTATATAAATATTAGTTGCTTTTTAAAAAATTATTAATCATTACCATTATAAATTGTGGCAATGAATGACTTCAAATCTCACCTCTGATGCTGGCTACCCGCCCAATGGCAAGTTTGGTCTCTCCAAGTTATAGAAAGGTTTCCTTATTTACTCATGGGGTTGTAGTGGGGATCCAATGAGCTAATACATGCAAAACTCTTTGTAAACTTTAAAGCCTTTTTATTAGCAACATTAACATCAGATTTTACTGTTGTGGACACCTAGAATTAGATGTACTCTGACGTCCTTCGTTCTAATACTGCATTAATGTGTCTCTCTCTCTTTCAGACTCGTGGCTTACAGGGAGCTGTCATTTTCCTTCTGGACAATCTGAGTTGTTCTCAGCCCACTCCCACCCTCCTCCTCCCCATAGGCCACAGGTCACAAATGGATAAGTTATTTCGAGCTTTACACCATTTTCCACACACCACACTTTTAGTACTTCAGGGGAGGTCCAATTGAATTGTTCTCTTGAATTCAGTAAATTGGAAAAACACTTATCACGTATCTTGTTCCAGCCTTCTAATCAAGATAGGAAGGTGTAGGTCAGGACCAAATTAGTGTACTCGGAGATCTAAAGATTGGGGAGGCATCGGGGTAGGGAAGAGGAGGTGGAACTCTGGGGCTGGAGCCCAGCCCAACACTCAGTAAAAGAATTTGAAGAGATCTCAGGGGCTGGACAGGGGAGTTCACAGTCTGGCCCTCCATCAATTTCTAAAGTCCTCCCTAAAAGAAAAAACAATCCAGGTTAGTTAACCTGCAGGTGGACATTCACTTACCCTTTTCACGAGGAAGCCTTCCTTTAGCACTCCACCTTCTAGCTCCATCCTGGAAGAGAGAAGAGCTAGTGTTTGTACTTGCCGGGAGGAGAAGCCTGCAGTTAAAAGGGCTCCACCCTCTCCAACTCAAAGACCTCACCTCCTCAGCCAGACTTCCTTCTCCTCCCCCTCCGGCTCTCCTCGTGCCTCCTCCTGCAGCCTCCCTGATCTCCATCTACCTTGTCTCCTCCTTTTCCTCCGCTCTTCCAGTTCTCCTTCTTCTTGCCCTTTTCCTTTTGTGAAGTGGGCTCTGGACCAGCAAGTAGGTGATCTGGTCACTAACGATTTTTTAGCTGCTTCTGAGGAACTCCCATTTGAGACTTTCTCTGAAAAATTGCCTTCCTGGCTAGTGCCCAACTCTGGCCAGGGCCAGGCCCTGACTCACCAAGGGCAGGAATCTTTGGACTTTGGTATCAGCTACACATAATTTAGTTGCCTAAGTTAAGCCATTCCAAGGAGACAGAGATTCGAGATGTGATCTGGGGGCTGGGGGAGGGAGCTTGCCAGACCTGAAATAGTTTTCTTGCAAATGCAGTTGATGTGGCTGATGTAGACACCAGGTGACGGAAGGCACCAGGTTGTGACTTTAGGAAATGCACCAAAAGTTGGGGTTCGGTCATGTGAAGAATTCACAATGGCTCTTCTTTTTGGCAAGAGGTAGAATTATTTAGGGAAGAGGTTATAGACAAAATAAAAGGGTACAATAGACACCAGGAATGGTAAATAGGAAATAGAGTTGTGAGAGCACAGAAAGGGGTCTTAAGAATTAATGATGGAAAGGCACGTTCCTTAGTGGAACTCCCAATTATCTAGGGGAAGGGACACTCCATGAGGTTGAGGTGTGCCCTTAGCAGGCAGGCTAACTCCTGAAAGGGAGAGAGGAGTCAGAGAGGAAAGACACCCCATGGCATGGGGAAGGAGGCAGTGTTGTGGCAGACTGACCCAAAGGGCAGTAAACTTGGCATGGGCTATAGGTAAATTTATGGGGAAAATTTAGCCTCAGGGACTTGACTTGGATTTCTGACTAGAGTATCTCCAAAGGGGGTGGAACCGAAGAACTAAACTGATCTTGATTCGCGAAACTTTCTTCCTGCCTACCCCAGGGAGAAATTTTATCCATGCTTTGGTTTCTCTTTGCCCACCACACCCATCATTCAGGATCTCATCCCCGTGCTTTTGCAGTGGATTGTGCTGCAGAATAAATGGGAAACTATGGTACAAAATATTGCATATACTTCTTAGAGATCCATTCTCTGAACTGCTTCCCATCCCAACCCTCTTTCTTTTTCATTCTTTGTTCCAAGAGATGTCTTGCTAGGCAGGGAAGTGGAAGGGACCTAGCTTGGTTTTGTGGTTTAATAAAAAGCAAAATCCTTGTAGTCATAATTCCGGTTTCAAATTTTGCTTATGTTGATTTATACTTATTTGACTACTTGCTGGGGATAAGCAGAGATTGTTAGATCTGCCTAGTGGCTGTACATAGTATTAATTACTTTCCAAGATTTAGAGCTAGGAGTCAGAGAGTCTAGCCCCCTTACTTTATAGGTAGAGAAACAGTCTCCGAGTGAAATACCAGAAGTCCCAAAGGTAATAAATAAATAGCAATAATTACCCAACTAATATTTATTATGCGCAAAATAAAGCGTTCCTGCCCCCAAGGAATGTATATTTAATTTTTGAAATGAGTCAGGACAGGACCTGTGATTATTTTGCTAAGGGAATTCAAAGAGATATAATTCCCTTGGGATACTGAGAGGTAGGTAAGATGATTAGCCAAGGTCTGATAGGTAGTAAGTGTCAGAGGAAGGATTTTGCTCACATTATCTTTTTTGATCCTCAGAACAATCCTGTGAGGTTATCCCCATTTTACAGATAAGGAAATTGGGTGCCAGAGACTTTCTTTTCTATGCATTCCTAGCCGGAGCTAATTAGCCGGACCTAAGGAGGTCCTCCTCCTCTTCTATTCTCCTCCTCCTCTCCCATTCTCCTCCTCCTCTCCCATTCTCCTCCTCCTCTCCCCTTCTCCTCCTCCTCTCCCATTCTCCTCCTCCTTTTTCTCCTCCTCCTTTTTCTCCTCCTCTTCCATTCTCCTCCTCCTTTTTCTCCTCCTCTTCCATTCTCCTCCTCCTTTTTCTCCTCCTCCTTTTTCTCCTCCTCCTCCTCCTTCTTCTCCTCTTCTCCTCCTCCTTCCTCTTTCTCCTCCTCCTCCTCTTCCTTACCGGTTCAAACTGGTTCCAGTATATACCTGCATACACTCCCCATTCACTTCAGACTCAATCAGGACCTATTAATCTTACTTTTTATCTCAGTAAGATGGAACAGAGAATGTTTTAGTGGCTTCCAAAGAATGGGAATGGGCAAGATAATGTCAGGATTGTGTTCTCTATTCAAAGCAAAATGACTCTCAAGATAGCAAAAGGGACACTTTGCTGGTCTTAATGATACTTCTTATTCTTAGCTCCTATCTTCTTGCAACAGGGAGAGAAAAGAATTTCTTTATCTCAGTCAGCCACAAATGGAACATTCCTTTCATGCCAGGGAACGTTCTTTGCCTAGGGAAGTGGATGAGTTCATTCAGATGATTATGGCTTGGTTCAGCTCTCATCACCTGTACTAAATTGGCTTCTCTCTTTTTCAATCCAGCTTCTATACTGCTGCCCAAGTGTTTTTCCTCACTTCAAACTTGGCTAAACCCCATGATTTCCTGGACTACTCTACCTTCACCTTCTTCTGTAGGCATCCTTCTCCAATTAGTTAATCCCTTCCATTAGAGGAAATATGCAAGCAAATCATGCTCATTCTACATGACTGCTCTTGATGACTTCACCTTTTCTCCCATTTCTATATTTTTCAGCTCCTTTTAAAGTGTCATTTTCCCCATTAGAATTGTAAAACTCATTTTGGGCAGGAATTGTCCTTCTATCTCAGTGCCTAGAACAATATCTTGCACGTAGTATGCATTCAATAAATTCTTTCTCTGAATGTCTCTATCTATTTTTCTGTCTCCTGCCAGTCTTCACAAATTTATATCTGACTGTGTCATTCCCTTGATCAAAAATTGCTTTCCCAATGCTTGTTGGATCAAATATCATGAGATCTTTCCTGATTCCTGCCCCTTTCCCCTACCCCCAACTTTTTTAGTCCACCTCCAAAACTGCTTTTGACTTAATTTTTATATTTTTTTATTTTCCTTCATGCGTACATGTTACTTCTCCCCTAAATATAAGTTCCATGAGGAGGAGACTTCTTTCTTTCATTTTTATATCCTCAGCATCTAGCACAGTGTTTGGTAGATGTTTAATAAATGGTGATTGTTGTTGCTCATCTTTCTTTCTTGAAGAAGACCACTTGAGTGATTCACTAGACATGAAACATGAGTCACCTTTCCTTCTTCTTCTTCATTTATGGCTCTGTGGCTGAAAATACCTCCCTGTAGGGATCTGTCCCAACATGAGTTAAGAATAACTAACCACAGGGAGAGAAAAAACAAAGGAAGCAGACAGACAACAAAAAACCAAGATTTCTGTTTGTGTCTGGAGTGAGAGGTGGTGGGGAGGAGTGGTCCAGTTATGAGAGAAGTATCTGTCTTGCTTTCATGGGGCAGTCATCCATCCCTATTTTCTCACAGCGGTCTTTCTCTTCTTGGTACTAGATGGAGATTGGGAGATTATATCCCTATTCCGTGCAAACATGGAAGAATTTGGGAGATGATAGATGGAAAGATGGATAAATAGATAAATCAATTGATCGATCACAGACACACACAGAGACAATCTTGCAATGATTTGCTGGAGGGTCTGCCTGCCTTAGCTACCTTCCCAATGGAATTAAGAGAGGTTAGAAAAGCATTAGATTAAGATTTTAGTTGGAATTTAGAGGAAGTCAAGGGGTTAAAAATCAGAGCAGAGGAGAGAGAGTGTTACTGGCATAGGAGACAGCCAGAGGATTTTTGTAGAGCCAAGAGATAGTGTTTGTGGAACGACCAGGAGGACAGTGTCACTGGATGAAAGGGGGAACAAAGTGTAAGAAGATTGGAAAGGGGGTAGCACAGTGGAGAGCAGTCAGAAGGTTCTGGGTTCAAACCCAGCCCCAGGCATTTAGCAGCTGTAAAAACCTAGACAAATTATTTAACCCCAATTGGCCCCCCCAAAAAAGGGGAGTTCGATGAAGAAGACTGGAAGGGTAGGAGAGAGAAAGAATGGAAAGCTTTGAACATGGAGTTGTGTGAGTTGGTGGAGGGGTCAAGAGGATCAGACTATTAGCATAAGTGATCATGTCAATAACAAAAACAATAAAAATCATTTCTATCTCAATAGATGGATAAAAAAAGTTTAACAAAATACAACACTCATTCCTATTAAAAACAGTAAGAAGCATAGGAATCCAATGCTAAGAAAGCTATGAAGCCTTTTTTAAAATGATAAATAATATCAATCTAAAATCAATATTAAGCATAATCTATAATGAGGACAAACTTGAAGCCTTCCCATCAGGAGTGAAGCACTAAAGTGAAGTATAGCAATAAGACAAGAAAAAGAAATTGAATGAGTTGGTAATGAAGAAACAAAAGCTATCACTCTTTGCAAATGATATAATATGTTTAGAGAACCCTAGAAAATCAACTAAAAAATTACTTGAAACAATTAACTTCAGCAAAGTTGCAAATTATAAAATAAACCCATTCACACCGTCAGTATTTCTGTATACTACCAAACAAAATTCAGCAGCAAGAAAGAGAAACTAATTTAAAATAATTGCAGACAATATAAAATATTTGGAAGTTCATCTGCCAAGGCAAATTTAAAGATTGTATGTACATAATTTCAAAATATGTTTCTCAGAAGTAAAGTCAGATCTAAATAACTGTAGAAATATTAATTGCTCATAGGTAGGTTGAGCCAGTATAATAAAAATTACATTCTACCTAAATTTTGCCTATTCAGTGACATAACAATCAACCAACCAAAGAATTTTATAGAGCTAGAAAAATTAGTGACAAAATTCATTTGGAAGAACAAAAGTCAAGAATATCAAAGGAATCAATGAAAAAAAAGTTAAGGAAGGCAACATACCAATGTCAGATCTCAAACTGTAATGGTAATCATGAAAACAATCCAGTACTGATTAAGAAATAGAGTAGTGGATCAGTAGAATAGATTAGGTATACAATATTTCATATATATAATCTGAATCAATTGCTTACTTCTCAATGAGGATTGAGAAGTGGGAGGGAGGGAGAGAATTTTGAACTCAAAAATTTTTAAAATAACTTAAAATATTTTATAAACAGTTGGGAAATATTTAACAACAAAAATCACCTCCATAAATAAATGGCTGTATAGACCCAGGTGCATTAATTAGCAAGGAAGATTAAGCTTCTAGGGTGCCATATGGGAGGAGAGAAGATCAATGACTAATTTAGCTGTGCCTTTTTTTTTTTTTTCACCTCTCTTTCTCTAGGGTAGAGAAATCTTCCTTTCTGAATAATGACTGAGGGTTTGAAAATGAAAGTGAGTTTGCTCACCTGTTCCTCTTATTCTGGTGCAGGAATGAGGAATGTCTGGCCAGCAGACCTTATCAGGCTCATGAAATCATTTGGTCTGGTCCAGCCAAAGCAACCACAGGTGATGATGAGCTGAAAGCTAAGTGCAAAACCTCTTACAATTTGAGTTTTTTAATTGATAATTTTGTAGGGTCTGTGAATGATGGCCATTAGCAGAAAAAAAGTTCCTCATCTCCTTTTGTACATTGTTATTTTTATATCATTTCCCTCTTTAGATTGTAAGCTCTTTGAGGGCAGGGACCACCTTTGGCCTTTTCTTGTATCCCCAGTACTTAACCCAATTTTTGGTATGCAAAAGATGTTTAATGTTCAATGACTGACTGTCACATCCCTGTAGTCTGTTATTGGCTTGTGATTTCCAAGAGTAGCTAAATCCTGAATTTGTATGTCAATTTTCTGTAGTAAAATTTTTTCCTTCTTTGTCCTAATATCTCCAAGCCCATGGATCAATTCCCACTGACAATCCTTTATCTTCTTAGAGAAGCATTTCCCCTACTTTTTGGTCTCAAAAAGGTCCCCTTTCTATGCTTAAAAATGATTGAACCATCCCTTCCAAACCCCAAACTTTTGTTTTTGTTTATGTGTATTTTATCTGTTGATGTTTATTGTATTAAAAACTAAAATAACTCATATATTATAAAAATAGTTTTAACTTCATAGACCTCTTGACTAGGGGCTCCCTGGTAGGAGTATGTGGCAGCCATCTCTACTGACTTATTGTTAAATTTTCTTCATATTTACACTTGGGAAATCCAAGAAGAATACAAATCAGGATTTAATGTATTGTTTTGTTGGTTATCTAGACTTAAGAAAATTATAGAAAAATGCTAAGAATGCAAACTAAACTTAAAAATATAGCATACCTTATTTTTTATATTTTTTTGGAGGACTGGTTGTTAAATATTTATCAGCACATACTTGTTCCTACCCGTGGCTAGATTTAGGCTTTAAGAACTTATGCTCTAGCATAAGTAATGTGCTTATACTCTTTCTATAAGTAAGCTTTAGATACCATATGACATAGTTTAGCATTTCTGCTGGCCTGTGAAGATTTATAATAGTTGAATGAGAGTGAAAATAACAAATAACCAACAAACACTAACATACTTGACTAACTAGAATAAGGAAAAGGTAGCTTTGCTGGAAAGTAGAAGGGATGCCTAATGGATCTGGCCCCTAAAAGGGAATACAAATGAATGATGTTTGGCCCTATTACATCTTGGCTGGAGGAAGGAAGGTCTGCAGGGAATGAGAAACAGACTCTCCACTCTGCCTCATCATTTTTGGCTGACTGCTCACACCCCATTCTTCAGACACCTGGCTCTTCCATTCTGCCATATGCTTTTTAGTCTGAGAATCAAGATCACACTAACTTCTCAATACCTCTCCCCCTTTTTCCTGCCTTTAGTCTCCCAACTTCCTAGCTTTGTCATCCTGCACTCATCAATCCACACCTCCCTTTCCCCTTCCTTCTTCTCCATTCTCAAAACATGACAAACCCAAATGTCCCTTTTTAGAAATAAATCAATCCCTTGAATTATGGCCCTTAACTTCACTCCCCTTTTTTCTCCTACTCCCACCCCAATCTTTGGCACTCCCGATGGGGCCCACTGCTGATCCTTCACTGAAAGGGTGGCCAGCTGCCGTGTTCCCTAATTAGATCTCTGGCTGTCCACAGGGGAAGCAAGGCATGTTACTGTAAAGAGACATTTCAACTGTTCTTCATCAACAATCTCCTATGCAGATAGCCATTAGGCAGCAGCTGAGCCATCCTGATCATCCTTCTCATGTGAGGCAGGGCTTGGCTGCTGGGACTAACTCTGCTGGAAAGGAAAAGGTGGCAGGAGGATTGTTTTGTCCTAATTCTCCTGTAGCACACAACTACAGTGAAAAGAAAACTCTGGGCTATCTTTCCACTCAGAGCCCCAGGCCCTTCTGGGCTACCCAGGAAATTTACTCAGACTCCTGGTATCCACATAAGTAATGTCAAAGGTCCCATCCTAGTCCTACTGTCAGAGAGAACCTGACAGGATGGGCCCAGAACCATGGGCCTACTCCAGGGCACTGCCCTGCCACTGAGAGCCATATGTTATATGGCCAAGTTAACCAGGAAGAGGGCATCACCTTGGGCCATCCTATAGCAAGAGCTCCTATAGCTTTTGGCATTTCTATACGAATGCTTCCTAATTAACTTTGCTTGCATAGAACCTTATTTCCAAGACTTCATTTCCTGACTTGGCAGAAGTTGCTTCACATCTGGCTGTGTGTGCGATGTTTAAAGATTCCACCTCAGCTGCTTTGGGCCAGGGTATGGGGGTCGGAGTGGGGAGAAATATGATATGGTGGAAAAAAAGCATTTAATTTGGAGTCAAGGAGACAAATTCATGTCTCAGCTTTGCCAATAATTTGGTATAACCTTGGGCCACTATCTTTTTTTACATGTCCAAACAGTTGTTTTGCTGTACAAAAAGAATCAGACTTTGAAATAGTGTACAATTAGCCTGTGAAGGAAACCCAAAATGCAGGCGGACAAAAATAGAGGGATTGGGAATTCTATGTAGTGGTTCAGTCATCTCCCAGAGTTCTTTCGCTGGGTGTAGCTGGTTCAGTTCTTTACTGCTCTATTGGAACTGATCTGGGGCCACTATCTTAATCCTTCTGAATATCAGTTTTCTTATCTGTTAAAAAAAAGGGTCCAAAAAAAAAAAAATCTAATGATCATCTCTGTAATCCATTCTGGTTTAATCCCCTTGTGAAGCCTATAGAATGGAGAAATTGGGGATAAGAAACGTTAGTTTGGGGGAAGATGGATCAGATCCCAATATAATAGCTGTGGCCAGTTAGTATTGATGTCCAGGTCTCCTTGATCAGTAAATCTATCTCCCTCCCCCACCAGGAGCTATAAATACTTTTTTTCACCTGTAGTTCTGGATTTCAGCAGCAAGTACTTATCTTCTGAAATTTTAACATACTTCATTTAACTGGCAGCTGAAGATTGACATGACTTATGATGGGACCCCATGGTGTACTACTCTTTTAGGAGAAATCAGAGATGGAAAAACTCTTAAGAACAAAATTCTAAAGATAAAAAAGAAATGAACAAGGGACAGGGTAAGCTGTCCAGATCGGTGTTGAGTGAGGTTATATGTGGTTGAGTGAGGAAATCATCAACGAATTTTGATTTTAAAAGATTCTAAGAGAGCATGGAAATAAGAATTGGTAATTAACGCTGAATATGAAAGAGAAGCAGAAGGAGTCCTAAAGCTCAGAATGAGATAAGGCTAGTGATGGGGGACAAGAAAAATAATGATTTTGAATTATACTAGGGAAAAGAGAAAGACAAAGGAGGGGTGGATGGGAAGAAACTCAGGTAGATGGGAAAAGAATTGACAACAGAGGGAATCTAGAGCTACTCGAATCGAATCATTTTGCTTGATTTCTCTGCCAAGAAGAATGACCTTTGGACTAGGACAAATAGAACAAAAATATTTAATATAGAGTTGCAACCCAGATAAGTGAGGAGACAGTAACAGAACTCTTAATTGCCTCCAAATAATATAAACATCCTACAATTTGAGAGTCCCACAATCTCTTCAGTCCCCTCAGTTTATCATCCCAGTTCATCTTTGATATTTCCCTTATCTCACCAGACACATTCTATAATGCTGTCATAGATGTTGGGCTGTAGGTAGAGTGTGGGATTTTGACATTTTGAAGCAGTGGATGCTGCTTCTCTGAATCCCATAGTACCACAATATAATTCTTGTTTAGCTAAGCTCTTAGCAGAAACTACTATTATATCTTTAAGAGGCAAATGGGATGGTTTAGAAAGTGTGATTTTTGAGTTGAAAATGTATTGTTATGAGATATTTCTAGGGAATCAGAGAAAATGTATGAATTAATTTTGATCTTCGAGGATCTTTGAAGTCAATCAGGAAAATTAAGAAAGTGATTTTATGAGAATTCTCAATTGTTATGTTATGAAGAAACATTATGAAGAAAATTCTATAATGAGTCCATTGGGAATTGAATAAATGAATGAATAAAAAAGCATTTATCAGGACTTACCATGTTCATACAAAGATAAGAATTGAGACAGTCCCTGCTCTCAAGAAGTTCAGTCTCTTTTGGGGGAAATAATAGCTTACAATACATTTCTGGAAAAACTGCTTCCTGAGATGGTGAAAGACTGCGAACCTGGATTGTCTACCAGCATCATGCCAGGAAACTGAATCGCTTCCATTTGAATTGTCCTGGCACATTCTGAAGATCACCTGGCAGGAAAAGGTACCAGACACACTGGTCCTTTCTCAAACTAAACCTTCAAGCATCCCAAGTATATTGCGGAGATAACAACTCTGTTGAACTGGCCATATTGTTCCAATGCCAAATGTACAGTTGCCAAAAAGATTATTTTATGGAGAACTCACATAGGGCAAGTGCTCACAAGGTGGTCAGAAAAAGTGATACAAGGACATTCTCAAGGTCTCCCTTAACTTTAGAATTGATTGTATGACATGAAAGACTACCTAGTATGGTGTGCCTTCATCAGAGAAGGTGCCATGCTCTACGAGCAGACTTGAATTAGCTCAGAAGAAAAGTGAGACACATAAAGTTAGAGAGTCCACCCCAAATGTGAATAGGGACAACTTGTCAACTTTTGCCAGACCTATGACAGAGCATTCTGATTAGCCAGGCAGACAGATTTTAATTGTGATATCATTTTGGTCCTCTTTGAGAATGAAGAACAACCACCAATCAACAATGACTACTAGACATAAGACATTGAATAAATGCAGGAAGGAAAAGTGTTTTGTTATGGGCCAGGTGAGGTGAATGTGTGCTGGGCTTGGAGTCAGGAAGACACCTCCTTGAGTTCAAATCCAGCCTCGACCCTTACTGCTGTGTGACCCTGGGCAAGACACTTAAGCCGGTTTGCCTCAGTTCCCTCATTTGTAAGATGAACTGGACAAGAAAATGGCAAACCACTCCAGTATCTCTGCCAAGAAAGCCACAAATAGGGTCATGGAGAATCAGATACAACTGGAACAACTAACCAACAACTCAGACTGATGTGGTAGTTTATTTCTGACATAAGAACAAATGAAACATTCATAGTTTATTCAACTTTTATTAAAAAGGAAATTTACTTCAAGGATATTTTTAAAAGAGGCATCATTTTGGGGCAGCTAGGTGGCCCAGTGGATAGAGCACCAGCCCTGAATTCAGGAACACCCGAGTTCAAATCTGGTCTCAGACACTTAACACTTCCTAGCTGTGTGACCCTGGGCAAGTCACTTAACCCCAGCTTATTAAAAAAAAATTGAAATTCATAAAAGAGGCATCATTTGGCTCTCTTTTTCTTTTACCATTTAAGGCTTTTTCTTATTTAAAAAAGAAAAATTTAGAGTTTTTTTTTTTTAAATTCTGAAGTTAAACACCAAAAAGAGAGAGATGGTGAAAATATTACTCTTCATTAGCTACCACTGACTTAAAAAGTTTTTTTTAAAGAATATAATAAACTCCACATTACTTCTAAAACTGCCCTACTTTGTGCTACCTTTCTGAACTTCATTCTTTTCTGTAAATTAAAAAAAAATTCATTGATCTTTTCTCCTTCTCTTTCTCCTCCTCCTTCTCCTCCTCCTCCTCCTCCTCCTCCTCCTCCTCTTCCTCTTCCTCCTTCTCTTCCTCTTCCTCCTTCTCTTCCTCTTCCTCCTTCTCCTTTTCTTTCTCCTCTGTCTTCTCCTTTTCTCCTCCTCTTCCTTCTTCTTCTTAGCATTTTTACTAACCAATCCTTTCTTTCCTCCAACACCAAACTTTTTATGTATATGTAAAAGTGTGAAGTTCATCTGATGCTCCTTTTAAAAAAATTAAGTTTTTCTAGAAGATGAATGGATGTCCATCAGTTGGAGAATGGTTGGGTAAATTATGGTATATGAAGGTTATGGAATATTATTGCTCTGTAAGAAATGACCAGCAGGAGGAATACAGAGAGGCCTGGAGAGACTTAAATCAACTGATGCTGAGTGAAACGAGCAGAACTAGGAGATCACTATACACTTCAACAACAATACTGAATGAAGATGTATTCTGATGGAAGTGGAAATCTTCAACATAAAGAAGATCCAACTCACTTCCAGTTGATCAATGATGGACAGAGGTATACACCCAGAGAAGAAACACTGGGAAGTGAATGTAAATTGTTAGCACTAATATCTGTCTGCCCAGGTTGCATGTACCTTCGGAATCTAATGTTTATTGTGCAACAAGAAAATGATATTCGCACACATGTATTGTACCTAGACTATATTGTAACACATGTAAAATGTATGGGATTGCCTGTCATCGGGGGGAGGGAATAGAAGGAGGGGGGATAATTTGGAAAAATGAATACAAGGGATAATATTATAAAAATATATATATATAATAAAAAATTATTAAGTTAAAAAAAATTAAGTTTTTTATTTTATTAAAGTTTTTTATTTATCTAATGCTCTTTTGTTTTTTCTTCTCCTCCGATACCCTACTTTGATACCTCTTATGAAGAAAGTTTCACCCTCTTCTCCCTATTTTGTACACTGGGGTATTCTTTTCCTTTTACCTTTCCTTCTCTTTTCTGTCTTAAAGTATCTGAATAAGCTAATCCATCCTCAGACCCTCTGATTTTTATTTAACTCCATTAATGCCCTTTGAAGACATTGACATTCTGAAGGGAATTTTTTCTTTTTCCTAGTAGAATGCTAGTATTGTATCACCATATAACAACCCCTTCCAATTGTTCAAATAAATTTAATTTTTAAGATTTCTCTTGACTTTTGTATTAGTATTTTAAAGGCTCTGACCTTTTCATCAGAAATGCTTGAAAGTCCTTTATCTTATTAAAAATTTCTTTCCCTCCCCCAAAAAGTTAATATTCAACAGTGCAAGATAAATTATTCTTGATTAAAAGCCCTTATTTCTTGCCTTCTGGAATATTATATTCCAAGATTTTTGTTTTTAGCAGATGCTTCCAGGACTGCATTTTCTTTTGAAATCCATGAAGAGCCTTATGGGAAATTACAAGGAGACCAGCAATTGGACTACATCATACCTACAGGAACTTTTTAAACATTCCATGAATAAGAGAAAAGGGCTTTCAGAAATTGGGACCTATGAGTTTGATGCTTTGCCACAAGTACTCTACACCCTTGCCTGAACTCTATGTATTTGTGGGAGAGTCTGTCACAGACAGTGTAGTAGATATAGCTCTAGGCCGGAGTCAGGAAAACCTGAGTTCAAATCCCACCTCAAATACTTGCCAATTGTGTGATCCTGGACATGTGGCTTAACCTCTGTTTACTTCAGATTACTTAGCTGTAAACTCGAGGATCAAATCAGATAATATACGTAAAATACTAGGCATCTGATAAATAGATTCCTTGTAATGTCCCAAGTCTAGTCAGTCCTTGGCCCCAATTAATGCAGACATTGTCACTGGGTGATTTAGGGATGCTGTTTAGGATAGGTAGATGGAAAGTTTGGTGTCCTCCAGAACCTTTGAAATTAGAAGGTCCTTTTCCAGTAGAGGGGAGGGGAAAGTAGACTTTTTCCTTCTATCCCACTAGGTAGTTCTTTTTCAGAGGGTTCAGCTGGAACTCTACTTTCATTATCTTGAATTGCAATTCTTATTCTAGCTCTCTCTGTTTTTATGCAAAACCAGGAGGGAATGATGAAGTCCTCCGGCCAATTGTATACTATTTATTGTCTGGAATTATTTCACTTTATCAAATGGCTTTCAAAAACTTTTGAAATTTAGTCTTATGACTTGTGATTGATTTACCGAGTTCTATTCTCCTTTAGTTGAGGTACCAAGGCTGAAATGGTGGTTTCAGCCCCATTCTTACATACTTGATACTTGAACTCCTTTTGGGGAGCTTGCAATATTTTTTCTTTCATGCTGAAGCTCTAGAATTTTGCTTTGACATTCCTGGCACTTTTTTGGGGGGGTTCTTTCAAGAACTGGATACTGAATTCTTTCTAATTTTGTTATGATTCTAAAAAATGTAGGCAGTTTTCAGTTGTGGTCTCTTGAAATATAGTGTCTAGATTTTTTTAAAAATCATGGTTTTCAGGGAATCCAGTGATTCTTAAACTACCTCTTTTGACCTATTTTCCTATTTTGTATGTCAGGAATATGTTTTCTTCTTTTTCCCCCTTATTTTCCCCCCTATTTAATCTAATATTTCTTGTTATCTACAACTCATTGACTTCTATTTGTTCTACTTTGAGGTTCCAAATTTTGGATCTTCAAGGCCTTTCTAGCATCTCAGACAAAATGCTAGGGACCTCAGAGTGGGATGTCTCAGGCTGAATGTTGCCATACCTGTACCAGTTGCTGCCCTGCCTGGTGGTTTCTAAAGTCTCTTTGAGTTTCCAACTATGCTAGAGTTTTCTTGGGAGAATCATCTGCTCTTACTGCCTCCAGACACAGAGGCTTTGGGGCTAAACATATCTCTGGTTGCCCTGGGAAACTATCAGCTTGTTTACCTGTGCTGGTGTTGGATTTACTGGTGATCACTTTTCCCATTGCCTGTGGACTGCTAGATGACTTTTTGTGTTGTTCTGGAATGTAATCAGTCACTTGCTGGAATTTCTCCATGGATTTCTTAATTATTATTTGGCCTGATGTGATTCTTAGATTTTGTTGGAGCAGGTACAGAGGAGCTGATTGGCGTGCCTCTAGTCAGACAGTCATACTGGCTTGTCACACCAATGATGGATCTTTAGTCCCCACCACATACTACCTCATCAGTACCCCCTGTCACTGACCTCCTGGCTGTTCCATGAATGAGACACTGCGTCTCTAGCTCTGGGCATTTTCTTTGTCTGTCTCCCATGCTGGAATCTTCTCCCACACCAACTGTGCCTAATGACTTCCCTGGCTTCCTTTAAGTTCCAACTAAAATCCCTTCTTTTGCAGGAACACTTTCCCAACCCCTCTTAATTCTAGTGCCTTTACTTTGTTATGTCTTATTTATCCTTTACAAAACTTATTTGTATATATTTGTTTGTTGTCTCTTCCATTGGATTGTGAGCACCTTTAAGGGCAGGTGTCTTTTTTTTTTTTTCATGTTAAATATGTTAAAGTATATGTTAAATACAATAGATGTATCCATATCCATAGTTATTTTGTTCCACAAGAAGAATCGGACTTTGAAATAGTGTACAATTAACCTGTGAAGGAAATCCAAAATGCAGGAGGACAAAAATAGAGGGACTGGGAATTCTATGTGGTGGTTCATAGTCGTCTCCCAGAGTTCTTTCTCTGGGTGTAGCTGGTTCTATTCATTATTGAACAATTGGAACTGCTTTGGTTCATCTCATTGTTGAAGAGGCCATCAGAATACATCCTCATATAGTATTGTTGTTGAAGTGTATAATAATCTCCTGGTCCTGCTCATTTCACTCAGCATCAGTTCATATAGGTCTCTCCAGGCCTCTCTGAAATCATCCTATTGGTCATTTCTTACAAAACAATAATATTCCATAACATTCATATACCACAATTTATTCAGCCAATCTCCAACTTATGGGCATCCACTCAGTTTCCAGTTTCTGGCCACTACAAAAAGGGCTGCCACAAACATCCTTGCACATACAGGTCCCTTTCCCTTATTTAATATCACTTTGGAATATAAGCCCATTAGTAGCACTGCTAGATCAAAGTATATGCACAGTTTGGTGAATTTTTGAGCATAGTTCCAAATCATTCTCCAGAATGGCTGGATGTATTCACAATTCCACCAACTATGTATCAGTGTAAGGGCAGTTATCTTTTGCCTCTTGTATTGCCAGTACTTCATACAGTGCCTGATAGTAGACCAAATCAAATGTTGATTGATTCATAATAGGCATTTAGTAAATATTCATTGGTTGCTTAATTGATTTGATCTATGTTCTTATCACTATAGATATTAGCTCCTTCAAATAATACCAATTACAACATATTTCTGACTTCTTATCATCATTTATCATTATTGTTCAATTATTTCAGTCATGTCTGACTCTGTGATACCAAATAGTATTTTCTTGGATACTGGAGTGGTTTTGCCATTTCTTTCTCCAGTTTATTTTGCAGATGAGGAACTGAGTCAAATGGGATCAAGTGATTTGTCCAGAGTCACAGCTAGTAAGGGTCTAAGGGCAGATTCAAATTCCGGTTTTCCTGATTTCAGGACCAGTGCTCTACCCACTATTCCACCTAGCTAGCAAGATCTTTTCCTTATTTTTTAATGCAGAACTTGGACTTGACTCCTTTCAGATCTAAAATATGATGTTCCTCTGCTGTGTGGAATGGTTCTCCTACCTTTGATTGAGCTGTTCCCTTTCCTTGGGAGTCATAATTTGAATTTCTTTCTGCCAGCACCATCCTTTTATTCATGCAGAATAACAGAAATCCCCACAAAAAGTGTGCCTTTCTTTAGAATTCACAGTAAGTTCTTGTTAGAGATGGGAGTCCAAGTCTCCTGCTTTCTACAGTTCAAATCCCCTGAGAACCAAAGACTTATGGCTTGAAGGAAGAAGGTCGCTGGCTAGACCCCTCATTCCTAAAGGAGAGGACAACAGGCTGTGGAGACTCAGCTTATTGGGCAGGAAGGATTGGTGTTGCAGTAAGTATCTTTCCTATATTCTCCTGCCCTATTTATTACTGAGTTTGTCTCCCTAACCCCCATCCCCACTCAAAAGAGTAAAAAGAAAATACTTGGATTTACAATAATTGCCAATGCAACTTGGAAAGGGAAAAAGATGACTAACGTTCAATAGAGAACTCTCTCTCTTCTCTTAGAAAACCCCTTCCTTGATTTTGTGTCAAATTCACTCAAGGGAAAGGTGCTTTCTTCATTCTAAGGCCACAAACGTCTGTCATGTCTGACATGAATGAATGAAAAAAAATGTTTATTAAGCATTTACTATAAGGAAAGCATTGTGCTCAGTGACAGCATACAAAGAGTAAATGAAGACAGGGAATTTGCTTATTGGGGATACTATATATATATATATATGTATATGTGTGTGTGTGTGTGTATATATATATATATATATATATATATATATATATATATATCCTATATATGAATACCCAATTATATACATAGAAATATCATATTTATATATAAATATCCAATGGTCCTTAATGTACATTAATTAAGGTAATTTCTGATGTTTAATCACTTAACCAAGAACTTTGGTCACAAAAAGTTTTCTTTTTCAGATCTTTGTTATTGGTGTCTCCATGGAAATAGTTGCCATGTTACAACTCCATAGATTTTGCTTCCCAGAAAGAAAACTGGGAATGCTGGCTTGGAAACAGGACAAGTGGTTGAGGATGCTCCCAGGGATTTGCCAGCAGGAGGCAGTTTGTTGTTCAGTTATTTTAGTCCTAGCTTGACTCTTCCTGATCCCGTTTGGGGCTTTTCTTGGCAAAGATACTGGAGTGGTTTGCCAGTTCCTTCTTCAGCTCATTTTGCTGATGAAGAAATTCAGGCAAACGAAGTTAAGTGACCTACCCAGGATTACTTAATTAGTAAGTGTCTATGGTCAGATTTAAATTCAGGAATTCCTGATCCTAGGCCTGCTGCTCTATCCACTGTGTCATCTAGGGGCCCAGGAGGCAAATGGTTAGTAGTTATTATTATAGTGATGAAAGTAATTTCTCTCCTTAATGATCGCTGCATACTTGGGGTGGAAATGAGATCAGTGGTCTTGGGACTGCCCTTATTCCCAAGGCTCTTGGTTTTGGGGTCTTGGGCTATCTTCAGTGGAGTACGAGGAGAAGGCTTGACTCTCCAGGTATAGCCTTCTCCCATCTCTCCTTCGGATGCGTTGCTGCTTCAGCTGGGATGACTGATTTGTTGTGTAGTAGATGTTGTTTGGCAGGTGGTGGGGATGGATAGCTTCTTCTCCATAGGGGCTATTTCTCCAGATGACCCTAGGTGTCTGTGCAATTGGCTCAATGCTGACCTGTGGAGAGGTCAACCTCTAGGTTAGAACTGTTACTAAACTGGTCTACTTTCCTTCATTCCATTTAATTTTTAAATTTTCACTCATATCCCCCGAAACACCAACTCTATTGTGTTCAGTTATGGTTGCCATAGGCCATTAGACAGGACATTAACAAGCTGTGTTACATCTAGAGGTAACTAACTGGTAAGGAGGAAACTTGAAACTACATGGTGCTGTTTAGCCTGGAGAAGAAAAGACTTGGAGAGGAATATGATTACTATCTTCAAATATTTGCAAGACCATAGAGAAGAGAAATTGATTGTTCTTCTCCAGGTGTGTAGAGAACACCTGTGACCCTCCAGGTGTTCCAGAGTAGGAGCAATATTGCAGAGAACCAGATCATATAAGAATATATAAGAAAAAAATTTAAATAGTGATCATTAGAATGAAATCCTGTGGAAGTTAGAAAGTTCCCATCATTAAAGTTCATGAAGCTGAAACTGGGTAATTCTTTATTGGGGATTTAGAGGAAACTTATGTTCTGGTACAGGCTGAATGACCAGATGATCCAGGGTCAAATCTAACTCTTGAGATTCTATTATTTTATCATAGAAGGATTGGAGCCCTTTCCCCTGCATGTGTGCAATTAGGGAGATAAAAGAAAGGATAAAACCAGCCATTAGAATCACGAGCATGGGAATATTGACAAATCCCAAGAGTTACATGGAATGTTCTGCTGGATGGTAAAATTGGGAGGTGGTGGTTTGTAACGTGCTCTCCTGGCAGTTACAATTACTAGTCTGTCCTAGACCCAACAGAGTACCTTTGACCACTGTCCTTTGCAGTGTGAACTCTACCCGGCTCGCCTCCTCTGAGGCCTTCAAAGGTCTCTGGCCACAATCTCTTGAATCTATAGCTTAATAACCGGTAGCGCACTCAAGGACAACCACGTGTAATCTTAAAAGCCTTTATTATACCTACTCACATAATGCCCTAACTGATGCCCTGACTTGTTGGTTCCTGAGTGAACACCTGGTCAGAAGACCCACGTGTTCACTACCAAAACCCTTACCTCTTTTGGCTACCCATCTCGGCTTGGCCACCCAGGCTAGGAAGCCCAGGTGAAGAACGCCAGATTAAAGAGGGCGGTTGCTGCCTGCAGTGGGCTTACATAGGGCCTGTGAGGTCACACACACAGCCAATCAGCGAGAGAGCCACCCATTACGAAGCTATCTCAATATGGCCAGGATCCCGCCCAAGGGCAGTCCTAATATCCACAGAAATTACTTCCGGGCCTCAATCTCCCGATGCGCTGTGTCCGCCCATTTAAAGGGCCCTTACAGTGGTTAAGAATGATTCACCTACAACTCTTTCATGACCACTCTCCTTGCCAGGGAGATTTATTCTTCATAATCAGAGACAGCTAGTTGGCACAGTGGATAGAATGCTGGGCCTGGAGTCAGGAAGATCTCAATTCAAATCCAGCTTTAGATACTTAACTAGCTGTGTGCTCTTGCAGTAAGTCAGCCGGCTTACTTCAGTTTCCTCAACTGTCAAGTGAGAATAACAAAATCACCTGTCTTCCAAGCTGTTAAATGAGTTAATATTTGCAAAATGTTTAACACAGTTTAAGTAGGTGCAATGTAAATGCTAGTTATTATTATTATTATTTCTCCAGATAGGTCACATTTTTTATTCCCTGAATACAATGATTAGTCTGTAGAAAGAAATGCAGTCCACATAAATCCTCGGCATTTTTATATATCACTAACAAAGTGCAACAGCAAGAGGTACAAAGAGAAATTCCATTCCAAACAAATGTTGAGAGTATAAAGTATTTGGGAATCCATCTACCAAAGAATAGTCAGGAATTATATGAGAAAAATTACAAAACACTTGCCACAAAAATAAAGTCAGTTTTAAATAATTGGAAAGACATTCAGTGCTCTTGGGTAGGCCGAGCGAATATAATAAAGATGACAATACTCCCCAAACTAATCTATTTATTTAGTGCTATACCAATCAGACTCCCAAGAAACTATTTCAATGACCTAGAAAAAATAACAACAAAATTCATATGGAAGAATAAAAGGTCGAGAATTGCAAGGGAACTAATGAAAAAAAATCAGAGGAAGGTGGTCTAGCTGTACCTGATCTAAAGCTATATTATATAGCAGCAGTCACCAAAACCATTTGGTATTGGCTAAGAAATAGAACGGTAGATCAGTGGAACAGATTAGATACAAAGGACAAAAAAGGGTACATCAATAGCAATCTAATCTTTGACAAACCCAAAGATACCAACATTAGGGATAAAAATTCATTATTTGGAAAAAACTGTTGGGAAAACTGGAAATTAGTATGGCAGAAATTAGATATGGATCCACACTTAACACCATATACCAAGATAAGATCAAAATGGGTCCATGATTTAGGCATAAAGAGGGAGATAATAAATAGATTAGAGGAACAGAGGATAGTCTACCTCTCAGACCTGTGGAGGAGGAAGGAATTTATGACCAGAGGAGAACTAGAGATCATTATTGATCACAAAATAGAAGATTTTGATTACATCAAACTAAAAAGTTTCTGTACAAACAATACTAATGCAAACAAGATTAGAAGGGAAGTAACAAATTGGGAAAAAATTTTAAAAGCAAAGGTTCTGAGAAAGGTCTCATTTCCAAAATATATAGAGAACTGACCCTAATTTATAGGAAACCAAACCATTCTCCAATTGATAAATGGTCAAAGGATATGAACAGACAATTCTCAGATGAAGAAATTGCAACTATATCCACTCACATGAAAGAGTGTTCCAAATCACTACTGATCAGAGAAATGCAAATTAAGACCACTCTGAGATACCACTACACACCTGTCAGATTGGCTAAGATGACAGGAACAAATAATGACAAATGTTGGAGGGGATGTGGGGAAATTGGGACACTGATACATTGTTGGTGGAGTTGTGAAAGAATCCAGCCATTCTGGAGAGCAATCTGGAATTATGCCCAAAAAGTTATCAAAATGTGCATACCCTTTGACCCAGCAGCGCTACTACTAGGCTTATATCCCAAGGAAATACTAAAGAAGGGAAAGGGACCTGTATGTGCCAAAATGTTTATGGCAGCCCTTTTCATAGTGGCTAGAAATTGGAAGATGAATGGATGTCCATCAATTGGAGAATGGTTGGGTAAATTATGCTATATGAAGGTTATGGAATATTATTGCTCAGTAAGAAATGACCAGCAGGAGGAATTCAGAAAGGCTTGGAGAGACTTACATCAACTGATGCTGTGTGAAATGAGCAGAACCAGAAGATCGCTGTACACTGCAACAACAATACTGTATGAGGATGTATTCTGATGGACGTGGAAATCTTCAACGTAAAGAAGATCCAACTCACTTCCAGTTGATCAATGATGGACAGAGGTAGCTACACCCAGAGAAGAAACACTGGGAAGTGAATGTAAATTGTTAGCACTAATATCTGTCTGCCCAGGTTACATGTACCCTCGGAATCTAATGCTTATTGTGCAACAAGAAAATGGTATTTACACACATGTATTGTATCTAGGTTATATTGTAACACATGTAAAATGTATGGGATTGCCTGTCATCGGGGGGAGGGAGTGGAGGGAGGGGGGGGAATAATTTGGAAAAATGAATACAAGGGATAATATTATAAAAATATATATAATAAAATAAAAAAAAGAAAGAAATGCAGGAATTGGTAAAGTTATCCTGCCCAAGTCAGCTGCTCTTCTTCCCCACTTAGGAGGCATAAATGGTATTAATAGTCTCAGAGTGTGGGATTTTTCAACTTTTTTTTACCATGTCCCATTTTGGCAGCCTGGTGAAGCCCACAGCCCCTTTTAAGGATGCTTTGCATAAAATATTATGAAAGAAAGCTATTTACGCTGAAAAACAACAAAATATTTATAAAAATAAGTTCACAGAACATAAGTTGAGAACATCTGAAGAAAGATTAAATAAGATGAGGACTGGAAAGATACTACTGATATGGTGAGCATTAAAGGAAGTGGTATTATAAGAGAAAAGATTTCTAAATTGGAAATGCTGACTTCAAGCACTTACTAGTGCAGTGATCTTGTATAAGTTATTTTCCCTCTCTTAGCATTAGTTTTCCACTGGATAAAATGAAAGAGTCAGATCAAATTGATAATCTCTATGGCATTGTCTTAGTTGCACATTTTGTTAATTTGGGATGAACTCAGGTTGCAAAATGTTGAAAAAGCCTGAGATGTTACTGCATTACTAATAAAACATTACATTTTGGGATAGCTAGATGGCACAATGGATAATAACTGGCCCTGGAATCAGAAGGACCTGAGTTCAAATTAGGATTCAGACATAATACTTCTTAGCTGTGTGATCCTGAGCAAGTCACTTAACACCAATTGCCTCACCAAAAACCAACCAAACAAAAAACTACAATTAATAAATTACTGTATTTTGGCTAAAAATGTCAGTTATTATTAGTAGCAGCAGCATTGTTGTCATCAAATATTACTAAAAGTCAGAAAGTGTTCTGTGGAGCAGAGTAGCTCTTTACAACTTATTTTGTAAGTCTCAGTGGAGAACTGAAGGAATGTCTCTAGTGCTACTTATAGTCAGACATTGCCTTCTCTCTGTCTTGATTCCTGTAGGAATTATTATGAGGTGTGTTGGTCAAGGGTCTCTGGCTCTGGGAAGAACTGGTAGCTGGAATAGATGGTGAGATCAGAATAAACAGTGTTAACCACCGAACTATGGATTTCTTCTGCCCCTATCAAAGTGTCGATTGCTGGCCTGGGAAAGCACAAATAGATGATAGACATTAGACACTCAGTTCATTAAGGGAGTCACAAGGGAGGTTTAGAAATAAAGAACCAAGAAGTAAAAAATGTTGAAACCATTTGACTTCTGAAGCATCTTCCAAGAGGGAAAGGGAAAGGGAGAGAGAGAAGAAGAAAGGCAGGTGAGAAAGAGAGAGGCAGGGGGGAAAGAAAAAGAGAGAGAGAGAGAGAGAGAAAGAGAGAGAGAGAGAGAGAGAGAGAGAGAGAGAGAGAGAGAGAGAGAGAGAGAGAGAGAGAGAGAGAGAGAGAGAGAGAGAGGAGAAAGAGGAAATTTGAACCATAGATTTACAACTGGAAGTGATAGAATTTAAAATCACCTAGTTCTAATTTTATAACTGAGGAAACTGAGGGCGTAAAGAAATTAAGTGATCTGTTCTAGGTTAGTGAGTAATAAGTAGCATACCAGGATCTCAGATTCTCTTATTCTAGATTCCAGGATCTTTTCCATGAGATTTCATTCTTTCTCAACAGCAATATCACAATGCTCTAACATATTATACTCTGTCTAACATTTCCTAGACTTTGGGCATTTGGATTATTTCCAGGTTTTATCTATAGCAGTGTTATAAACATAGTTGTGCAAATAAAGGTTCCTCCCAACTTTTGCCTCATTTCCTTGGAATATATTCCCATTTGTTGAATTACAAAGTCAAAGGCTTTGATCACTTTTGTAACTCTTGTAACAATACTAAAAAAAGATCCAAAAGATCTCAAAAGTTCTATCTATTTTCCTTTGTAGTCCATACCTAACTTTCCACCATTCAGCCATTTTATGATGATATAGGGAAAAGAACATGGGATTTAGAACTAGAGGACCTGGATTTGAATCCTGCATAGTTCATCCACAAATAAACTATTTTGTTCAAATCACTTAACCCTTCTAGGCCACAGTTAAATTCTATGGTTACATGAGCCTGTAATGCTCACCTTTTGCAATTTATGTTATGGATGACAAATATGTTTGGAAACATTACATGGTACAATTGTCAGGTAGCATTTGTTTTGGTATTGTATTGTAAAAATTCACAATTTACCAACCATAAGTATGTTTTAAATTTATTCTTCCATTTCTTTTTCATGGTCAAATAAAGTCAAGATTTGCCGTCTTCATCCACTCTATGTCTTTCTCTATGACTAATAAAGACTAATAAAGTAGCAGGACTCCTCTCCTAGTCAGTAGCCAGCTCTGACTGATGGATCCAGGACTTCCAAGGTCAACTCCAAGCTTGGCCCTATCTATTTGAGCTTGATGTTCCAGTCATCTGGGATCAGGCCATGAAACACAGACACAGAAGCAGCCCCGCAGCAGGTTCTAGCTCGCCTCAGCAGGATGTGCTTTAATTTCCATGTTCTTTGCAAGTTAGATGGCCATTTATTCTGGACTGGGAAGAAGCCCCCATCCCTACTCCTCTTGAGACACCTATCTGATATAAGGAAGTCCAAGGAAGAAGAAATCTATGGAGAGTCATTTCCTGTTTAAAAATTCAATGAATCATTGGTTCTTCCTGTTCAGGCACCAATAAAGTGATGTCCTTGTCACCCCTAAAACACCTTTCAGCACTGAGTCATCAGAAGCACTCGATGCTTCATCATCGCCAAAGCACTTTGGCACTGGGAGTCAGGAAGGGCAGCTTTGCTCATACCCCATTTAATCCCTGGTTATACTTTGTCAAGAGATGGGCAGACTGGTGATTTCAGTGACCCAGGAGTTCACCGAGCTCAGGAAAATCCCTCCACACAATAGTCATAACTCATAACCATATCATGCTTTTTTTTTTGGTAGGCATTTTTGATTTTATCTTTTGTCTCTTTCCTTTATTCATTGCCATACATGGCAATGTATGATGTTACTAGTGGTTTGTGTTACTACTAGTTTGTACTGTCTCTAGAGGGCTGATAAATTCTCAGCTTGAAAATCAGCAGTTGCTACAAACCAAGATTTAATTTAGTTTTTTGTTAATTGTCTAGATTTAAGAAAGTAATGGGGAAAATGTTAATGATGCAGATTGAATTAGACTGTGTTGTGAACACATTCCCCTCCTACAGTGTCAGTTGTTAAATATTTACTAGCATAATCCTATTATCTCACTGTTTCATTACTGTAGGAAATCCTGGTCACATCAGGAAGAAGTCTTTGATTAATTCAATTACAGAGGTATCTGTTGGGTTCACCTTTGTCTAGGCTGAAAGAAGAATTCCTAGAGAAAGTGGTTAGAATGGAATTGAATAATTTCAGGAAAATAATTTTCCAGGGTATGCCAAAAGGTATCTGCTTTTTTTTTTTTTTTTTTTTTGATGGATTGCAACTATTAATTGATCTTTCACTTAAGCTCTGTAAATATGCTTTATCTTATTGTAGAATTTTGTCTTTAGGGACATTGGTAAATTGTAAATGGAAATGAGTTATGTGTAAGATTTTCAAGAGTAGGATGGATTTTCTTTACCTTTTTTCCCTTCTCTAACTAAAGATGCCTAGAATTAGAATTTATTTTATTAAATTTCAATTTAACTTAATTTATTAATTAGTCTTTTCAGGCTTGTGCCCCAAAGGCAGAGTACATTTTATTTTTCTTTCCTATAAATATTAATTTCCTTACTTTATAGATGAGGAAGCCAAAACTTAGTGAAGTTAACTGACTTGGCCAAGGTCATATCATTTATTAAGCAGCAAAGTCAAGATACAAATCAAGGTCTTCTAACTTCAAATCCATTGTTTTTTTTTTCTACTGTAAATACTTTCTTCTTTCATAATTAATTCCATGGAGGAGATCCCAAGGAGAAGGGGTTGAATGCCCTCCTAGGATTGCCAGTTCAAACCACTGGAAAATGTCTGTAAGACTTCTTCTGTTGATTTTCTCTAATTTATCCTGTTTATATATACAAACACCCAAAACACATATTTGTATGTGTCGCTATATGTAAACATATCTAGAAATATGTGTATATGTGAATACACACACACACACACACACACAACTCCTTAAACTCCTTCTGATTTCCTTGACAGCAGGTACTATTTTTCATTTTTCTTTGTATCCCGCCACCAGGATTAATCACCATAGTTCCTGGCACATTAATAAATTGACCAGACTTGACCGCTCTTGTCTAGTCTACTTTAGTGGTATTCTTCTTAGCATGGGCTATCACTTTGTGCATAGCAGGCATTTAATAAATGTTTATTGAATTGAATTAGCCAGAGGAAATAAGCCCTGGGTACCGCCCAGAAGAAGGGCAAGTGAGAAGATCCAGAAATAAAGTTCTTATACTTTGAATTTTTGCCCAGATTTGTCTCTGGGGTGTTAGTTTACTTTTCATTGGGAAGTCAAAGCTTACCTACCTATCCTAGGTGTTTCATCAATAAAAGAAAAGAAAACACAAGAGAATTTAATAAAGCCACAATAATAGGTGCTAGGGATAAAATGACAAAAAAAAATCTTTGTCCTCAAGGATCTTAAGAGCTGCTCCTTGCTTATATTGCCTACTTGGTCAAGTGGTTTTTCAAATTGATTAAGGAATTTGGTGAATGGAAGATTGAGCAAAATCAGAAAAAATCTCCAGAGAAACTTTTTTATAATAGCCCCTGAAAATATACACAACTATATTTTACCAACACACAGGAGGAAGACCAGTCAGTCCTTGGTCTGGGAAGAGAATAATTTTTAATCCATCTTTCTATGGTTCTTTATTTAATATAATTTTTATTGTACCATAATCTGAAAAGGATATTTTCAATATTTCTGCTTTTCTGCATTTGATTGTGAGGTTTTTATGTCCTAATAAATGGTCAATTTTTGTGTAGGTGTCTTCTGCCACTGAGAAAAAGATATATTCCTTTCTATCCCCATCAACTGGAAAGAGATTAGAAACCTGCTCCCAGGAGCAAGTAAGGTAGGCGGCAACATAGGCACAGTTTATATATGTGGGTAAAATAAGTGATACATATATCTTTTTATAAATATATGCATTTAATGCCAAAAAATTCCAGTTCTTTGGGCACAGAGAGCCACATGTTAATGGCTATTTCGTGGCAGCAAGATGTCATGGCAGATAATTGGTAGTGCACTGAACTTATATTCAAGAAGACCTGAATTCAAATTTGACCTCAAAGACATATTAATTGTATAACCCAGTCAAGTCACTTCACCTCAGTTTTCTCATTTATAAAATGGGGACAATACTAGTACCTCTCAAGAAGATTGTGAGGATAAAAATGAGATAGTATTTGTGAAGAACTTGACAAAATTTAAAGCCCTATATAAATGCTAGCTATCATCATCACTATTATTATAACTTTTTGACTGTATTGTTTTATTAATTTATTTTAAACTTAAATCCAAACTAGGTAAAGAAAAAAAATTTCCATGTGCACAGCAGAACATGAGAAGATTCAAAATATAAAGCAATAAATTTCCATTTCAAGAAAGATTATATAATAAATATTACACATTGTATTTAGAGTTGTCCATCTTTTCTTGCTTTCTTGTAGATTTTCTTTTGTTTTCTGCTCTGCACTTTGTATTTTATTCTTTTTTCTTCCCTTTCTTTCCCCATCCCCCAAGAAGGCTATAATTAACATATATGGATATACATAGAGGGTCCACATATATATCTATGCACATAATCACATATATACATACATATACACATATACTTATACATATATATTTATAGTCATAAACATATATACATATATATTCCTATGCATTTGTGTAATGCTGTACTACGCTTGTTTGCTCTCTACTTCTCTGAAGGTGGATAACATCTTCCTTTATAAGTTCGAGTCTTTCCATACTTTTCTAACTCCACCAACTCATCATTTCCTACACCATAGCAATATTCCTTATTATCCAATATTATGATCTAATTGTTTAAAATAGTCTAAAACAATATTGATATATAGGATAGTTTCCCTCTTCTCTTTTGATCAAATCGATTTTAGCTTTAATTTTGAGATCATGATTACTACACTTTTTTTTTATACAAAATAAATTCTACTCTTCTGTTTGTATCTCTTATTTCCTATGCCTCTTGACTCCTTTTCCTTACTTCTACCTGCTAACTTTCCTTCCTATTACTTAACCTGCCTCCCCTCCAAGAATTCCTCCCATTGCCCTTTTGTTTCTATTTGAACTTAGAAGACTTTTATAGCTTTCCATATATTTGTATGTTGTTCCCTCTTTATCTCATTCCCATTAGTCTATACCCCCCTTATCCTATTCCCTCATCTTCTAATTTCTTTATAAATTTAGAAGACTTTTATTTCTTTCTAAATGTATATATTATATATACACACATATATAATATATACATATATATAATACATACATATATATAATATAATATGATATGATATGATATAATATAATATAATATAATATAATATAATATAATATAATATAATATAATATAATATAATATAATATAATATAATATAATATAATATAATATAATATGTTCTCTCTTTAATCCAGATCTGATGTGAGTAGGGTTCTCTCTAAAACTCCCTCCTTTATCCTCTTCCTTCTTCTTATCCCCTTTCTGAATTTAGAAGATTTATGTGTGTGTGTGTGTGTGTGTGTGTGTGTGTGTGTGTGTTTGTGTGTATGTGTGTGTGTGTATTTATTTTCCTCTTTAACTCCTGGATGAGCGTAGGGTTCCAGAACTACTAGCTCTACTCCTCCATTTAATTCTTCTTGTGTCAGTTCTTCTCATTAGTCAGTCATTTGTACAAGATAATCACTTTTTTTCCCCCTTTCCCTTTCCCTTTTTACTTTATAGATTCACATCATATTCAGCTCTATCTCAATCTTTCTTTCAAGTTACTAATGACAATCAGACATCAGGTTTATATTTCCATGTATAAAAAATAAGGAGTTTGTCCATATTGAGTCCCTTGAAATTCATCTTTGGTATCTATCTTATATTTTTCTTGGATCTTATAAAGTCAAATTTTCTACTAAGTTCAGTTCTTTTTGCAACAAAATCTTGAAAGTATGGCAATTCATTGAATATCCTTTGGGGGGGGGGTTTAGAATTATGCTTAACTTTGTTGGGTATGATAACTCCACCTCTTTTGTTCTTTGATATATAGTGTTCCAAGACCTGTGGTCTCTTAATAGAGACACTTTTAGAGCTTGTGTGATTCTAATTGTGGCTCTGCCATATTGAAATTGTTTTTTTCTTATTGCTTTAATCTTTTCTCCTTGACCTGAGGGTTTTGAAATTTGGCTATGATGGGTCTGTAGGCTTTCTTCATAGGATCTCTCTCAAGTGGTGATCAATGGATTTTTTTCTATTTCTACTTTCCCCTTTTGTTCTAACAATTACAATTTTATTTCTTATATTATTGTATCAAGATTTTTTTTTTTTTTGATTGTAGCTTTCTGGTAGTCTAATTACTTTAATGTTTTCTCTTCTTGATTAATTGTTTTTCCTTTCAAGCAATTCTCCAATTGATAAATGGTCAAAGGATATGAACAGACAATTTTCAGATGAAATTGAAACTATTTCCACTCATATGAAAATGTGCTCCAAATCACTATTGATCAGAGAAATGCAAATTAAGACAACTCTGAGATCCCGCTAGACACCTCTCAGATTGCCTAAGATGACAGGAAAAAATAATGATGAATGTTGGAGGGGATGTGGGAAAACTGGGACACTGATGCATTGTTGGTAGGACTGTGAACAGATCTAACCATTCTGAAGAGCAATCTGGAACTATGCCCCCCAAAATTATCAAAATGTGCATACCCTTTGACCCAGCAGTGTCTTATATCCCAAAGAGATCATAAAGAAGGGAAAAGCACCCACATGGGCAAAAAGTGTTTGGGGCAGCCCTTTTTGTAGTGGCTAGAAACTGGAAACTGAGTGGATGCCCATCAATTGGAGACTGGCTGAATAAATTGTGGTATATGAATATTATGGAATATAGATGGTTCTGTAAGAAATGACCAACAGGATGATTTCAGAAAGGCCTGGAGAGATTTACATGAACTGATGCTGAGTGAAATGAGCAGGACTAGGAGATCATCATACATGACAACAGTAAGATTATACGATGATCAATTCTGATGAATGTGACTCTTTCCAACTATGAGATAATTGAGGCCAATTCCAATAATCTTGTGATGAGCGCCATCTACACACAGAGAGGAGTATGGGAACTGAGTGTAGTTCATAACAGCATTTTCACTCTTTTTTGTTGTTTATTTGTATTTTATTTTCTTACTCATTTTCATTTCTTTTTGATCTGATTTTTTTTTGTGCAACAAGATAATTGTATAAATGTGTTTACATATATTGGATTTAACATATGTTTTAACATGTATAACATATATTGGATTGGTTGCCATTTAGGGAAGGGGGTTGAGGAAAGGAGGGGAAAATTTGGAACACAAGGCTATCCAAAGGTCAATGTTGAAAAATTATATGTACATATGTTTTGAAAATAAAAAGCTTTAATTAAAAAATAGTTTTTCTTATGAGGTGTTTCAATTCTCTTTTATTTTTCATCCTTCATATTTTATTTTATTATTTCTTGGTTTCATAATTTTGTTGGCTTCCCCTTGTTCAGTTAGAAATTTCAGAGTCCTCTCCTTAAAATTCTGGATCTTCTCCAACTCACTTCCAGCTGATCAATGATGGACAGAAACAATTACACCCAGAGAAGGAACACTGGGAAGTGAATGTAAATTGTTAGCACTACTGTCTATCTACCCAGGTTACTTATACCTTCGGAATCTAATACTTAATGTGCAACAAGAAAATGGTATTTACACACATATATTGTATCTAGGTTATATTGTAACATATGTAAAATGTATGGGATTGCCTGTCATGGGGGGGAGGGAGTGGAGGGAGGGAGGGGATAATTTGGAAAAATGAATACAAGGGATAATGTTATAAAAAAAATTACTCATGCATATATACTGTCAAAAAATTTTTTTTATAATTTTATAATTATAAAATTAATTTAAAAAATAGAAATACCTGTTAAAAATAAAATAAAATTCTGGATTTTCTTTTCCATTTGGTTAACTTTTTTTTTTTCATAATCTTATTTTTCTTGGATTGTTGTATTTAAAAAAATATCCAATCTTTCCCATTCAATGTTTAAAGTCTTTTTTTTTTTTTTTTTTTTTTTTTTTTGAGTTCTGTGAATTCTTTTTGGGCAGATGACCATTTGATGTTACTCTTTGGGGTAGGAGAGATTTTTTGCTTCAGTATTCACCTTCTGAAGATGATCCCAGTCCTCTCTATTTCTACAGTAACTTTATAATGGTTGTGTTCTTTCTTCTTTACCTATTACCTTCCTCCCTATTTTTTTTTCTTCCCCCCTGAGGCTGGGGTTAAGTGACTTGCCCAGGGTCACACAGCTAGAAGTGTTAAGTGTCTGAGATCAAATTTGAACTCGGGTCCTCCTGACTTCAAGGCTGGTGCTCTACCCACTGCGCCACCTAGCTGCCCCTCCTATTTTTTTTTTTTAAATAGCAGCTTGTCCTGGAGTGTGGGGATGGTGCCTGTGGCTCCAGGACCTAGTTCTCCCCTCTGGCCTGAAACAGAAAGCCTGCCTTCCGGTAAGTGCCCACAGCCAGAGCATCCCTGCCCCACTGCTTCTGCACTGTAGGTGAGTCTTGGCTCCTTCTTGCCCCGGGCAGCACAGCTGCGCCCTTATCAGCTAAGGTGGCCTCAATCTTCCCCTGCTCAGACACCTGACTCCCTACCCAGTTCAGGAGATGAAAATTGCAGGTCTGGGGCCAAGATTACCTCCCAACCCAGCTAGTCCCAGGTCTCGTTGTTTGCTGTTTTACTGGAACTATTCTGAAGTTATTCACAAGGACCGAACCTCCATCCTGAAATCTTTCTTTAGATCTCTGGTTGTCCCAGGAGAATCACTGTTCTGCTCCAACTCTTGTGCTATTTTGTCATTTTTGTGGGGGAAATCAACAGAGTCTTGTGTGGTACAGACAGGGTGAGGGGTCACCATTGAATAAAAAAATTTGGAGAAAGCTCTAGAGAAAAGCAAAGTTTATTATACATTCTCGAGAGAAAGGCGTCCCACCCCTCCAGCAGACAATGGAAGAGAGGAAGCGCCTCCTGTCGGCAGGACTGCACCTTTAATCCCTAATGCAAACACCCCTCCCACCACTGGCCATTATCCCCATTGGTTTGAGAGTCTTACATTCTAAACTCGAGATCTACCCACGAAATTGAACTTGACCAATAAGTACATAGTTGCCCATATTTGACTGAAATAGGGAGGAGATTGTGTCTTGGGAGGGTAGCAGGAAGGGGACCGGATTACACCCTTGAATCAATGCTCAAAGTCCTTCGGGCCTACTCAAACTCTGAAGCAGATGAAGCCTTACTCAATTTTCACAACTGTCTTGAAAGATCTCACTTCATCTCATTCAGTTTGGAATTTTCTGAACTGCTCCACCATCTTCCCAGAATCTTCTCCTAAAACCATCATTATTAATGCTATGGGTGACATCAATCCTAGACTTGGAAACATGGGTTAAAATCCGGAGCCCTCGTTTTTTGTTGTTGTTGTCTGTTTTGTTTTCATTTGTAAGATGGGGATAACATAGCATCTATTGCACAGGCTTGTGAGGATTAAATGAGATAATATATCTTAATTATTTTGTAAACAGTCTCAACCTCATTTTGGAGTTGCAGGACCTAGGTTCAAATCTCGGCTCTGGTACTATCTGGGTGATCATAGCCAAGGTACTGAAATTCTCTGAGCCTTTTTTCTTCTGAAAAATGAGGGAGGATATAGAGACCATATAAGTTTCTTTCAGGCCTTAAATCTATGATCAACCTAATTTTGATGAAAACAACTTAATTCTGGTTACATTTAAATTAATATTGGTTAAAACAACTTAATTTTGATTACACTTAATTTTGATTAAAACAACTTAATTTTGCTGTAGTAATTTGAAGGACAGCTAGGTGACTCAGTGGCCAGGCTTGGAGTTGAAGATTAATTTTCCTGAGTTCTAATCTGGCTTTAGACCCTTAGTAGCTATGTGAACCTAGACAAGTTACTTAGCCATGTTTGCTTCAGGTTCCTCATCTATGAAATGAGCTAGAGAGGGGAATGGCAAACCACTCTAGAATCTTTGCCAAGAAAACCCCAAATGGGATCATGAAAAATTGGATTTGGCTGAACAAAAATAATGACCCTTGTGGACAATTTTGATTATGAGAAACCTGTTTTTCTTTGAAGCTTTGCTTGTAGGTGTTTTTAAAGGTATTTTCTTTTTCTGAGTTTCTGGATTGGGCATTTCTGTACTCATAATAACTCTTTATCTTTTTGTTCCTTTGTTTAATCATTCTTCTAGAGATTGCAGATATAGCTAGGAATTTTTTTTCTTTGGGTGGGGGGAGATATATGATCATAGTCCCTCTGGAGATTCTCCTATATGACTTTGCTGGTTATAAGACTAAATCCAAAATCTGTTCTTGGGGTTCAGGCCTGTGTGGAGTAAGGTATGGTGAAGAACTTACAGATTAAGCATATGTTGATCAGAGACTGCTAGCTAACGTAAAATCAGGCCTATAGGCCCCAGTCACGTGAAGGCCTAGGCTGCATTCCTTTGCCCAAATAGGGATTAATCTATACATGGCCGAAGGAGCTACAAATCACATTGCCAGCTGCATTCCACTGACCAAATATGACCCATCACAACCTATGGAGGGTGGGATTTTGAAGGTTCTTTGTCTGAAATGTATAAAAGTCGTGAGCATCTTCAAGGGAGTGGCTCTCTCCTGCTGTGAATCTGGCTCACAGACCAGGATGGGGTCCGATTCTGGAGATTCTAATAAATAATTCTGCTTTTCTATGAGTGATCTCTGAGTAGTCATTTTTGGATAGGATTTTCTATCCCTCACAGGCCTGATTGATTTCAAAATCTGAGAACTCAGTTCAGCATCCTGGCTCCTTTGGGAGACTCCCTATCCATCTGTGTCTAGGACTGAGTGATCTATTCTGGACTGGTCTAGCTGAGAGCTCTGACTGCTCCTATGAGTAAGCCCTTGTTGCTGGTTTGAGGCCCTGGAGCTGATGAGCTCTGAGCTTCCTCACGCTATAGAGCACTGAGTTTATAAACCAGGCTTCCACAGTTTCTGACCTGGTCATCTCCTGTAGGTGGAATCTGTGGCCTTGGCCTAGAAAGATGGTGTACATAGTTTCTATTTTGATTTCCCAACCACTATTTGGCCCAATATTTTTCTTCTCTTTTTTTTTTTTTTTTTTTTGGTAAATAATATTTATCTTTTCTAATGATATATAAATATAGTTTTCAATATTCTTTTTTTTTATAACATTTTTCTTTTTCCCTCTCCTTCCGCCTCCCCAAGACAGCAAAAAATTTTATATAGGCTAAACATGTGCAATTATATTAGACATATTTCCACATTAGTCATGTTGTGAAAGAAGAATCAGGACAAAAGGGAAAAAACATGAAAACAAAAAACAAACAAAAAAAGTGAAAATAGTATGTTTTCATATATTTACACTCTACAGTTTTTTTTTTTGTTTGTTTGTTTGTTTTTTGTTTTTTTCCTGGATGTGGACAGCACTTTCTATTATGAGTCTTTTTTTTTTTTTTTTCTTTTTTGTTTTTCTCCTGAGGCAACTGGGCTTAAGTGACTTGCCCAGGGTCACACAGCTAGGAAGTGTTAAGTGTCTGAGATCAAATTTGAACTCAGGTCCTCCTGAATTCACGGCTGGTGCTCTATCCACTACGCCACCTAGCTACCCCTATTATGAATCTTTTAGAATTGTCTAGGATCATTGTACTGCTGAGAAGAGCTAAATCTATCTAGTTGATCATCTCATAATGTTGCTATCACTCGGTATAGTATGCTCCTGGTTCTGCTCGCTTCACTCAGCATAAATTCATTTGTCTTTCCAGGTTTTTCTGAAATCTGCCTGCTCATCATTTCTTACAGTACAAGGGTATTCCATCATATTCATATACTACAACTTGTTCAGGCATTGCCCAACCAATGGGCATTCGCTGAATTTCAAATTCTTATTGGCCCAGTATTTTTCTTGCATGGTTGGAGTGGTTGTAGAGGAAGCTTGATTTTTTCTGCTTCCTTTTACTTTCTCATTTTAATTGATTTCATTTTGTTTTTCTTAATGTGTACTTATGAGTTTTTTATGTTTTAATTATTTCTTTGGAAGGAAATAAGTATCTGTCCTATAGTGATTTCTATTTAATACATTGAATATTTTTCTCCAGAGGGCACCCTATGACTTCCTCTTAAAGGAGACAGTTTTGATATGAGCTATATCTATGTTTTAGATATTTTCTAAAATTGTGGGAGCATTATAATGCAGAGAGATGGAGTCTCACCTTTCCTACCTTTGAGATCAAGTCCACTTCAAGCTGAACTTAATCTGTATGATTCTAGAGCCCCTTTTTTGGAAGGACCCTTCTTTGGGCCAAGGGTGATATAGCTTGTATTTATATCATGTTTAAAGGTTTGGAAAATGTTTTGTAGATATTTTCTCATTTGATTCTCCTAAAAGTCTTATGAGGCAATGGCTGGTCATAGAAATTGACTCAGGTTAAGTTAAGAGATTGTTCAAGGTTGAAATAACTAATATTTGAAGCAGGATATAAACCTAGTCTTCCTGAAGACTGGCCTACATAGTCACCCTGGGATAAGGGATCTTCATCTTTTGTGTGTCATAGATCCTCTGACATCCTGGTCCAACCTATAGACACTTTCTCAGAATAATATATTTTAAATAATTGAAAGGAATGCTAAATTTCAATTAGAGATAATTGAAAATTAAGATGATTTTTTTTTTCCTATTCAAGTTCACAGACCTCTGAAATCTAACTATAGACCCCTGGATTAAGAACTCCTGCCCTAGGGGTTCGGGAAATAATAGGAAATATTTCATTTGGCTTTATCTTGTTTTAACTGAGAAAAGTTGGTTATAAAATGAATGCATTTGGAAAGTACTGCACTATGCCACACTTTCTCAGAAATCTCTGGTTCCCTATTGTCTCTAGGATAAATTGCAAATCTTGCAAATTTAAGGCTCCACATTCTGACTCCCCCATATCTTTTTGGTCATTCCATATAATTGTATTCTTTTTCACATACTCCCTGTTCCAATGAAGCTGGGTTGCAGCATTACTTTTCATTTCTTGCATTTGTGTCTTTATAAGAGTGTTCATATAAGGTGTCATATCCTATAGGACACTTATTAAGAAGTTTGTCTCCAATTATTTTATTTTTTAAACAAAGGTTTTGTTGCCTTTTGCTTTTAAATCACAGTCATTTTAATTCTCCTTCCTCTCCTCCTCATTAAGCCTTCCTTCATGATAAAGAAAGACCATTGAGTAAAATTATCTGGGACATTCATCGATTTTTCAGTTTTCAGGATTTGATTTCATTTTAATGATTTCCTCATTCTTAGTTGCAGTCATTGAGTTTGATAACAGATAGTATTTAAAGCTGTGCAACTCTGGACAAAGCACTTAATCAAAACCTCAAGATTTTTGATTCCTCAACTATTAACGTCCATTATTACTCTAAGATTGGATGTTCAAAATACGCTCAAGGAAAATCAATTCATTACATAGGAGCAGCTTTGGGACAGATAGACATTACCACTAGGGGGCAGCCAAAGCCCACACTCTTAAAATGGCATCTCTGGGTTTGGCTGGAATAGGGACAAAAGTTTGAGTGAAGGAGTGCTGACTGGATGCTTGGGGTCCAGGGACAGTTTTTCTTCTACATAATTAGAGAAATAGAAATTCAGTTGCAGATATGTAAGATGTTTGAGCAAAAGACAAAAAAATTCAGCAAGCTATCATTTCACCAGAAATGAGTATATTTTGTTTATCTAGGGAGCAATAAAGGAAATGTTCCCAAAGGATTCTGGGATCACAAAAATGTGGACCCTTCTCCCCTTTTTGGTTGTATTTTTTAACTCTATCATCATATCACTTACATTATTAGCAGTGACCTTGAAGCTATTGCTACATCATCATGGGGGTTAAGGGGCTACTGCTTCCACTTTTTGTTCTATACCAAAGGATGACTGAATTTGGAGAGTCCTGGAGGAAACTGCTTTGAATGATTTTTTTTTTGTAACCTCAAGATTTACCACAATGCTTAGCATGTAATAGGTAGCTAATGTTTATTGACTGACTGAGAGGGCCTCCCCTTATTAGTAAAAATTGGCTTTCACCTCGGTTTCCTCAGAAAGAAGTTAAAAAAAAAAAGGTGGATATGCACACTATGAATTAAATATAAGCCCAATAATTTATTCCTAAAGCAAAAGGAACACTAAACATGGGACACATGCACACATTTGACAAAGATAAACTTAAAACAGGATTTACTCAGAAAACAACAGTAGCAACTTGGAGCTTGGCCTATAGAATATCCCCTCACAATACAGGAAAAGTAAAGTCTAAAGATGAGGAGCCAAAAGAAACTTAATTATATTAATAGTAGTATTTATATAGCTACATATGCTATATAAATAGCATCTTCTATGTTTTAGGTTCTATGCTAAGTATTTTCCCTGTGTGACTACAGATAAGTAGCATCACCTTTGGGTCTCATCTCTACCTCTTGGCTTCCTTCAAATTCTAGCTAAGATTCTACCTTCTTCTTTCTTTCTTTGTTTAATAATAGTTTTTTAAATTTTCAAAACACATGCAAAGATAATTTTCAACATTCATCCCTGCAAAACTCCATGCTCCAAATTTTCCCACTCCCTTCTCTCACTTGCCTCCCCAAGAGAGCAAGTAATCCAATATAGGTTAAACACGTTCAATTCTTCTAAACATAATTCCACCTTTATTATAGTGCACAAAAAAAAAACATCAAAAAGAGAAAGAAATGAGAAAGAAAAACAAAAGCAAGCAAACAACAAAAAAGGTGACAATACTATGCTTTGATCCATATTTAGTCTCCATAGTCTTCTCTCTGCATGGCTCTCTCCATCACAAGTCTATTGGAATTGGCCTGAATCATTTCATTGTTGAAGAGAACCATGTCCATTAGAATTGATCATCATATAATCTTGTGGTTGCTCTGTACAATGTTTTTCTGGTTCTACTCACTTCACTCAGCATCAGTTCATTCAAGTGTCTCCAGACCTCTCTAAAATCATCTTGCTGATCATTTTTATAGAACAACAATATTCCATAACATTCATATACCATAATTTATTCAATCATTCCCCAGCTGATTGGCATCCACTCAGTTTCCAGTTTCTAGCCACTAGGCTGCCACAAACATTCTTGCACCTGTGGGTCCTTTTCCCTTTTTTATGGTCTCTTCAGGATATAAGCCCAGTAGTGACACTACTGAATCAAAGGGTATGCACAGTTTCATAGTTCCAAATTGCTCTCCAGAATGGTTGTAAGATTTCACCTTCTACAGGAAATCTTTCCTGATCCCTTTTAATTCTAGTGCCTTTTCTCTGTTGATGACTTCCTATTTCTCCTGTACATAGCCTAATTGTTCATAGACTGTGAGCTTATTGGGAGCAGAGACTGTTTTTTTTTTCCTTTCTTTGTAACCCTAACACTTAACACAGTGTTAGCTATTGTAGGTGATTAATGTTTATTGACTATTTTTCATCCTCAAAGAAAGAAGTACTAAATGGTTCTGAGGACCCTTCCAGATCCAAGTCCTAGGGTTGTGTTCTGCTTTCTAGAACCCTCACACCCGGGTGATTTAAATATCCTGCTTTCTAGAGCCCCCAAGTTGGGGTGACAAAATGTACCGTTGCTTTCTAGAGCCCCCACACCAGGGTGATTAAAATATACTTCCTAGAGGAAAAGTGATGAAGTGATGAGGGGGGACTCCTGAGGATGGTGGAAAAATGGACTTTATTTCAAGGGCTTTCTCCTTTTTATAATGTAACAAAAACAACACTACACAAGGGGGACCACATAACTTGCTATTGTATGTAGTTTGCCACCTGGTATCACTTTTCCACCAGCTATCACTCGGCTTCAATCACAACACAAATTGTCACCACCCCCTGACTTCTCAGGAAGGCCGAGAGCCCTTAGGGGAGATGGGGAGCTGAACCAGACATTGTTAGCAGGTTTCCTCTGGGCTGAACAGTCTTATACCTTGTCCAGAATTTCCCCACTGTGACCCTGTACATCCTGGGATTGTATGAAAACATTGTTTGAATCAGTGGAAGAGTACTAAATAGACTGGAGATCCTCTCATCTCCCTTTCCCCTCTCTCCTTTCTATCCAGATCATAAATAACATTTTTAGAAAATTCTGAATCTTCTGATCATTCATTATCCACTCCTCAGGAGATAATTCACATTTATTGCAACTCACTTAAGTCATACAGCAATATATACTGGGTGACTAGAGGAAACAAGTGCCTAACTTTGAGTGCCTTTTAATTGATTAAATGAATCCTTAGCATTTATTAGTTGTTTATTATAGACCAGCACTGTGCTAAGCACTGGTGATACAAAACCAAAAATAAAAAAGTCTAGTTATAATCTTTTGAAGAAACATGTAAATAAATACAAAATATATAGAAAAGAATTTGGGGTTGGGGAAGGACCTTAGCAACTGGGGATCAAGAAAGGTTTCTTATAGGAGGTGGCATTTGAACTGAGCTTTGAAGAAAATAAAGGGTTCTAAAATGCAGAGATGAAGAGGAAATGCATTCCAAGTTTATGGCCTCATTTGTGCAAAAGTGAAGAAATGGGAAATTGACTTACATGAGGGACTGAAATTTAGGAAAGAGATTGTGTAGATTTCTAGATCTGGGAATCAGTGTGTATAGAGATGATAACTGAACACATGGGAGCTGATGAGGTCATTGAAAGAAGAGATCCTTCTTTTAGAAGGAAGGAGTGTGGGTAGGTGGCTGAAAATTGTATTTATTTGCCAGGCTGCCCGAATAAACACTCAAAAAGTGGATGATGAGTCCTGCCAGGAAAAATCCCTGGAATCTTGGCTGAAGCCAAAACTGCCTCCACAGTACTTCGTCCTTTCCAATCCAATTACCTCCAGTCCCCAGCACTGAGCTAATAAGCCTTTCTCTGTTTTGGATTTCATACAGCATATGTTTCTGTGATCTGTGCCTTTTACACAGGCTGACTCCTATTCCTGGAATGCTCTCCTTCTTGTCTTTGTCTTTGGGAACCTTTTTGTCACTGTTCGGTTGTTTCAATCATTTCATCTCTATGATCCCACCAAAGTTATTGGAGTGGTTTGCCATTTCCTTCTCCAGCTCATTTTATAGATGACTAAAACAAACTTAGACTAAATGATTTGCCCATGGTCATTTAGCTAGTATGTGTCTAAGGACAAATTTGAATTCAGTATTCTCCTGATTCTATTTTTTTCCTTTTTTTTTTTTTTTTTGAAAAGCAATTGGGGTAAAATGACTTGACCAGGAGCATACACAGCTATTAAGTGTTAAGTGTCTGGAGCCACATTTAAATTCCTGACTCCAGGACTGGTGCTCCATCCATTGTCACTTAGCTACCTTAGCTCTTCCTGATTCTAGCCCTGGAGCTCCATCCTCTGTGTCACCTAGCTGCCCTGGGAACCCCTAGCTCCTTTCAGTTCTCATCTCAATGGCCTTCCCTGATTCCCCAGTTAGGACTGCCCCCTTTCTCCAAAAAACATGCACTTTGGATTTATTTTTTATTTACTCAATCATCTATATGCTATTTCCTCTCTGTAGAATACAAACTCTCTGAGGGCAGGGACTATATCTGCTTTTATGCTTGTATCTCAGTATCTAGAACACTGGCTGGCACATAGTGGGTTCTTAATAAATTGAACCAACTCATCTTCTTGTCAACTCCGAGCTCTGCCCAAATCAATGGATCATTCTGCTGATCTGTTGTGAATTGCACCGTGCTCCTATCATCTGTCCCTTCATATGAACACAGCTTTTGTACCAAATAAGGAAACAGGAAAGCTTCAGCACTGGCTTCATATTTCCTTTTCAGGATTTGTTTAGTATTTTCCCCACTGCTGGAATGAAGATGAGACTGATCAAGCACATAGACAGCTTAATCTGTTAATTTGTCTGGAACCCAGGAAAATTATGTGGAATCAGCTCTTCCCTTCAAAACAAACAGAAATGTTCCTTCCCCCAGGATTTTGCTTCCCACAGAACCTTTCCTCCCATTCCCAAGGGGCTTGCTTCTTAGCTTCTGAATTGGAACCTTGGGGTTCTTTGCACTCTCTGGGGATGTTTTTGTTTTGTTCTGATCTGTGATTTCATTGGTGTATGGAACTGGGTAAGGAAGCTTTGTCTACCAAAGCTAATCAGTGACTGTTCTGTAGCTAATAATGTTAGAGAGCTCTCTGAGAGAACTTGGAGAAATTAAACAACTTGCTTTGGGTCAAATGGCCAGTGTGAGGGAAAACTTAAACTCAGGTCTTTCTGACATCAGTGCTAGTCCTTTATCTGCATATTTGGAGGTAGCATAAGATTGTACTTATCAGGGTTGGCCAATCAATACTGAAAACAACTGGAAAAATGTGTGAGGTCAGATTACTAGGTATCTGGAGACAGTGGGAAAGGACTTAGAGATCCCAGTGAGATTCTTCCAATATCCGTGTCTGACCCAAAGAATTAATAAAACCAGATAATCAGTTTTTAAAAGCTTCTTTGGACTCCCAGAGCTCCATGTTCAAAGGACACTAGCTCTGGCTCTACAGATTTCCCAACATATGACCTGAACTTCCTCTCCATTTGTACAGATTCCAGTAGGAATCCTAATGGAGGCCATCCTCTTTCCAGTCAATTAAACTAGAGCCCATTCTTCTCTAACTGATGATGCCCCATTTCTGTGTTTTAAAGGTCCTAACTGAGGGAAAAGGTTACACAGAATACTTAGTAAGACTGCTAGTGAAATGGGAAGGGTCCCACCGTCTTAGAAGTGTGCTAGAGCCACCTCAGACCAGCTTGTAGAAAGTCCATTATTAAATTTTCAGAGTGAATATTTATACCTCAGAAATTATCCTTGTTCTATTCCATTCTTCCTCCTTCCATCTCATCAACTCAGGCTCTTCCTCACTGTGACCGTTATTCCTTCTCTTTTCTGGGATCCTTTGTACAAGGATATGCTTGGAAATAGTGGGTCACCCACTAATCAACATGGGAGTAGAATGGAATACAAAAGAGAGGAAAGCAGCTAGGTATCACAAGTGCTGAGCCCAAATAAAGAAAAATCTCAGTTCAAATCCTGCCTCAGATATTTACTTCCTTCAACCTTAGTTTCCTCATCTATAAAATGAAGATAACACTTCTTCAAAGATTTCAAACACTTCTTGTTTTGAGATTATGTGATGATCAACTATGATTCAGCTCTTCTCAACTTGGGATGAAAAGCATACTATTGCTTTTTGTTTGTTCAAAATTATTGTATATGTATAACCTATATCAGATTGCTTGCTGTCTTGGGGAAGGGGGAGATAAGGGAGGGAGGGAGAAAAAAACTGGAACTCAAAATCTTACGAAAATGAATGTTGAAAACTATCATTACATGTAATTGGAAAAGTAAAATACTATTAAAAAACCTCAACTGAGAAAACATGTGTAAAGTGCTTTGCTTAAAGCATTATATAAATGTTAACTATTACTATTATAATGTCCTTGGAAACTATTATACTGGCATGGCAGGTATGTAGATTTAGCCAATTTAAAAAAAAATTACTTACCTTCATAATTATCAAAACCATATTGTGATGTGAAAATTGAGGCTGAAAAGGAGAGTAGCTTGCTTTAACTCAAGTAAAGGTGAAAAAGCTAAATCAGTAATCTCGTTTGCCTTTTTGCCCAAGCAAGGCCCAAGGCCCTGGTTTTGCTTGGACATTGGAGCAAAAAATCCTCCCACACAGAGAAGACTCTCAAGGCAATGACCAAGCCTTTCTTCACCAAAAGCTCAGAAGTGATATCTATTAAGATATTTAATAGCAGTGGTATATTGTAGTTGACTGACATTCTTTTGGCTTAAAGTTATACTGAAAATTTAACTGAGAGAAGATGGATAGGAAGGAAGAGGCTTAACTAAAATTTCTAATAAAGCAGACCAGACATAATTTACCAAGAAAAACTGCTGAATATCAGAGGCATTCCTTCAGAAGAATCACACCAAAAAATTATGCTGCTTGTGATTACAGAGCCCAGCCTCCCCCCATTCCTCACACAGAGTTCTTTATGTACTTTTTACACTGTGTGTGTGCCATCTAATCTCTTCCTAGATATCACTCCTGAAGACACTTCAGGGCCATCCCCTAAAAGTTGCTCTCAGTTTAGACTGGTCTTAACTCTCCATGAACTTTTCCTTTCTATCCACAAAAAATGTTAGTCCTTCTCCTTCTCCTTCTCCTTCTCCTTCTCCTTCTCCTTCTCCTTCTCCTTCTCCTCCTTTTCCTTCTCCTTCTCCTTCTCCTTCTCCTTCTCCTTCTCCTTCTCCTTCTCCTTCTTCTTCTTCTTCTTCTCTTCCTTCTTATTCATCTACTCATTGTTGCTGCTTTTCTCCTTCTTCATTGGTACTAATAACAAATAATGGTTAAAAAGTTTACTTAAATAAGAACAGAACTAGTACAAAATCTCTCCTTCTGGAAACAATCCACATGATTCTATTTTCCTCTTAAAGGGGCAGATCCAGGTATATGGTTGGGTCCAGATGATGGTTTTGGTGCCTGGGAATTATTAGATTTGTCTCACGATTTTTAGGAATGCAGGGAAAATTATTTCTCTTCTCTGTGAATCCTTTCTCCTCATTTGAAAAAGTAGTGCATCATCTCAGGATGGTGAGAACAGAAAACCTATATAGTACTCTGGGACTTTGGGGAAACAAGAAGCCAAGCAAATAAGCAATAAATAACACTATCACTGGAGGCAGTGCCCTAACTTATCACTCATACTTGTGTTATTTCAGAAGGTGGCTACTACCACCCTAAGGTTTCCCAGGGTAACACTCAGGTCCCATACTTTTGACACTATCACTCATAAGCCCCCAACAGTGTGCTTCCTATTAACAATCAGCCAATAGACTTAATTAGCTTTTAGAAAAGGTATTTACTAATAAAAAATAGTAAGAATAATTCATCTAAAATATTTACCCCAAACATCTGGGTCACATTGTCCTACAACATAAATGGAAATGGGCTTAAGCTTAGAGTAGAGTGGTATACACATACAATAAATATTGTGACAAAGAGTTGAGTCCTTTTGGTATATCCTTTCTTCTTTTGGGGAATCTTTATATAGTATTCTTGGAAATAGCTCTTTACTGAGCTCTCAGGTTTTGTGTTCTTTTAGGGTTTATAGTTATTATTCCTCTTGGCTAAAGTTTTCCTCACAACTTTTGATACTAAAATTCTTCTTTTTTTTTAATTTTCCCCAGTTATACACAAAAATTCCATTTTTTGTGGTTATATATGTACACTCATTTTTTAAAAAACATATTTTCTTATGAATCATGTAGGGAGAGAAAGATCAGACCCAAAGGGAAAAACTATAAGAGAAAAAAAAAACAGAAGAAAAAATGAACAAAGCATGTGTTGATTTATATTCAGTCTCCATAGTTCTCTTTCTGGATGAAGACAGCATTTTCCATTCAAAGTTTATTGGTTTTGCTTTAGTTCACTGAATTGTTGAGAACTGAGTCTGTCATAGTTGATCATTGCACAATCTTGCTATTATTGTATACAATGTTTTCCTGGTTCTGCTTGTTTTGCTCAGCTGATGCTAAAATTCTTGTCTCCCTTCATTAGAGTTCTCACAAAGCTTTCTTTGGACAACTTTCTGTCCATATTTGTTTGTCTCAGAATCTCTTTATGATCTTGCCTGAGACAATTTTCCTAGTTGTTCATTCTTTCTGCCTCTGTCTTTCTCAGAAAGATTTAGGCAGTAAGATGGAGAAAAACAGATACTCTTTCCAATCTCCACACCATCACCCCCTCATTCTGCTGGTCTGACTTGCTATTTTTATACATAGGGCCAGGGCATGACTGGTTCTTTTGGTTGATCATAAGATATTTCCTATTTGGTATCATCTGGTTCATACAATGGCTAAAGCCCTGATATCCTCCCAAATTAATCAATAAACAATTCACAAATTTGTAGGGAAATTAATGTCTACTTCTGTTGATTACTTGATTGGTTCTATGATTCAAAGAGGCATTGCCTTAGCTATACATATCAGAGTATAGGAATATCTTAAGACATTAAAAACTAATCATGTCCATGAGTCATGTGGCTAATTAATTGAAATAGAGGGTGGAGATATCCTTCCCTTACAGAGCAATGACCCTTGTGCTCTGTGCCTAAAAGAAATGGTGGACCAAATCAGATTGTCAGTGGGCCTGAATTAAACTCAAAATCCTTTTTCTTTTACTTCAGCTAAGAAGAATGATTTCCTTTTGTGATTCATTTTTATGAGTATTTTTCTCTGAGGAATGGTCTCTATTTGCATTATTGTTTCCTTGCATGGAAAAGAATGTAGAGATGGCTAAGAGGGAATAGTATAGGCAGGCTAACCATCCAGACCACATTTTGTTTTAAAAGGAACTGAGAGATTAAATAAACATTCCAATTACTTTGTTTATTACCAAAGTCTCATCTTATCTTCACTATATGTTTCAAAGGCTGTTCCTGGACTTTCTCAGACCAAATCAAGTCCATGTCTCCATCAAACATCAAGCCCATCCAGTTCTCTCTTGCTCAATGTCACTCTCATCTAGTTATCTTGTTTCTACTTCTCAGGCTATTCCCAGACTGTCTCTGGAAAATCTGCACTATTGGCACCTTCCTTCATAGGTAGGGTGCTAGGGTAACACCTCAGATCAACAATCAGAAAAAACAATGCTACTTCTTCTCTTCCTAGTCTCATATTTTATTATTTGCTTTAATTCGTGGCTTCCATCAATTTTTTGTGGATAACTGATACAGCTGAATCCACTGTTATACCACCACCACTCGACTAGTTCTCTAAGGATATTTTGTTCTCTATATCCATCTTGGATTTATAGACAAATCCATTTACCTCTTAATTTAGACAAAACAAGGTGGGAATTTTCTAGGAGGGTTTTTTTTTAATAGGAATTCATAGGCAAAGCAAAACCAATATGAATGTGTAAAAATGAAGAGATTACATAGTACAGTTTTTTCTCCTAAAGTAGGAGTTCTCAACCTGAGGACTATACATTCTCAAGGGTTCAGTCTATAGATAGATTTCAGGAGGTCTGTGAATTTATTTTTTTTAAATGTTTTGATAACTGTATTGTCACATAATTTATTTTCTTTGTAACCTTCTGTATTTTATTTATTCATTTATAAAATATTATTTTAATTAATTTTTAAATTTAGTTTTCCGCAGTTATATGTAAAACAAATTTTAACATTTGTTTTTAAAAACCTATATTCCATTGCACATGTTTAATAGATATTGTATTGCTTGCATCTGGGGGAGAGGTAGGTGGAAGGGAGGAAAAAAATTTGCAAAGGTAAATATTGAAAATTATCTATGCATATGTTTTGAAAATAAAAAGTTTTAATAAAAAAAAACCCTTCTATTCTAAATTCTTTGCCTTTTTCTCTCTCCTCAGGGAAAAGGCACATGTGAAGTTATACAAAACATTTCAATAAAAGTCATGTTGTGAAAAATATATATATTCTCCCTCCCAAAAAAAGAAAATCTCAGGAAAAATAAAATTTAAAAAAGTATACTTCAATCTATATTCAGACACAATCAGTACCTTTTCAGGGTATGGATAACATTTTTTCATCATAAATCTTTCAGAGTTGTCTTGGATCATTGTATTGCTGAAAATAGCAAATCATTCATAAGTGATCATATATTATTGCTGTTACTTTGTTACATAGTACATTTTATTTTGCATGAGCTCATAGAAGTCTTTCCATGTTTTTTTGAGAGCATGCTGTTCATCACTTCTTTAGAGCAAAAATATTCCATCATAATCATGTACCACAATTTTTTTAGCCATTCCCCAATTAAAGGGCTTCCCTTAATTTCCAATTCTTAGCCCTGAGAAAACAGCAACTATCAACTTTTTTGTAGAAATTGGTCCTTTTCCTTTCCTTTTTTTTTTTTTAATCTCTTTCATGATACAGACATAATAGTGGTTTTGCCAGGTCAAATAGTATGATTTTACAGTCTTTTAGGCATAGTTCCAAATTGCTCTACAGAATGGTTGAATCAGTTCACAATTCTGCCAACAATGCATTAATGTTTCATTTTTCCCATATTTGTCATTTTCCTTTTCTGGTCCATAAGCCAATCTAATAGTTATGAGGTAGTATTTCAGAATTGTTTTTATTTGCATTCCTCCAGTCAATAGTGAGAGTATTTTTTAAAATATGACTATAAATAGCTTGATTAATGAATCTGAAAACTTCATTTTTTTTTTATTTTTGTCAATTGGGGAATAGCTTTTATTTGTTTGTTTGTTTGTTTGTTTATTTATTTATTTTTACAAATCTGACTCAGTTCCCTATTTTGTTTGAGAAACGATACCTTTATTAAAGAAACTTGCCTCAAAATTCTTTTCACAATGACTATTTTTAACTGTTATTTCCTTCCATTTATTCTATTCTTTCTCTCCTTTCACCCTATCCTTCCTCAAAAGTATTTTGCTTCTGATTACCCCTCTCCCAAAAATGCTCTCCCTTCCATCCCTCATCTCCTTTCTCATATCCCCTTTCCATCTTACTTTCTTGTAGGACAAGATAGAGTTCTATATCTAACTGAGTGTGTATGTTATTCCCTTTTTGAGTCAATTCTGATGAGAGTAAAGTTCACTCACTTACTGTCTTCTATATCATTCCATTTCTCCCTAAAAGATTATTTTTTTCTGTAAATCAAGGTGATTGACTTTATTTAATTTTAATTTTAAAAGTATATTATTCTTCCAATTACATGTAAAGATGGTTTTCAACATTCTTTTCTTTTCTTTTCTTTTCTTTTTTAATAGTTTTTATTTACCAGATATATGCATGGGTAACTTTACAACATTGATAATTGCCAAATCTTTTGTTCTAATTTCCCCCCCCCACTAGATGGCAGATTGACCAATACATGTTAAATATGTTAAAGTATAAATTAAATACAATATATGTATACATGTCCAAACAGTTATTTTGCTATAGAAAAAGAATCGGACTTTGAAATAGTGTACAATTAGCCTGTGAAGGAAATAAAAAATGAAGACGGACAAAAATAAAAGGATTGGGAATTCTATGTAGTGGTTCATAGTCATCCCTTAGAGTTCTTTTGCTGGGTGTAGCTGGTTCAGTTCATTACTGCTCTATTGGAACTGATTTGCTTCATCTCATTGTTGAAAATGGCCTCATCCATCAGAACTGATCATCATATAGTATTGTTGTTGAAGTATACAACGATCTCCTGGTCCTGCTCATTTCACTCAGCATCAGTTCATGTCAGTCTCTTTAGGCCTTTCTGAAATCATCCTGTTGGTCATTTCTTACAAAACAATAATATTCCATAATATTCATATACCACAATTTATTCAGCCATTCTCCAATTGATGGGCATCCACTCAGTTTCCAGTTTCTGGCCATCACAAAGAGGGCTGCCACAAACATTCTTGCACATGTGAGTCCTTTTCCCTTCTTTAAGATCTCTTTGGAATATAAGCCCAGTAATAACACTGCTGGATCAAAGAGTATGCACAGTTTGATAACTCTTTGAGCATAGTTCCAAATTGCTCTCCAGAATGGTTGGATGTATTCACAATTCCACCAACAATGTATCAGTATCCCTGTTTTCCCACATCTCCTCCAACATTCCACATTGTCTTTCCCTGTCATTCTAGCCAATCTGACAGGTATGTAGTGGTATCTCAGATTTGTCTTAATTTGCATTTCTTTGATTAATAATGATTTGGAGCATCTTTTTCAACATTCTTTTCAAAAGATTTTGAGTTTCAAATTTTTTGTCTTCCTCCTTACATTACTGCCCCCCTCCACAAACTAGCAAAGCAATCTGATACAGGTTATAAGTGTAATTCATTTTTAATATATTTCCATGTAAGTCATGTTGATAAAGAAAAATCAGAATAAAAGCAAAAAACCATGAAAAAGAAAAAAAAAACAACAAAAGTGAAAATAATATGCTTCAATCCACCTTCCTCCATAGTTTTCTCTCTAGATGCAGATGGTATTTTTCATCCAAAGTTTATTGTAATTGCTTTGGATCACTGAACTTCTGAGAAGAACTAAATTGATCATCATACAATTTTGCTTTTGCTATATACAATGTTTCCCTGGTTCTGCTCACTTCCTTCAGCATAAAAAGATTATTTTTTCTTAGCAGTATTTTATTTTTCAAATACATGTAAAGATAGTTTTCAACATTCATTTTTTGCAAAATTTTGCATTCCAATTTTTTTCTCCCTTCCTTTCCTACTTCACCCTTCTCCAAGACAGCAAGAAATCTGATATAGGTTAAACATGTAAAATCCTTTAAAACACATTTCCATATTTGTCATGTTATCATGCCAAGAGGGGGAAAAATGAGAAAGAAAAAAACAAACAAAAAAGTGAAAATACTATGCTTTGATTCACGTTCAGTTTCCATCTTTGGGTGCAGATAGCATCTCCCCTCCCAAGTCTATTGGAATTGTCTTAAATCATCAAATTGCTGAGAAGAGCTAAATCTATCATAGTTCATCATAAGATAATCTTTTTTTAAAATTAATTTTTATAATTATAACATTTTCTTTGACAGTACATATGCATAGGTAATTTTTTTTAACAACATTATCCCTTGTACTCACTTCTGTTCCGAGTTTTTCCCCTCCTTCCCTCCACTCCTTCCCTTAGATGGCAGGCATTCCCATACATATTAAATATCTTATAGTATATCCTAGGTACAATATATATGTGCAGAACAGAATTTTGTTGTTGTTGTTGTTGCAAAGGAAGGATTGTATTCTCAAGGTAAAAATAATCTGGGAAGAGAAACAAAACAAAACAAAACAAAAAACAATGCTCAGTTTGCACTCATTTCCCAGTGTTCCTTTTCTGGATGTAGCTGATTCTGTCCATCATTGATCAACTGGAATTGGATTAGCTCTTCTCTATGTTGAAGATATCCACTTCCATCAGAATACATCCTCATACAGTATCATTGTTGAAGTGTATAATGATCCCCTAGTTCTGCTCATTTCACTCAGCATCAGTTAATGTAGGTCTCTCCAAGCCTCTCTGTATTCCTCCTGTTGGTCATTTCTTACAGAACAATAATATTCCATAACATTCATATACCATAATTTACCCAACCATTCTCCAATTGATGGACATCCATTCATTTTCCAGTTTCTAGCCACTACAAAAAGGGCTGCCACAAACATTTTGGCACATACAGGTCCCTTTCCCTTCTTTAGTAGTTCCTTGGGATATAAGCCTAGTAGTAGTACAGCTGGGTCAAAGGGTATGCACATTTTGATAACTTTTTGGGCATAATTCCAGATTGCTCTCCGGAATGGTTGGATTCTTTCACAACTCCACCAACAATGCATCAGTGTCCCAGTTTTCCCACATCCCCTCCAACATTCATCATTATCTTTTCCTGTCATCTTAGCCAATCTGACAGGTGTGTAATGATATCTCAGAGTTGTCTTAATTTTCATTTCTCTGATCAATAGTGATTTGGAACATTCTTTCATATGAGTGGAAATAGTTTTAATTTCATCATCTGAAAATTGTCTGTTCATATCTTTTGACCATTTATCAATTGGAGAATGGCTTGATTTCTTATAAATTAAAGTCAATTCTCTGTATGTTTTGGAGATGAGGCCTTTATCAGAACCTTTAACTGTAAAAACGTTTTCCCAATTTGTTACTTCCCTTCTAATCTTGTTTGCATTAGTTTTGTTTGTGCAGAAACTTTTTAATTTGGTGTAATCAAAATGTTCTATTTTGTGATCAATAATGGTCTCTAGTTCTCCCTTGGACACAAACTCCTTCCTCCTCCACAAGTCCGAGAGGTAAACCATCCCATGTTCCTCCAATTTATTTATGATTTCGTTCTTTATGCCTAAATCTTGGACCCATTTTGATCTTATCTTAGTATGTGGTGTTAAATGTGGGTCCATACCTAGTTTCTGCCATATCATCAGATAATCTTGATGTTACTATATACAATGTTCTCCTGATCCTGCTCACTTCACTCAGCATCAGTTCATGTAAGTCTTTTCAGACTTTTTAAAAGATTAGCCCACTCATCATTTCTTATAGGACAATAATATTCCATTATGTTCACATACATAACTTCAGCCATTCTCCAATTGGTGAACATCCACTCAATTTCCAATATCTCGACACTAAAAAAAGAACTATTTCAAACATTTTGTACATATAGGCCCTTTCCTCTCTTTTATGACTGTAACACTGCTGGATCAAAGGGAATGCACAGTTTCAAATTGCTCTCCAGAATGGTTGAGTCCTTTCACAACTCTACCAATGATGCTTTAGTGTCCCAGTTTTCTCACATCCCTCCAAGATTTATCAGTATCTTTTTGTGTTATCTAGATTATTTTAAAAAGGGATCTGTCGCTTCATCAGACTGCCAAAGGGGTCCATGATTCACAAATAAAGATAAAGAGCCCTGTTCTAAAGGTATGAAACTTTGATCATAGTATATAGCTTGACTGGAATAGCATATGGGACACTCTTTATCTCTTCTTTTCATCCTCATCTAAAAAAGTCTCTAACCTTGAGCTCAAATTCTTCACTTTTTTTTTTATCTTTCTCATTCTAATTTTCCTAGTGTGGCTATGAGTCTCTGTGGTCCTCATAGTCTTCAGAGTCAGTTAACTTTACCATAGTTCTTGTCGTCTGCATGCCTAATACTACTATCAGATTGCAAAAATCACAGGCTCTCTTAAACCTTTCCGTAAGTACTAGTTGGTTTCTGAGGGACATGAGTATTTCAACAATCAGAAAAGCTGAGCAATTGAGTTATGGAGTAGGGTGGTGGGAGTATGGTCCTAAGACCTTAATATAGGCCAGTTCAAAAATAGATAGTTTTCCCTTTAATTGAAATTTTCCTTGAGATTTAATGGAGTCAGAGAACTAAGACTTCAGCCACTGAATATCTTCTTTATCATCTGAGTACCAAAAACCAGCTGGAGCATAAGGACCTGGAGGTCTACCCTCAGGCTTCAAAATGTATTCTACCAGCAGAGAAAAGCTAAAATCTGTTGAAGCTGAAGCTTCACTAAATAGCCTGTCCCACCTCTGAATGTCTTTTTCCTGACATGAGTAAGTAAACCTCCTTTTATTAACTTAGATGAGCTATAAATGTCTCACTTCATCCCAGGCTCAGACCTGAATCACTAGACTGACTTTGTCAGCTCTGCCCTAGAAGAGCTGTTGACAATGACTCTTGATCAAGGTACCCAATTCTCTCCCATGCTGGAGATTATAGGATTCTAAAAGCCAGAGGAATCTGGTAGCTTTTAGTTCTAAGCTTGTTTGTGGCATTGAGATAAACATAATATTTACATGTGCTCTATATATGGATATACTTTTATTATTTAATTAAAATACATACATATATAGATGTACACACATAGGTATACATATGTCTATATAAGGCTTCATATACCATGTGTTATGTAGGTAATAAAGTAGTTATACATGTATATAATATGTATGTAAATATATATACGTGTGCATATAGAACCACATATATGCGTGTATATTTATTTTTTTAATCTTCACAATAACCCTGTGAAATAGGTGCTATTATTATTCCCATTTTTACAGATGGGGAAAGTAAAACAGAAAGAGAGGGCAGAATTTGAAGTCAGGTCTTAGGATTCATCAAGAAAATTGTTCTTGATGGGAAGAATTTTGATATGAAATTTGAAAATTCTCTTCAGAATAGCTCCCATATCTCTGTCACTAGCACTGTGTTTTCAGCACTTCAGACATATTTTCATCTCTAGGATATCCCTACTTGTAGAACGAGATGGGAAGGTTCTCAAAACTATTTCAGACTTGAAATCTTCCCTCTGTTTCCATTCCAAATTGGAGCCCTTTTCTAGCTTCTTTCAGTGATAGCATGGTTTCTCGGGCTAGAATTATATAGTTAATCTTTGACTTGCCACCCATTCCATTCCGTCTCCTTCCTCTCAACATCCTATGATAGGAGAGGGTGGATGGTGGACATTAGAGAACTCTTTTCATTTAAGGAGCAGGTCCAGGTCCATCTCATCATTTCCCAACTAGCTACAAGACTTCATCCTGTGCCTTACCTTCCTTTCCTCTCCCCCTGGCTTTCAGCTCCTTTTTTCCTGTGTTGTCTTCATTAAATTAGATTATAAGTTTTTTCAAGCAGAACTAGAGGATCATTATACACTTCAATAATGATACTGTATGAGGTTGTATTCTGATGGAAGTGGATATCTTCAACATAGGGAAGAGCTAATTCAATTCCAATTGATCAATGATGGACTGAATCAGCTACATCCAGAAAAGAAACACTGGGAAATGAGTGTAAACTGTGAGCATTGTTTTGTTTTGTTTTGTTTTGTTTTGTTTCTCTTCCCAGATTATTTTTACCTTGCGAATACAATCCTTCCTTTGCAACAACAACAACAACAAAATTCGGTTCTGCACATATATATTGTACCTAGGATATACTATAAGATATTTAATATGTATGGGAATGCCTGCCATCTAGGGGAGGGGGTGGAGGGAAGGAGGGGAAAAACTCGGAACAGAAGTGAGTACAAGGGATAATGTTGTGGAAAAAAAATTTACCTATGCATATGTACTGTCAAAGAAAATGTTATAATTATAAAAATTAATAAAAAACAAAATTTCTAAAAAATCTTAAAGTATTATATAAAAAAAAGATTATAAGTTTTTTGATTATGAGTTTTCAGGGAACAGCTTTTATTTGTATTCCGAGAGCTTAGCACAATGTCCGGCATGTGGTAGGTACTTAATAAATCTCTATTGACTATTGATCCCAAAGCCAGCACTGTATCTACTGTGCCACATAGTTGTCTCTAATAAATAATAATAATAATAATATGTTTGTATTTTATGAATCTGGCAATAGGTTGTATGTCTATAAACATTAAGAAATTTGATAATTTTTTGAATGTCTGGTTAGAAATCATTGATTTTTAACTCCAAGAAAATGTTTGTTCCTGTAAAGATTATATGTTCCAAGGATAGATGTAAAGTGATATGGAACACGTCTCAAGTCTAGGCAGCTGTCCTAAGATAAATAGTTTTCAGCCACATAGTAAGAGACTCCAACAGTGGCAGAATAGTGCCTGCTCAAGCTTCACCTGCCAACCCTAGGCTCTGCCTACATGCTATAATGCTGTTGATTATCAGGTCAGATCAAAGCCATGTCTGCTCTGGCGTAGGCAGCCGCACTATATTAGGTTATCCTTAGCAAAGCAGCTAGGTGCCACAGTACTTTCTCCCAGCAGTTTGGCTTTTGGCTCCTCTTGCCCATGTATGTCCATGGGTCTTGTTGGAGCAGGCTGTGAGGTCTGGGCAAGGCTGGAGTATCAGCTTTCCTTGGAGGAGCAGAGTGCTCTCATGGTTTTTGTTTGGGGCTTTCTGTACTAGAAGGGCAGGTGAGGAGATCTATTTGGAACAGTAGCAAAATAACTCAAAGAACATTACCAAGGATGAGAGAGGCAAATCCACTAAAGAAGGAAGAGAGGAGCAAAGAAAAGGGAAGGAGAGGAGAGGAGGGAAGGAATACATTTTCTAAAAGCAACAATGAATCTCCAGGAAATCTGTTTCTTGTGTCTATGTTTATGTGACCTTGTAGTGTGTGTGTGTGTGTGTGTGTGTGTGTGTGTGTGTGTGTGTGGCAGAGAAAGGGAGAGAGAGACAGAGAGAAACAGACAGAGAGAGAGACAGAGACAGAGAGACAGAGAGAAAAAGGAAAGGCAGAGAGAAAGAGAGAAGAGAGAGCAATACACAGAAACAGAGAGAAGGAGAGAGAAAAACGAGAGACAGAGAGAGAAAGGGAAGGAGGGGAGAGAGAGGGAGGGAAGGAGACACAGAGAGAGAGACAGACACAGAGACACAGAGAGACAGAGACACAAAAAGAGACATAGAGAGACAGAGACAGAGTGACAGAGAGAAGGAGAGGAGAGAAAAAGGAGAGACAGAGGAAGAGAGAAACATACACACAGACAGAAGGGAAGGAGAGAGAAAAAGAGAGAAAGGGAAGGAGGGAGAAAGAGGAAGGGAAGGAGACTCAGAGAGAGACAGAGACAGAGACACAGAAAGAGACAGACAGAGACATAGAAAGAGACAGAGACACAGAAAGAGACATAGAGAGACAGAGACAGAGAGAGACATAGATAGAGGCATAGAGAGATAGAGACACAGAGAAATAGAGATGGAGACAGAGAAAGAGACAGAGACAGAAACACAGAGAGAATGTATTATGTATGTATATGTTGATAGAAAAGTTTGATTTTGGGCTATGCTTCTGAAGTGCCTAAGGTCCTAGATATAGTGAAACTCAAGTGCCTAATGGTAATAAATGTATTTCACAATTTTTCCTGAGGTTTGTTTTTAGAATCTTTTTTTTTTTTGGCTTTTGTTCTACTCACACCTCTGGCACCCTACTTAAGCAAGTAGTTGGTGCATTTTCTCTGTGCTTTCCTTTTTCATCTCTCAAAAATTATGGAATTATGTATGAGAGGAATAATTTCTTCTGATTTTCTTTGGATGGCAGTCTTTATAGTGGAAAGAGCATTAAGCAAGAAGTCAGAGAATATGAGTTTTAGTCTTAATTCTGTTAATAATTGGTGTGTGATCTTAGAAGTTAAATTTTCTGAATCAATTCATTCATCTATAAAATGGGGACAATAATACCTGTCTAGCTTACCTAGTAAATGATGCTTATTATTATTCAGTCATTTCAGTTGTGTCTGACTCTTTGTTGGCAAAGAGAGTGAAGTTATTTGCTATTTTCTTCCTTAGCTCATTTTTTTAGATGAGAAACTGAGGCAAACTGAGTTAAGTAATTTAAATAATTACATTTCAGCATATGTCAGAGGTCAGATTTGAATTCAGGAAGATGACTTCAAGACTCCAGGCCTGGCAATTTTATTCAGTAAACCACATAGCTGCCCCCAATAAATGATGTAGTAAGGGGAAATCAATTAGTATTAGTTGCCTATTAATATTAGGCATTATGCTAGGCACTAGATAGGAAGCATTTCTTGAACACAAGAAAAAACATGTCAGAAGAAGTTGATATGTAGAGAAGCAGATACCTGATTCCACAACTCTATCCTAAACTTACTACATTAGAGACTTTGGGGTATTCCACCTTTGGTAAGATCTAAGACTTTCTCTTGGACAAGTGAAGGTATTTCCACTTGAAAAGTTCATTTACTCTGCATATTGTCTGGGATATTCTCATCTGCAGATACTTTCTCTGCTTTTTTTTGGTTGCATTTATTCAAGAGATTTATTCAAAAAACCTGTGGTTTTTTTGTGTAATTGGCAACACATCATCATGTTAGCTTTTTTTCCATTCAGGGATCTGAAAAAAATCTTCACCCATTTGTCTTCCTTCTAGAAGCCAGAAACTGAAAGATAAAGATCTCTGTTCTTGGGGCAGCTAGGTGGCGCAGTGGATAGAGCACCAGCCTTGAATGCAGGAGGACCTGAGTTTGGATCTGGTCTCAGACACTTAACACTTCCTAGCTGTGCGATCCTGGGCAAGTCACTTAACCCCCGCCTCAGGGGGAAAAAAATCTCTGTTCTTCCCAAGATTTTGCCAACTCTGCCCTTCACACAAGCATGGAACATTGAATAAGCAATATCCACTGATGACCAAAGACAATGGATTTTGAACCAAGGGTTACTGACACATTTTTGCATAAAGAAATTTACCATAGTTAAAATTAGAAAAGAAACAAGTAACTGGGAAAATTTTCAATGGTAAATTTCTCTGATTAACAAATATATAAATACTTGATTCAAATTTGTCATGTATACTAAGAATGGAAAAATGATTTAACCTAAGGAAAATTGTTAACATAATTATGTCAATAACAAAAATAAGAAAAGCCAAATGATTACATCAATAGGTGCAGAAACAAAGTTTGACAAAATACAACACTTATTACTATTAAAAACACTTGAAAGCAAAGGTAAGAATGGATTTTTTTCTCTTAAAATAAGAAGCATCTACTTAAAACCATCAGCAAGCATTATTTGCTTGCTTTTCCAATAAAATCATGAGTGAAACAAGAATGCTTGTTTCCACCAATATTATTCGGTACTGTATTAGAAATGCTAGCAATAATAGCAATAAAGGAAGAAAAAGAAATTGAAGAAATGAAAATAGACAATGAGGTAGTAAAACTATCTCTTTTTACAGATGATGTTATTATATACTTGGAAAATCCTACAGATTCAACTAAAAAGTAAGTTGAAACAAAAATTTTGTAAGAAAAACAATATATAAAATAAACCTACATATATTATCAGCATTTCTATATCTCATCAACAAAATCCTGAAAGAAAAGAAACTAAAAGATACTCCATTTAAAATAACGATAGACTGTATAAAACACCTGAGAGTATACCTGTCAAGACAAATCCAGCAACTACAAGAACATAATTAAAGAATACTTTTCATACAAATAAAGTCAGATTTTAAGTAATTGAAGAAAATATTAATTGTTCATGTGTGGATAGAACCAGTATACTAAAAATGACAATTTTATCTAAAGTAATCTACTTGTTCAATGCCATCTCAATCAAATTACCAAAAATTATTTTATTGAGCTAGAAAAAATAATAAGATTCATTTGGAAGAACAAAATATCAAGAATATCAAAGGAATTAATGGGGGAAAAGGAAAGGAAAGAAGTTTAGCAGTACCAGATCTTAAATTATATTACAGAGAAATAATAAATAAAACTGTTTCTGGCTAAGGAGCAGAAAGGCAGATCAGTCAAAAGTAGACACAGTACACAATGCAATCCACACTAGTAAATGATTATAGTAACCTAGTGTTTGGTAATTGTAAAGTTATAAGCTTTGGGGATAAAAATACATTTTTTTGGTAAAAATTATTGGGAAAAATGGGAAATAGTCTGGCAGAAATTGGATATAAAGCAAAATCTTACACCATTTATTAAGATAAGGTGAAAAATGTATAGATGACCTAGTTCTATTTATTTATTTACTTATTTTTGTAACAGTTTTTTATTTTCAAAATATATGCAAAGATATTTTCAATATTACCTTGCTTGTGTTCTAAATTTTACTCCCTCTTTTCTCTCCATCCCCTCCCTTAGACTGCAAGTAATCTAATATATGCTAAACATGTGTATTTCTTCTATTAAAATTTCCACAATTATCATGCTGCACAAGAAAAATCAGATCAAAAGAGAAAAAAATGGGAAAGAAGAAAAATCAAATAACAACACTATGTTGTGATTCACATTCAGTCCCCATAGTTCTCTCTCTAGATATGGATGGTTCTCTCCATCATAAGTCTGTTGGAATTGGCCTGAATAACCTCATTGTTGAAAAGAGCTGATCATCTCATTGTTGTTGCTGTGTACAATGCTCTCTTGGTCCTATTCACTTCACTTTACATCAGCTCATGTAAATCTCTTCAGGCCTTTCTGAAATCATCCTGTTGATCATTTCTTATAAAACAATAATATTCCATAACATTCGTATACCATAACATGTTCAGCTATTCTCCAACTAATGAGCATCCACTCAGTTTCCAGTTCCTTGCCAATACAAAAAAGGGCTGCTACAAACATTTTTGCACATGTGAATCCTTTCCCCTCTTTTATTATTTCTTTGGAATACAGACCCAGTAGAGACATTGTTGGATCAAAGGGTAAGCACAGTTTGATAGCCCTTTGGGCATAAGTCCAAATTGTTCTCCAAAATGGTTAGATCAGTTCACATCTCCACCAACAATGTATTAGTATCCCAGTTTTCCCATATCTCCTCCAACATTATCTTTTCCTGTCATCTTAGCCAATCTGAGAGGTGTAATGATCTATTTATAAAGAGAGATAATCATAAGAAATTTAGAATATGAAACATATTCCCTATCAGACTTATAGAAAGGAGAATTTATGAGTAAACAAGAAATAGAAAGCATTGTGAGATGTTGGATAATTTTAATTCCCTAATCAAAAAGATTTTGTAGCCAATGTAGCCAAAATTAGAAGGAAAGCAGAGGGGGGAATTTATAGACAGTTTCTCAGATAAATGTCTTATATCCCAAATATATAGAGAATGTTCTATATTTTGCTCTATATCATTATGGATTACAAATGAAAATTAAAATAAGTTGAAGTATCATCTCATACTTATCAGGTTGGCTAAAATGATAGAAAGGGAAAATGACAAATGTTAGAGTGAATGTGGAAAACTTGTGGAATTGTGAACTGATCTAATTATTATAGAAAATAATCCAAGTTATAAAGAGTTATAAAACTATTATTCCCTTTGACCCAACAATCCTATTATTAGATCTATTTCCCAAGGTGATGAGGAAAAGAGAAAAAGAACCTACACTGTTCTAAAATATTTATAGCAGTTGTTTTTGTGGTGGCAAAGAACTGAAAATTAATGTGATGTCCATCTATTGAGGAATGGCTCAACAAGTTGTATATAATTATGATGGAATATTATTGTAAGAAATGCTGATCTGGTTGATTTTAGAAAGATTTGCATAGAAAAATGAAAAGTGAAATGAACAGAGCCAAATAACAGTGTTTGAATAATAATTGTGAACAACCAAATTATTCTGGTCATTATAAATACTCAAATCAACTACAAAGGAAGAAGAAAGATGTCATCCATCTCCAGAGGAAAAACTGTTAAGAAAAAGTATGTATTATATGGTTTTACATATATTTATAAATACATATATATGTATATACATACATATATATATATATATATATATATATATAATGATGGAAAGGGAAGGAGGGATATAATTCAGAACTAAAATGTAATAAAAATTAAATTAATTTTAAAAAAGTTATAATATAATATTCAACAATAAAGGAGGAACACAAGAAACAAGAATGTTTTGTTGAACTAATTCAGAATGAAATAAGCAGGACCAAAATAAAAACATGCACGATGAAAATAAATGTAAGATTACTTAAAGAAAATGAACACTGAATAATTGAAAAAAAACCAAAAATTCCCCCAGAACTTCTCAGTAGAGAAATAGAGAATTATGAGGTCAAACTGTTCCATATGTGGTCAGACGTGATCACTATATTAGCACAATTTGTTTAGCCATTCTCCAATAGGATTTAAATATGTAGTTCTCAAGGAAATTACTAAACTGTTCTAAGTTATCAATGTCCATGTGAAAAACTGCTCAAAAATCATTAAAATAGCAATCATATCCACCCTATATGCTATGTATATTCTGACCTCATAATTCCCTATTTCTCTCCTGAGAAAAGAGAGACATATTTCATTGCCTGTTATTGGGGCCATTGCTGTTTTTTTTCAATTACTCGATATAACTTCTTTTGAGTAACATCTCATTTACATTATTGCATTCATTGTGCATGCTATTCTTTTGGTTTTGTTTAATTTATTCTGAATCAGTTCACACAAAACTTCCCATGTTTCTTATATTTTTTTCCTTGTTGAACTTTTACATTCATAGATCAGAATTTATTCTGCCATTTCCCATCAATGGGTACCTGTTTGTTTCCAGTTCTTCGTGAACACTAAAAGTGCAACTGTGAATATTTTTATATTTTTAATAAAGACTTAAATGTCAATATGCACAGTTCCTGTAAGGATTTTCTTTATATGTACCATGTGTTAAGTGAATCTGTTGATAGACACGGAGATGCCCCACATCATGTCTCTGAAAAGACTTGATTTCCACTTTGTGGATAGATGGAGGATGCCATGATTAAATAATGATCATTCCTTCATTCTCCCATTTTCAAGAAGGGTATTGTGCTCAGAATGCTATTATAATTAGATCTTAGAAGACTAGGGGTTGGATTCTTTTATTTTTCAGGATAGAAGCTACTTTCCCTATTCTAAGTTACTCCTTTCTCAATCCATCCCTATCTACCAATAGTTTCCAAAACAATTTCCTAGTCTTGGAAGTTAACAATTTAAGCTCAGTTTGGCTATTCCTTCTTTTATGGGCCAGATAGGTGGCAAAGTGGTTAGAGTGTGGGTCCAGAGTATGAAAGACTCATCTTCCTAAGTTCAAATCTGGCCTCAGACACTTACTAGCAATGTGACTCTGAGCAAATCTTTTAACCTTATTTGCTTCATTTTCTGATCTGTAAAATGAGTTGGAGAAGGAAATGGCAAATCACCCCAGTATCTTTGCCAAGAAAACCCCAAATGTGATCATGAAAGTCAGATTGACCAATAGCCCATAATATGGTTATTATATAAAACAGTGTCATGGAGAACTGGCAAACATATCCATCTAAGTTAGCAAGTAAAATAACAATCAGGAAAGCCATACAATATGATACTTTAGAATTAGGGAGTTCTGCAACCCTAGTGAAATGAAATATCAGCTCCAACAGGACTGGCAATTAGGAGTTTGTAGGGTTTGTAGGCATAAGAAACGAAGGCTTTCCCAAACATGTCTATGTCCCCAGGTAGGCTCCTTTTTACTATTAAAAATCTATGCTTTGTCTCTTTTTGCCCTAGTTTTCTCTCTTTCTCTCCAGAAGTTTCTCATCTAATCAGGAGTCTCTCTACTAGTACACAGCATCATAGAGTTGTTCCTTTAGGACAGATACATTAAATATTCAGCCTACAGTCCACATGTGGCCACAATATTCCTCAGTGCAATCGGAACAAGATTAAAATATATTTAAATCTATGACATAATAAATAAAAACAAAATAAACATAGTATTACATTTAAAAATTAAGTTAACATATGGCTCACAGGGATTTTTATGTAAATTTTAGTAGTCCCTTTTTCTATTTGAATTTGACATTACTTCTTTTAAGAGCACTATCTAGGCTATGCAGTGGTCCTCAAACTTTTAAAATAGGGGGCCAGTTCACTGTCCCTCAGTCTGTTGGAGGGCCAGGCTATAGTAAAAACAAAAACTCACACTGTCTCTGCTCCTTAGTCCATTTGCCAAAACCCATTGGGCTGCATAACTGTCCTCAGCGGCAACATCTGGCCCTGGGGCCATAGTTTGAGAACCCCTGAAGAGGATAAGGTCACATATATTTTAGAACTTTGATTCTGCTTTTGACCTCCTTTTCACTGAGATTTCTCTTTTTTTACTATAGCTTTTTATTTACAAAACATATTCATGGGTAATTTTTCAACATTGATCCTTGCAAAACCTTCTGTTCCAACTTTTCCCCTCCTTTCCTTCACCCCCTCCCCTAGATGACAGGGAGTCCCATAATGTTAAATATGCTAAAGTATATGTTAAATACAACATATGTATACATATTTGTACAGTTGTCTTGCTGCAGAAGAAAAATGGGATCTAGAAAGAAAGAAAAGATCTGAGAAGGAAAACAAAAATAAAAGCAAACAATAACAGAAAGAGTGAAAATGCTATGCTGTGCTCCCCACTCAGTTCCCACAGTCCTCTCTCTGGATATAGATGGCTCTCTTCATTACTGGACAATTGGAACTGGTTTGAATCATCTCATTGTTGAAGAGAGCCACATCCATCAGAATTGGTCATTGTATACTGTTATTGCTGGGTATAATGATCTCCTGGTCCTACTCATTTCACTCTGCATCATTTCATGTAGGTCTCTCTAGGCCTCTCTGAAATCATCCTGCTCGTCATTTCTTACAGAACAATAATATTCCATAACATTCACATACCACAATTTATTCAGCCATTCTCCAACTGATGGGCATCCACTCAGTTTCCAGTTTCCGGCCACTACAAAAAGGGCTGCCACAAACATTCTTTTACATACACATCCCTTTCTCTCCTTTAAGATCTCTTTGGGATACAAGCCCAGTAGTAACACTGCTGGATCAAAGTGTATGCACAGTTTGATGGCTTTTTGAGCATAATTCCAAATCACTCTCCAGAATGGCTGGATCTGTTCACAACTCCACCACCAATGTATCAGTGTCCCAGTTTTCCCAAAATCCCTTCAATATTCGTCATTATCTTTTCCTGTCATTTTAGCCAATCTGAGCGGTGTGTAGTGGTATCTTCACTGAGATTTCTCAAGTGTTAAAGTGGAAGAGCTTGATATGAGGATCTTTTTCATTCAACAAAAATAGTTACATCACACCAAATCTTTGCTACTTAAACTACTCTGCGCCATATCAGTACAAACTTTTATTAAGCATAAACACATTTTGGAGCTTTGTAGTTCTGTATCTAAGTGGGAAAAACAAATAAGGAATGACTGGGATGAGTATTTTTTCATCACTGTGATTTGGAAACCAAAAGTGCCTATGCTGAGAATTTATAGGTTTATTCTAGGGCACTTTTTATAAGGCAGAGGATGACACACAACCTATATCTTATCAGAGATTCAATCATTTGATGAATCAGTTACAGAGAATAGTAATTAACCATTGATTCACATCATTGACTCATGATAAAAGTAAGTATAGTAACTATTATTATTCTCATTTCCCAGATGAGGAAACTAAAACTTGGGTAAAGTGGCTTGCCCGAGGCCACAAAACTAATAAATGGATCATCTGGATTGTGGATCTAGGTAATAAATGAAGTGTTCTTTTAACTATCTCATAGTACCTTTCAACAAGCAATCTTTTGACATTTACAGATGACACAGAGCTTGGAAAGATAGAATCAGGATCCAAAAAGATCTCAACAGCTTCAATATAACATGAAATATAATAGGGATAAATATAAAGTCTTATACTTAGGTTCAAAATATCTTGTGCACAGGGAGGGATGAGATAGGGAAAATATAGAATCATTCCCCTGACTCTTGTCCTCAATTAAAAAACTGCAAGAAAATCTGAATAAAGCTTAGATGTTGCTTGTGTCTGTGTTTCCCCATGGGTAGTAAGGTGATGCAGTGGACAAGGTTACAAAGCTGGACTCAGGAAGACCTGAGTTCAAATCTTTTTCGACAATTACTAATTGTGTGCTCCTGGGCAAGTCACTTAACCTGTTTGCCTCAGTTTGTCATCTATAAAATGATCTAAAGAAGAAAATGACAAAACAATTACAGTATGTTTGCCCAAATGGAGTCAGCAAGAGTAAGACATGATTGAAGAACAACAAATGTTTCCCCACAAAATGGCCAGTAGGAGCCCTAAATTCTGCATAGGCACTATGCAGTATAAGATAGCCCTGAGGTTAAGAGACAGATTTTATTTTAGCCACCACAGGAAACTTATGACATACCACTAAGCATCCAAATAGGTCACTACTTTCATTAGAACACCTCCAAAAGATAAAACATATTTTAAAGAATTCCTAGACAAAAAACTCCCTATTCACTGTGGACCATCTGAGCAACTCATACCAATAGCAAGGCTATTAGATAGAACATGAGGTCTTAGGAGTCCTGAATGAGGAGGATCTGAGTTAAAATCTCATCTCAGGCACTTACTAGTCACTTAACTTTCCTCAGTCTTGACTTTCTCATCTGTAAAATGGAGATAATAGGGGGCAACTAGGTGGCACAGTAGATAAAGCACCAGCTCTGAAGTCAGGAGGACCTGAGTTCAAATGTGGGCTCAAACACTTTAACACTTGCTAGCTGACTCTGGGCAAGTCACTTAACCCCAGTTGTCTCAGAAAAAAAAATTTTTTTAAATAGGCATAACAATAGTGCCTATTTCTGTGAGGATCAAATGAAGAAATACATGCACAATGCTTTAAAATCTAAAAATGATTTATCAATGCCAGCTATTATTATAATTAGATCTCTTGCCTCTTCTCATCCCCAATCTCCATGATTTTAATCCTACAGGTACAGAGTGAAGATAATCTGCTTTCTCCAGGAAGGATGCTGTTGTATCTTTTTGGAGAATGGTACCCGACTCTTGAACACTAGAATTCTAGTTCTCTTGGGAACTCAGTTTTTTAGGAACTCTCAGATTGATAAAACTCAAGATTTCAACATTACCCATGGGCTAACTCCCAAGACAAAGAACATCCTGAAATGCGTGCCCAGAAATGGAAACAAAGGTAAGAAGGAGGCTGGAACGCCAGATCTCACAGGCCACCTGGACAAGCATAGGCAGCTGGCCTTTGTCATGCATGTCTGCCAGTTGCAATTTTCTGCTTCCAGGGCAGAAGCAGAAGGGAGAAACCTCTTTTCCTTCCTCCTTGTACTCACTATGGAAGCCCAAGGGGAAAAAATAGGAAAAGAAAAGGGTTAAAACATTTCTCAGCTTACTTTTATAGGCTATATGAAAAGGGTAGCTTTTCTGAAAGCAGAGTATTTCTTCAACTCTTAATATATAGTATCCAGGCTTTGAAAAAAATCATAGTTTTCAGAGAATCCAGTGATTCTTAAATGATCTTTCACCCAAACAGCTAAAATCCTCAAGGGCTTTGAGGTCCCTAACATTCTGTCTTTCAATAATTCCAGGAAAAGGAGGTTGACTCATAAACTTAGATCCCCAGGGTGTGATTAAGACCAAACAGGGTTAATTTCCTCACCCTTACTAGCCCTAGTATGAAACTATAATTCAGGAGTTAAAGCTGTATTGATAAGTAATGTAAATAAAACATACATATGTTTATATATGCGTGTGCAAGTAGATACATATATAATATAAACCTATAAAATTATTATAGATATAAAGAGCTCCATAAAGGATACATTAACTCTGAAATAATTTTTACCAATGACTCAAAGGGGGAAAAAAAGAGTTTTTCCCATACTTATTCCTAAGTATGAATACTTAAAATAAATTAAGTAAAGATTTTAAAATAGAATAAAACCTACTAAGGAAAGAATTATAAGGAGAGCAGCTTAGAAGAGAAAGTCACAAATTTTACCCAAAAATGGATTTCCTGAAAGTTAGGATAGACATACAGAATTCAATGACTATAAGATAGTAAGAAACATTGGAACAAAATCAAAAGTTTGAAAAAAATAGAAGAAATTGTAAGATATCTGGTATTGCTCCATCTAGCATGTACTGTTCTCCTAGATTTCAACTTCATGGAAGAAGACACAAGTCCACCCACTTTGTTCCTGCCTCCTTTTGTGGGCTGAATACTCCAGTCTTCCCACACCTCCATCAGATTGTAAACTCCCTGAGGGATGTGTCTCAATGCCCAGGAATCTTACAATCCAAATCCTAACATGAGACAAAGGGCATGAACAACACTTGGGAAGCAAACCACCTGAGGTTTTACAGGAGTTATAGAATAATCAAAGTCTAAAACCTAAGTCAAACTATTAGGAGACTGAGATCAAAGCTAGGAATTCCAAACTTAGTCAACATACTGAGAACCAAGCAGGACCTATTCATACCATGGAATAGAAAGAGTATGACCTAAAAGGGCAAAGTGAAAATAAAAATCATTTTCTAGTCACCTGAAATAAACCCCAAAATGAAAACTCCAAGGAATTCAGAGTCAAAATCTAGAGTTTCTAGGTCAAAGAAAAAAAAATGTAGCAAGCAATTAAAAAGTGAGCTCAAGTACCAAAAAGACAGAATGAGAATAATACAAGACCTGATATCTGCTACTATAGAGAAAAAATTATGGAATATAATATTAAAAAAGCAAAAGATAAAAGCTTATAACCAATAATATCTTATTCAACAAACATTATTCCTCCAGGGGAAATTTTTCCTTTAATGAAAAACATGATCTTGACTTTTATCAAAAAAAGTATTTTTGATTATTACTAATAATAATAGCTAACACATATTTACTATGTATGTGCCAGGCACTTGATCAGCATATGATGGTAGCTGATCAATTTTCTCCATTATCTCCATCTTACAAATTCATTTTAATTAACATTTATTAAGTATGTTCTATATTTTAGGCATTATGCTAAGTACTGAGGATATACAAGAAGCAAAAGATGATCTCTGCTCTCAAGAAGCTTACAAGGCAAACAACATTCAAGTGCCTTGGCAGTGAGGTCACATAATTAGCATTTGAAGTCACATTTGAATTTAAATTCCTGATTCTGAGTACTTGGTGGTTAGAATGCTGGGCTTAGAGTCAGGAAGACATCTTTCTCTGTTCAAATCTGGCTTTAGACACTTAGAACTAACTATGTAACTCTAAATAAGTCACTTAAGCCTATTTGTCTCAGTTTCCTCATCTGTAAAATTGTTGGGGTTCAAAGGGGATCCCAAAAGGTTGGGGTTCCAGACCAGTATCATGAGTGTCTCAAAAGAATTTGCAGGCTCAGACCCATCTCCAAGTCAAGGGGCTAAGTTTAATATAATTGTAACACCAATTAAAACAGGTTAAGTTCAAAAAGAAGTTGGCAAAGAGCCAGAAGTAAGAATATACATTTATAGGAAAAAGAGAAACCAGGTGCTTTATATCACTAATATGCTAACTTTGTGGCTTAAACGTGGAGTTGAGGAGTGGTGTGGTTCTGATTTTGTGTAGAGGTGTAACATCCATAATTCTCTGGGCAGAGCCCAAGGGGAATACCTTCTGGAGGTGTGTTTTTAGGCCTGAAACTGTCACTAGGTCAAGAGGCAGACACCCAACTTTATTCTGCACTTCATTATTATTGCTCATTAGTCTCAGAAACTCTTATCACTGATCATCAGGCTGTAATCTGGCAGCCAACCAGTATGTGTAGTCATATCATCCTAGTTATACAGAATAAACTGAGGCATGAATAAAATGAGACCCAGGGGAAGAAATGCATCATTTCCAATTACATCACTCCCAAGACAAGGTGACCTAGGGATTATGCTACATCTCCCCTAGAAGCTGTACCACATCAAAATCACCTGGAGAAAGAATGGGCAAACCACTCAGCAGTCCTGCCAAGAAAACTCTAAATGGAATCAAGAAGAGTCCTGTAACTGAAAAAATGACTGAACAGCAACAACAACTTCCTTCTCCAAGCCTGACATTCTATCCACTTATATCACCTCTGTCCCTAGTTAGATTAAAAGTTTAAAAATAAGTAGAGTACAAATGCAGGAGTCAAGAGATAGAGAGAGAAATACATTTGACCAAATAGAAGCAATTGGCAAATTTGTTTATTTGTGCCTCCAATTGTCTTTTTTTTTGGATTTTTTTTATGGTTGTAATTTTTCTTAATCTTCAGGGAAGGAATACCTATTTGAGATGGAAAAGTCTGTAATTGAAAACAAGTCTGTGACTTCAAAAGGTCTAGAGGTCCTAGGAGTCATGAGGTTGGAGACTAACAATGACAAGAGTGGTTTCTAAATCAGAGAGGACAGCCATGAACAAAAGGATTACCTAAGCCTGGCTATTTGACCATTAGATACAGAGTAAGACAATATTGACCTAATGTGAAATGTGAAAAAGCTAATTAGCATTTTCTGTGTTTTGATGAAGTCTTATTATCAGCTTTTCACAATTGTAAGTTTAATTATTGAATTCTGTTATAATCATTCTTTTTTTAATTAAAGCTTTTTTATTTTCAAAACATATGCATGAATAATTTTTCAACATTAACTCTTGCAAAATCTTGTGTTCCAATTCCCCCCCTGCCCTAGATAGCAAATAATCCAATATATGTTGAACGTAGTAGAAATATATGTTAAATACAATATATGCATATATATTTATATAATTATCTTGATGCATAAGAAAAATCAGATCAAACAGGAAAAAAAATGAGAAAGAAAATAAAATGCAAGCAAACAACAACAAAAAAAGTGAAAATACTATGTTGTGATCCGCACTCAATTCCCACAGTCCTCTCTCTGAGTATAGATGGCTTTCTTCATCACAAGATCATTGGAACTGGTCTGAATCATCAAACTGGTAAAAAGAGTCATGTCCATCAGAACTGATCTTTGTATAATCCTATTGTTGCCTTGTACAATGATCTCTTGGTTCTGCTCATTTCAATTTGCATCAGTTCGTGTAAATATCTCCAGGCCTCTCTGAATTGATCCTGCTGATCATTTCTTATGGAACAATATTATTCCATCTGTACTATCATTCTGTTAATGTGCACTGTGATACTTAGCATTCCTTTGTGCACAGGAATAACTTACTTGATTCATATTCCTATTATGAATACCTTTTTGACTCCCTCACTTCAGGGATAATTAGACATGAGTTAAGTCTAAAACACTGCATGATTGGGAAACCTGTAGGAACAAGTGTCAGAGTTAGGGATTTAATGAGCCAAAGAGTACATGATAGGAAAGCCTAATCCCCTTAATTACAAGTGGGCTCCCTCTAAGACTGACCCTTTTCCATATCATATACCTGGCTACAGAATAGGAAGCAGAACAATACTCCAGTCTCTAGGATTCAATGCTAGAGAAGGGGGGAAGGGAGGAAGAGACCCTTAAACGAATGAATAAGTCTTCTGAAAATCTCCAAAATGGTAAACAAGATGTTAATAATGCAAATTAAACTTAAAAGTGTGTCTTTAGTACTTTTGGAAGGTGGGGATGGGAGGAAGAAAAGAAGGAAGAGATGGTTGTTAAATATTTACCAGAACACTCCTGCTTAGAACTGTTCAAAAATGGAAAGTAGGGATTCCTCTTCACTAGACATGCTCAAGCAAGGGCCACTTTGCTGTTAAAGGTCATGTAGAGGGAATTCTTATTCAGGTATGAGTTGAATTGGCTTCCAACATGGACAATCTGTGATTTTGTGTCTCTATGCCTAAGTGGTAAAGAAATTAAATAGGGACATGGTAGATGAGTGAATGGAATTGGGAAACATGGATACTCATCAGAGTCACAGGAAGGAAAACTTGGACAATCACTCATTGTTTAAGGAGGTGACTAGATTTGCTAAATTGAACAAGGATCTCATGGTTTCTCAGGAGTGTTGTTTAAGTTTTAAAAAATGAGAGACTCACAAAATGGTGGCCAGCCCTTCACATATGAGAGAAACATAATGAGTGTAAATTAGCAATATTTGAGGTGTCTTTTATTTCTATTTTGAAAGATAACAGAAGAAGAAGGATGTTGTCACTAGGAAATTTTATTCAGTGTTTTGCCCCCCTTCTTTGTGGCCTTCTGCTCTTATGCCACAGGACAAAATCTCTCTAAGAGATATGTTCCCACCAGCAGAAAAGGATCTGACTCTGAAATAGTGCCATGAAAAGAAAAACTTCCTCTACTTAACAAAGGAGCACAGATTCCTTGACCTTAAAAGGATTCTGATTGGTAGAGAAAATCTCTTCAAAAGGAGTTACTTTTTCACTTTGAATTCACTTCCATTCTGGAAAGCAACATGGAACTATATTTTAATAATGATGAAAATGCCCCTTCTTTTTGACCTAGACATCTATCTCAAAGAGGTCAAAGATTCCACACACACCAAAATATTTATAGCTACATTTTTGTGTGTGTTAGCAAATAACCAGAAGCAAAGTAGGTGCCTTCTGATTAGGGAATGGCTAAAATGTGATACATGAATGAAATGGTATGTTACTGTACAATAAGAAACTGAATTTGAAAAATTCAGAGAAACACAAGATGGAATGATAGAATGATGTAGAGTGAAATTAGGAAAATTATAACATGACTCCATCAATGTAAACAGAACAAAATATCAAAACTAACTGTGTCGTTTTAATGACCTAGAAGTTTTACCCTAGAGAAGAATGGCGACATTACCACTTTCTCCCTTTGTTACAGAAGTGGAAGACTGTGCACATGGGATATTCCATAAGTTGCAGCCTCAACTTATGTTTTTTTTTTTCCCTGACTGTCATTTTTCTCTATTTTAAATATTTTTTTTGGTCACTGTTAAAAGAAATGTCTTGAAGTATAGATGGTAAACAAAGGATGAATAGCAAAAGATGAGGGAAGAATATATTCAGAAATGAAAGTGATTTGAAAATACTTTTTTCAGTTATTATTTTTTAAAAATATCCACTGTAGTTGGCTCTGGCCTCTGGCAATCAAATTAACAATGATAATATCACTAACAAAAACAAGAATAATATGTGGCAGGAAGAGTGAAAAGCTACCTAAATATTACCTGGAAGGTAAGTGAAGGCATCTGCTAGCACAAGCAGGTTTGAAGAAACTCCTTCAGGTCTGGGTACCACTTTGTGGATTAATAGTGAGGAGTTTAAGATTTGAATAGGCTTGCTACCTGCTACATTGAGGCTATGACATCTTTGCCTGAGGAATAAAGCAAATGGGACCACACAAGAATTCAGAAATGTTATCCATCAAGACCAAGGAGAAGCTGACCTGAAATCCCTAAGCCACCTACAAAAGTGACCATCTGGGAAGTTCCAACTGTGCAAAAAGTCTCAGGGCAAATCCCAGGAAAGAATAAGTCACAGTGAACCCAAGGGAATTCAGAAATGAAACTAAGTTTATAGCTGCCCACAGGTTTTTCCAGTGGCTTATAGATTATAGCCAGAATTTTGTGTCATGTGTCATAGCCAACAGAACTGAGCCGCAGGACTTCCACACCTGCTTCCATCCACACCTCCACCAAAATTATCCTTACAACAGATATGACCTGAGTAATGAATCTCCTGCCTGAGAGAAAACATCTTGCAGATGTTCAGCTCTACTATACAGCCAACTGGCCATGATGAGTGAATGAGAACAGAGGCCCAATGCCAATGGGCCTCCTGCCATGGCAGCAATTAGCACACATTCCCTGCCTGAGAGGTTTGCAATTCCTTCACTAAGTATACCCAGCTATGAATTATTGTGGGGATCAAATGAGATAACATATATGAAGTGTTTTGCAAACCTATGTTAACTATTATTTATATACATCCTCCAATAAGCCTATCACCCTATCAGTACCACCAGCTCCAAGCCTGAACAACCCATTGTACACCTGGGCAGGTAGGAAGCTCCAGTAGCTATAAAATTCCAAAAGACACATGTTTATTGGCAAGAGAAAATGGTAGTGAAAGATTTACAAGACAAAGAAACAAAAAGCAATAGCTAAATCCTCAATCCTTATCCAGTCCTGTAGTTCATGTGTATTACTCATTTATTGACTGAAGGTGGTACTACACCAATAGTTAGGTAAGACTAATCAATAATCAGTCAACAAACATTGATTGAGCTCATGCTTTGTACCAGGTATCTGTTAGGTTCCCAAAAGAAAAAGAAAAAAGTGAAACAGTCTGTTTTTAAGGAATTTATATTCTATCTTACTAATAAGAGATAACATTTTCACAGTTAATTAAATACAAAAAATTATATATAATAAAATAGATTGTGTATAATTATAACAAAATTACATACATATATGTATATATACACTATATAACATTATAGAAGTATATACATACACATAGCACATAAGAGGAAGTTCTTGACTTAATCACACACACACACACGCACACACACGTGTATATATATATATATATGTATACATACAGATAATACATGTGTGTATGTATATACCTATGAATAGAAATTATATATTTATATATATAATAAATATATATTATATAAAAACCTATATATGTACAACTATATACATGTGTGCATAAATTTTATGTATATATAATATATAAATTATATGTAAATAATTTCTATATATACGCACACACATATATATATTCTATACATAAATGTACATACATGCTTATAAATGAGACTAGAATTGTGATTTCATCAATGTAGGGAGCTCCTGGTAAAAAAAATTCTCTATAATGCCTTCTCTGAACCTTATATTAGAGAGTTGTCTTTATTTGTCTTCCTGACTCTGAAACCAGCTCTCTGTTCACTCTGCCATGCTGTCTTCTTATCAGATACACACATACACATACAAACACAAACATGGTGGCCTGGTGGCATTAACAATTGGGTATGAAGTTGTACTTGAGCTGAATCTTCAGAAGCAAATGTGCATTTCAGGCATGGGACACAGCCTATGCTAAGGCAGGGAGGCTAGAGATGAAATTTTATATATGGGAAACAACAAATAGGAGGAAAAGGTACATACATGATGTGCATGGAGTCATGGGATTATAGATTTAAAGATGGAAAGACCTTAAAGTCCATGAAGTCCAACCCTCTCATTTTATAGATCAGAGAACTGAGGGCCAGGAAATTTAAGGGACTTATTTGAATTCACAAAGCTATCAGGTAGCAGAATCAGAATTTGAACCTATAAACTGTGGCTAGAAATCCAGTATACTTTGCACACTGGTGGCAGCTACATAGCACAGTGAATACAGTATTAAGCTTGGAGCCAAGAAGACCTCAGTTTGAAAGCTGCCTCAAATACTTACTTACTAATGATGTGGCCCTTGGAAACTTAACCTCTGCCTACCTCAGTTTCCTCATCTGTAAAATGCAGATAATAATAGCATCTATTTCAAAAGATTTTTGTGAGAATCAAATGACATGTAAAGTCCTTTGTTTGCCTAAAGGCATTATATAAATATGTATTATTATTTTTATTATTTTCTATGTATTGTGCATAATTAGCCTGGAAAGATAATGGGGAGTCAGGACCCTAATCTTATATTATTTTGTGGTGATTTTAGAGATGCTGAAATCACTACAAGGACCTGGGGTTAGACTAGACTCTTTTCAATATAAAACATAAAAGAACTATGGGAAAAATCTAATACTATAAGAAAGATGGCAGGAAAATGAAAAGTACCTGATAAATTTGTAATAATTATTTTTGGAATCATACTTTCATGAATCTTCTATTTTGTACTTTTCTCCATCAGCACTGTATTGGGCTGCCCTGACTGATTGGGTATTGTCTCAGTTAGACTGAGACCTATTAACAACCTTAACCTAAAAAGCTAAGGACTCCAGTCATCCTAAACTATGTCTCACCACTGAACTCAGATGGTTTAGAAAAGTGAGGTTGGCATCTTATTTAAGCAGAAAAGCAAAAGGCAGACATATCTGGGAATTCCCGATGTCATCACACATCCTTCATATTGAATAGCCACTCTTTCCTGGAAGCATCAGCCTTGTCATTGAACAAATAAGATTTCTAGTATTTTATTTTTCCAAACACATGCAAAGATAGTTTTAAACATTCACCTTTGCAAAATTTTGTGTTCCAAATTTTTTTCCCTCTCTCCTTCCAGCCCCACTCCCCAAAACAACAAGTAATCTGATATAGGCTAAACGTGCAATTCTAAATATTTCTATATTCATCATGCTGCACAAGAAAAATCAGATAAAAAATGAACCAAAAAAAACATGAAAAAAACCCCAAACAAACAAACAGCAACAACAACAAAAAGTGAAAGTACTATGTTTTGATCCATATTCAGTGTCCATAATTCTCTCTCTGGATACAGATGACCCTTTTAAGTCATTCTTGACCTTTTCTTTCCTCATTTAATCTCTCTCTCTCTCTCTCTCTCTCTCTCTCTCTCTAATATTACATATTGTAATTGATGATGATGATATTTTTTGAATTGCCTAAGACCAAAGTTACACTACTTTTCCAAAGTAGGATGAGCAGACTCTCATGCCAGGTCACAAAGTAGAGATTATTTTTAGTTTTTAAGTGGAAGAAGTTCAGGGCTTTCTCTAAATCACTGGAAAAATAAGGGCCCATGAACAAATTCCAAGGCTGGCTCCTGTTTGATGCAGCCTAGAATGATGTTCCTTCTTCATCCTTGAATGACCTCTCTTTCCACTTCAGTAAAGCAGAGCAAGGAACTAGGGTTCCCTCAACACTAGCAGTGGCTCCAAAAGGTATTTTTTGTGAGGCAGGGCTATGTTTGGTGTGAGAAGTGTGTAAAAACAATCTTATTGCCACAACATTATCTAGTACTTTCAACTACTGTTCCTTCCATAGTGCCTTCCATAAAGGCCCTTGAAACATGAATGGTTTGGGAAGACATTTGCCTACCACTAAGTACCTAAAAAGGGCCAATCATTTGCTACTAGAATCAATAAAAAGTCCTTTGCTGGATTTGTAGCCTTTCTCTGTCCTAGCACAGATCTTTGGAAGTACCATCCCAAATGTCTGGTTTTCTATTTCAGTAGAACATTGGGAAGGGCAACACTGTGTGAAACTGGAGTAGTAGCTACCCACTAGTTGACCTCAGCAGGACTGAGATTGTTGTTGGATTGCATTCTTTAACTTCCCACATTCCCAAGTCACTTGGCTTTAAGAACACAACACCAATAGTACCTAGCTCTTCCTACTCAAAGAATCTATCTAGTATCAAAGTCCATACTTGCTACACCCTTCACTTAATCCTACTCCCCATTCTTATTCAGCAGGTTTCTTTTCTTTAAAAAATAAATTATTATTGATATTTTTTGTCTTTATGTCACATAGATTTCTCCCTACATCCCTTCCCCTATAAGAGATTCACCATCCCTTAAAACCAATAATTTTTTAAAAACAGAAAAATAAGGAAGAACAATAACAACAACAATCAGCATAACCAATCAGCATATTCAAACAGTATTACATATGCAATGTTTCCTACCTATTGATTCCCCTCTGCACAAGAGGGTAGGAAGGTCCAGCTATATCTCTTTTTGGGGGCCAGGATTATTCTTTTTTTTTTTTTTTTTTTTTTGCAATATTCACATTTTGTGATCGTTGTTCTTACATTGCTGTAGTCATTGTGTATGTTGTTTTCCTGGCTCTCCTGATTTCAATCTGCATCAATTCATTTGTTTGAATATGTTTCTCTATATTCATTATTTATCATTTCTTATATCACAGTAACATTCTACTACATTCCAATTCACAATTTATTTAGCCATTCCCCAACTGATGGGTTTCTACTTTGTATATAGCTCTTTTGCAGCTACATGGTGCAGTGAATAGAGCTCCAGGCTTGGAATCAGGAGGACCTGAATTTAAATCTGACCTCACACATGTATATGAGCTGTGTGTTCCTGGGCAAATCTGCCTCATCTGTAGAATGAGCTAGAGAAAGAAATGGGAAACCACTCTAGTATCTGTGCCAAGAAAACTCCAAATGGTCAGGAAGAGTCAGACATGACTGGAAAATGTCTATACTGTTAACAATTACTTGGCTACCACAAAATGTGGCAACCAAACTATTGCACCTGAGTCCCCATCGATTGGGTAGCTCAAACGGCTAGAAGAACTAAGTTCACAGATTATCTGACAGTTCTTAGGGAGATAAATAGTATTGGGGAAATAGCCTAGAATTTAAAGAGAGACCTCTGTTTGAAATTTACTACTGACATTCACTGACTAAGACAAGTCAGGTCATCTCTTTTAAGCCTCAGTTTTCTCATCTGTAAAATGAACATGGTAACAACTTATAGTGCCCATCTCATAAAATTATTGTGAAAATCAAGGGAAATGGCCATATAAAGTACTTTTTAAAATATTATAATAGGATTTTTATATAAAAATATAAAGATTTTAAAAAGTAAGTCTTATAAAATAATAATATATCAGCTATTATTATCAGTGCCAGTAAACCTGAAACTTTCCTCAGATCCTGGGGCTCCCTAACCTTGGAATATCTTACTCTTCAGAGGCCTAATCACCTCAGAATATCCCTCTGTAAGGATTGCCCCACTTTTTCCATTGACAAGTTTCTCCAGGAACCTCCATTTTGTGAAGCTGGCCATCATTCATCTCCTGGACTATTCCTGACTTTCTCTGGACTTCAAAATCATAACCCTACTTTAATCCTCCCCCGCCTTTTCAGCTCATTTTTATGTACTGCCTTCCCGCATTAGAATGTAAGTTGTTTGAGGGAAGGGACTATTAGGCAGTGCTATTAGGCAATACCTAGCATATATTAAATACTTAATAAAATCTTATTTTCTTCCTTTCCTTCTTCCCTTCCTCCCTTCAATCTTTCTTTCCTTTCTTCCTCCTTCCTTCCCTTTCTCTTTCCTTTTTTCCTTCCTCCCTCTCTCCCTCCTTCCCTTCCTTTCTTCTCTCCTTCCTTCATTTCTTCCTTCTTCATTCCTTACCTCCCTCTTTCTTTCTGTCCCTTCTTCTTTCCCTTCTTCCCTCCTTCCTTCCTTTCTTCCCTCTATTCCTTCTTCCTTCCCTCCCTTATTCTTGTTTTTCATCCCTCCTTCCCCTCTCCCTTCCTTTCTCCCTTCCTTTTTTTCCTTCTTCCCTCCCTTTTCCCCTTCTTTCTTTCTTTCTTAACTTCTAGTTATCACTGCCATCATTTTTTAAAATATATCAGTGTTATATATATATATATATATATATATATATATATATATATATAGAGAGAGAGAGAGAGAGAGAGAGAGAGAGAGAGAGAGAGAGAGAGGTCACCCCTGCAGTTATTGCTAAAATCCTTTTTTTTCTAGAAGGCTAGCTTCTGAGAATGCATTAAATAGGAAACCCAGAGGGAAGGAATTCACAAACTCTTACCTTTTCAATACCTGATTCTCATTTCTGGGTTATTGCTTCCATCAATGGCTTTTTTTTGGAAAGCATATATTCTCTGTCATTGCCTCTTCAGTGATAGATTTTATTTTACTTCTATCTTGGTTGCAGTCATCACTTAAGCACAGAGGTTGCCATTGCTGGATCAGTTCCTAGGGAACTATGGAATTATATAGGCACCTGCCTGAAGATCAAAGTCCATTCACAGGTTTATGGTTTCTGACATGTCTTGGGAAATGAGGAAAAAACATAAAGGGCTAAATCACTTTTTTAGAGGCTAGAATAAAGTCATAGCTTTTCTCCACAATGAGCCAAGGAATCACATCACGCCTGGAGCACAGGAAATGTTCTAAATCTTATTCTGTTTCACCCAGCCCACTACATGGAGAGATATTATCAGTTCTAACTATGTCCTCCACCCTGTAAGCCAGCCAGGCTTGTCAGGGAACTCCCTAGATTAGTCCCTTACACTCCTATTTGTCATATTTTAGAGGAATTCTAAGACTGGGAAGTAAGACCATTCTATCCTTATCTTTTTTTCTGAGTTATTTTCAGTCAGTCAATGAATACTAACTATTGGCTAAACACTGTGCTAAGTGCTGAAGAAAGGCAAAGAAATCCTCTAAAACCCAGTTCTTGCCCTTAAAGTTTATTCTTTTGTAATGGGGAAATAATATACAAATAATTAGGCATAGAGAAGATTTATATACAGAATAGATAAAGATAATGTCTGAAGGCTGTAGCTGTAGCAACTGGGATAAGAAAAATTCCCTTAGGAGAAGGCAGGATTTGAGATGATTCTTGAAGAAAGCCCGGGAAACTAAGATATAAAGGTGACAGGAAAGAGCTTTTCTAGACAAGGGCTTTCTAGACAACTCAGCACTAAGGTATAGAGATAGGGTCTTGTTCACAAGGAAACCAGGGACATTGGATTGTAAGGTAGATGGAAGAGAATAAAGTTTAATAAACCTGGAAAAGTAGTAAGGAGTCAGGTTATAAAAAGTTTTGAATACCAAATTATTTATATTTGATCTTGGAGGTAATAGGGAGCCACTGGAGCTCCCTGAGCAGGGGCATGACAGTCAAACCTACATTTAGAAAAATCATGTTGGTAACAAAGTGGAGGATGAAATCTAAGAGAAGGAGGAAGGGAGAACAATTAGGAGGCTATTACTACAATAGTCAAAGCAAAGGATGATAAGGAATTATTCTAGGTAGGGTCTATATGAGTGGAGAAAAGGGTACATATATGACAGATATTATGAAAGTAGAAATGGCAGGATTTGTCAGTAGATCAGATATGTGGGGTGAGGTAAGAAGGCAAGGATGACACCAATATAGCTGGCTTGGGTGAACTAGAATGACGGTGCTATTTTTTAACAGTGATAAGGAAGTGGGGAACATTTTGGGCTTTTGGAGTTGTATGACTAGCTCAGAAGATATATAGATCGGGAAGTACACTGCATAGAAAATGATCATTGAACCCATGGAAGTTGAAAAGAGCATTAATTGAAATGATGTGGGGCAAAAAGAGAAGGACAGAGTTTTGGGGGTCCTTCATAGTGAGGGGCTTTTAAATGCATGGAAAACAACAAGGAGACTGAGAAGGGGACAGGGAAGGATCCTGTAGAGTTGCGTTAATTCATCAAGGGATAGGGAATGGGAAAGAATTGAAGAGGGAATTTGAATCATAATGAGGATAAAAAACAGAGTTAGGAATTTAAGGCATAGGGAAAGATGGAATGACCAAATTTTTCAATCAAATAATGGAATTTTGATGTTGATATGGAAGTGGTACCCTAGTAGATGATAGCAAGATGAATGGTATGTATAAACATCAGTGTGTAACTGAGGCAGAGTAAAATAGGTTGTGGGAATTACATAGAACTAGGAAAATTAGGGTATTTGAGGGAGTATGAATATGTATGTTGAAGTACCTCAAAATGAAAGCAGGAAAAGACCAGTTAATGATTTTGTGCCAGGCACTAAACCCATTGGCAAGAGTAAAATTGAAGAGGAAGGTAGAGCAGCCAAGATAAGTATTAGGAATGGGATTTGTATATCCACATTCAGGAGTTCAGATTACTGGGATTAGGGGATGGCAGTAAACTAACAATTGAGCAGAGTCCAGGTAAAAAAGTATCAGTGGTTGGTTCTCTGAGTGTACATGTACTAGGAGCTTAGTATAGAGTCAATATGTTAGCAAATGTTGATTGACTGAGTCGTTTTGTGTACAACTACCAAGGGATCCAAATAACCTATAAGTGGCACAAGCATGGAACTTCCCCATTAAGAACTTGCTCCATTCCATCCTATCCTGAAAAAAACCAAAAAAAAAAAAAAAAAAAAAAAAAAAAAAAAAAAACCCAAACCCAAAACAATATCCTTTGTGCTAGCCCTTCAAGCTTTCATACCATCTCTTTGACCTACTACTTTTAATGCCAGCTTCTATAAACAAGTCATTTATGTTGGCTACTTCTGCTTCTTTACTCCCTCCTAGGGCTCCAACCCCATGGGCTCTGTCTTTTAACCTTGATGCTTTACTAAAATCTCTCTGTGTTAAGTCATTAATGGCCTTCTGGATAGATCATTTCTTTTTGATTCCCTCTTTTTTCTTGGCTTTCATGATGCTACATGCTTATAGTACTCCTCCTACCTTTCCAACTATTCATTTTCTGTGTCTTTTTCTGATTTATCATCCTCCTTCCACTTCTTAAATGCAAAGGTATTATTCTAAAACTTTTCCCACCTTTCTCCCTTAGCAATCTTGTCTACTCCCCTGTATTCAATTATCTCTTCTATGCAGCTGATGCCCAAATATTTGCTTTTAATCCTAACAGAGCTACATTTTCCAACTGCTCATCATATATATCAACCATTATGTTATGTGGCATATCAAATATTACATTTCTTAAACTGACCTCATCATTTTCCTCTTTAAACCTCTTTCCATCTTAGCTTCTCTATTTATAGGAATAGCACCTTCATCTTGCCAGTCTCTCAGCTTCAAATTTTGGAATCACCTTTAACTCTACCCTGTCTTTCTCATCCCACATATGTAATCCATTGCCATTTCAGGAGGAAGCAGAGTCATAACTAGCAATTTTTACACCTAAAGCAAGTGACGGCATGAGGGAGGGATGCTTTAGCTGGAATGCAGCCGGGGAAGAAATACATCCTGTCTGACTGCAGAATACCACAAACTTTCCAGAATGATGCAGGAAATGCTTTTGGATAAGGGCTGCCACCATTGTTGCTGCCACAAGGGAATTGTAGTCAGAGGAAGAAGTATTTTGGGGCAATAATGTCACACTATGTATCTTTTCTATTTTGGGGACAAAATCCCAATAGTCTTATCTTAGTTACAAATTTGGGAAGAAGTGATTTTCCATACATGTCTTTGTCAACAACCTCAATCAGGTTCTTTGATTTCTGTGTGTTGAGCAGAGAAATCTAAGGATAACTTTGGAATCCTTTCTAGACTTTCAGAAAACACTTTGCAAGGGTCTTAGGACATAGAATTTTAGAACTGGAATGTTAGATTAGGAAATATGACTATAGGAAAAACTGGAGAAAGAAATGAGACTGCCTAAGAAATGAGGTAAGCTCTTCAGAAGCTCTTAAGCAGAAATCAACTAAAATCTTAGGGTTATGTTGTCTGAAGCCTGATAATTTCAGTCTGAATTTTCTTACAGCTCAAAGACAAAATCCTTATGACCTAAATGGACGGAATTCAAAGATGCTAATAGGGGATAAAGGGAAGAATCCAACACCCTCCAGGCTCTTATTAAGTTACTGTGTAATCTTAGCCTTGGTCCTTTTTTGTTTACTATCAGGATTTTAGAAATAGAAAAGGCCTTAGAGATCATATAGTCCAATAGTTCTCAAATTTTTTGGTGTCAGGACCTTTGAAGCTTTTAAATAATTATCAGGGACCCCCAAGAACTTTCATTTATATCTCTTGATATATGCCACATCAGAAATTAATAATTGAGAAATTGAGACAATTTTAAAATATTTATTTATTAATTCATTTTAAAATCACAAGAATAAACCTATTACATATTAACTAAATAACATTTTAATGAAAAATAAGTATCTTCCAAAATGAAAATTTGTTGAGAGTGACATCGTTTTACATATTTTGTAAATTCTTTGATATTTAACTTAATAGAGAAAACAGTTGGAATCTACTACCTGCTTCTGCCTCCAATTTGTTATGATATATTGGTTTAGTTGAAATATGTGAAGAAAACCCAGCCTTATACACATATGTAATTAGAAAAGGGAGGTCTATTTTAATAGGCAAATAATCTTAGTATTATTATTAAAATAGTTTTGACCTCTTATATGCTCTTAAAGGGTCTCAAGTACCCCCAGAAGTACTAGGATCATTTTGAAGAATTCAATTTCCATTTTTGTTGTTGTTTCTCTATTTTCATTATTGTAATTATTATCATAGTTTATTATAGCATAGAATACAGTGGTCTTTTTTTAGTTTTGCTTACTTTGCTTTGTTTTAATTCATATATCTTCTTGTGTGTCTGTGTTCATAGTTTCTTACAGTCTAGAGATGGTCCATTACATTCATTTTTCACAACTTGTTTAGCCATTCTCTCAGTGAATGATAATAGACTTAACACTAAATGATACTTTAAAGATCATCTAATCCAATCCCTATCATAAATATCATCAATAACATTCTCTACAAGGAAAACCCAGCATTCTTTTTGAAGATCTCTAGTGATAGAGTTCACTACTTCATCAAGCAAATTTTTCTATTTATAGGCCAATATTTTTTTTTAATTAATTAATTTATTTATTTTTTGCTGAGGCTATTGGGGTGAAGTGATAATTAGGAAGTGTTACGTGTCTGAGGTCATATTTGAACTCAGGTTCTCCTGACTTCAGGGCTGGTGCTCTATATATATACTGCCCCACCTAGTTGCCCCCAGGTAAACAATTGTTAACATGAATTACCTTATATAGAATTAAAACCTGCCTGTAGCTTTTCATTTTCATAGAAGCAAGACTAACTTGAACAGAATAAGTATAATTCTTCTTTTACAAGATAGCCCTTTGTGGAGGATAGATTTTATTATTGTTGTAAATCAAAATTGATTTACAACATTCCCATTTCTTGCAATATTTCCCTAGAACATGGTTTCTAGTCTCCACCTTCCAAATATATCCTAATTTATCAATATACCCCCAAAAGTTTGGTATCCAAATTTGAACAAAATTTTACAAATAGAGTCAGATTACAATAGCAGATAGTGGGATCAGTTTGTTTCTGGTTCTGGACTATGCATTAGTTCTTTGGGCTGGCCCAACCAGCAGTTGACTCATATTGTTTTTAAAATCCCTAAACCCCCCAGGGCTTTTTCACATGAACTGTTGCCTAGCCAGTTCTTTCCCATCCTGAACTTGTGCAGCTGATGTTTTGAACTTAAGTGCAGGGTTTTCCTCGGGAACAAACCCAATAAAGAATGGCAATGCAAAACTAGAATGTTGAGATGGGCCTTCCCTCTTCATTTGGGGTTGATGTTATGGACAATTAGGGCATTCTGCAGCACATCCTTGATGCCTTTGTTTTTCCCCAATTTTTATAATTTGCATCTGGAGTGCAAAGGGATTTCATCTGATTCAACTCCTTGATTTAATCGTTGAGGAAACTGGGGCCCATTGCAGTTAGATAACTTTTCCAAAGTCACATAGGAAGTAAGCATCAGGCCCTCCAGGTGACTCCACAGCCCCGCCACTGACTCTTTCTCTGTCTTTTTTTTTTTTTTTTTTTTATTATGAACTTGACAAGCACCAACAAAACATGAACATTTCCACACACAGAAAACAGAAAAAGAAAATTGCATATGAAACTTTAAATCTCTATCATATATAATTTCTCTTTTTTTAAACATGTTAAACTCAACGCAATAGTACCAGTACTGCCCTGCTTATCTGTTTCCTTCTGAACATCCCAGTTTTCTTCTGTATATTTAAAAATATCTCGTTGATATTCTTTTCTTCTTCTTTTTTATATCTCAGTGACAACCTTTCTACCCCCCAACTCTCTTCACTAATTAAAAATCCCCCTCTGTAACAAATAAATAAGCAAATTCACACATTTAAAACATGTTTGAAAGTATGACTCATTTAGCATCTAACGTACATCAACTTTCCATCAAGGACGTAGTAAGGACATCAGTTTTGTGGAATTGTGATTAGTCAGTGAAACTGATCAGAGCTCTTAAGTGTCTCAAAATTGTTTCTCTCTATAACATTACAATCATTAAATACATTGTTCTCCTTGTTCTGAACATTTCATTCTATCAGTTCATATAAATCTCCTTTGAATCTATTTCTTTTGCTATTTCTTACAGTGTAATAACATTTCATTACATTCATATGTCATAATTTGCCATTCCCTAGTTGTGGGATGCTCACTTTGTTTCCAGTTCTTGCTACAACCAAAAAAATGCTGCTATACTTTTGTATGGATAGCTTCTTTCCCTTAGTTTTATTATCTCTTTAGGGATATTGTAGGGTCAAAGTTTAGTGAGTTTGGGGATATTTTTTTTTCAAATTACTTCCAAAATGGTTGGACCACCTCACAAACAATATACTAATATGTATATTCTCCCATACCAAAAAATTGTCATTTTATGTTTTTGTCATCCTTGCTAATCTGGTGTGTGTGTAATATGGAACTTCAGAACTATTTTAATTCACACTTCTTTTATTTTTAGGATCTGGAACAACTATCATGGTTATTGTTTAGATTTTTATTTAAATTTTTTTTTATTATTTAGATTTTTAAAAGAAAATCTCTGCTTACTATTGTTTTCTAATTATAACATCAATAATTTTAATTTTATATAATCAAAATTGTCTGTTAAATTTTGTGATGATCTATATTTCCTTTTTATCTCCATGTATCTATTTGGAATTTATTGTAGTTTATGAGTTTGAACTATTGATCCAAAGCTAATATCTACTAGATATCTGCTTTCTAGTTCTCCTCAAAATGTTTAATGAGTAGTAGTAATTCCTTTCCCCTAAAGTTTGTGTCCTTGGACTTTTGGAATGATCTGTTATGTTGAATTGTTTCTGAGACTTGTCCTAATTTGTCCCACTGATCAACTTTTCTATTTTTTTAAATCAATACTGAACAGTTTTTTTTTTTTTTTTTTAATGACTCCTGCTTTGTAGTAAAGTTTAGGATCCATTCTCATTTTTAAAATAAATTATTTTAAGATTTTTTTTTTGTTTTTCCAGATGTATTTTGTTATTATTTTGTCTAGTTATATAAAGTAGTTTAATTGGTATGGTACTGAATAAGTAAATGGATTTATGTAGCATCGTCATTTTGATTATATTAGAATGGCCTAACCATAAGAAATTAATATCTTTCCAATTACTTAAGTATTTTATTTTTCAAAAGTGTTTTGTAGTTGCATTCACATAATTCCCAGCTATATCTGTTGGTAGTTGATATTTTTATATATTCTGGAGCTATTTTGAATGAAAGTTCCTTTTTAAAAAAATCTCTTCCTGCTTGATTTTGTTGGTAGTATATAGGAAGGTTAATGATTTGAATGGGTTTATTTTATATCCTAAGAATTTATTTAAATTATTATTTTAATTTTTTTAGTATCTTTAGAGTTCTGCAATTAAATCATGTCATTTGTGAAAAGTGATAATTTTGTTTCCTCTTTGCCTATGCTTATTCCCTCAACTTTATTATATTGTCTTATTGCTATAACTAGCATTTATAGAATTATATCAAATAATAGTGGTAATAATAGTTCTGTTGCTTTATCTCAACCTAATTAGGATGGCCTCTGGTGTTTCTCCTCCATTGCAATTAATGCTAGTTCCTGATTTTAGATGGATACTATTTAACATATTAAAGAACAGTCCATTTTTGCTATTCTTTTAAAAAAATATAAATGGGTGCCATGTTTTATCAAAAGTCTCTTCTGAATCTATTGATATAATCATATAATTTCTTTTTTTTTCCAATATGGATTGTTATGTTTACAGTTTTTCTAATAGTGAACCAACCTTGCACTCCTGGTATAAATTCAACCTGAATATATTGTATAACCTTGTAACTTTCATTGCTATTTTTAATTCTACCATCTTTATGATTCACCCTCTGAAGTTGAAGTTGGTTGTAATTATTTCTTCTCAAATATATGTTTCCTCTTGATCCCTTTCCTCTCTCCTTGACCTCCTAAGATTTGCTGTCAAATTTAATTAATGTCTATCCTGAAATCGGGTGTATTCAATCCTCTTGTTACCCCAATTATGAAAAATGGTGAGTTCTTCCTCAGTCATCCTCATTTCTTCACAAAGGTGTTCCCCTTTCTCTCCCTTTTCTTTTTTCTTTAAAAACCAACAAAATAGAATAAAACCACACCAAATAAGTGTGTTTTCTTAGTCTTTAGCATTATATGAGTTCCAATTACCATCGCCTTGCTTTTGACTCAGGACAACTCACCTTCTTTTCAAAGATCTCTGATTATATCCTTTTCACTGTGGTAGAAGGATCTCTTTAAAAATTCCTTTCTAACCCTCCTCTCCCAACATATACTACTGTTCAAATCCCATTTATACTTTAACAACTGATCCAAGCGTCAGGCTTCTCTGAGCTCCCATTTCCTTTTTCCAATATCAGGAATAGATAGGACCTTAAAGATCACCTAGCTCAACTTCTTCATTATAAGAAAATGAAAATATAACGAAATACACGGAAGTTGGCCACACATTAGCTTGATAATGGCCAAACTTAGAACCCTGACTATATCACATTGCCTTCCTACCTGTTTCAAGTGAATAAATGCCCAAGGATAAAAATACATGACAGAAGTAGGACAGCCTTTTTGATACATGGATTCCATGGAAAGGGCTTCAATATAATAAAATCATCCCTATTAGTGGCCATTCAGCAAGAGTAGGGGATCCATGTGAGCAAAATCATGAAGGTAGAAGTTGGTGGAATCCTCAAGGAATCCCTAAAAGAAAAATCAACATTTTGGGTGATGTCATAAGGGATAAAAAACTGAATTTAGATTCAGGGAACACCTGAGTTCAAATCTTGCCCTTGTTATATAGTACTTCTGTGATACTGGGTAAGTTACAACCTCTCAGTAGCCCCAGTAATTCTCCAACACTTATATAAAAGTTGCAGAAAAGGTACCCACTGAATCAGCAGAAAAAGTAGAGCAGGGAGCTCTCGCCATTGAAATAATCGGTTGGGGGTAGGAGGTGGGAATAAGGGAAGATTACTAGATTTAGAAGGCTTGGGATTTAGTGCCAGCTCTGTGCTAAGCACTGATCACCATATCACTTTCCCTCTATCAGACTTAGTTTCTTCATTTGTAAAATGAATAGGTTGGCTTAGGTTATCCCTGAGGTCCCTTCCAGTCTTAACATTCTACAAATCTATCAGAAGGTAGGCCCAGGTGCCTTGAACTCATTAAGACATCTGATGATGTTAATCATCAACTTCTGAGATCACTCCAGTTATTAATTCATGAGTCATTAGCCTCCAGAGGGGTACTAGACAGAGATTAGAGAGCCCAGGGCCCTTAGCTTTGGGAATACAAGGGGAATTCCACTAATGCCATCTTGACCATTTCATTTGAGTAAGATTGGGGGAATGGGGAGAAGTAAGCAAAAGAGCTCACTGTGGAGGACTAGTCTCAGGCAAGTGGTGAAATCTCAGAAATTTGTCTTAGGTGTTTTTATATTCCCCTCTCTGTGTCCTTTTTAATCCTCCTTAAACTACTTGTCCTCTATCTGCTTTTTCTTATCAAAATCTGCTTTTCAGAAATGGTTATCTATTGCCAAAAAGCTTCGTCTGTATTTTTGCTGTTGCTTCTGCAGCTTTATTTCACATACTCTATCCCATGAACTGGCCGATCTGCAATCTTGTCTTGCCACTTTGTGCACATAGTAGGGCTTAATAGCTGTTTGTTGAATTACTAAATACATACTGAAGTGTGAATGATCTGATGAAGCTTAATAAGGGAACCTCTTGAGGTATTTACATTTTGACAACATATATAGTTTTTGGATCCCCTTTAATTAGTGGCATTTCCCACATTTGCGAGCCAATGGGAGTGTCTTAAAATGGAAGGAGTCATCTACTCAGAAAATTCATGGTATAGGTTGGTTGATACCAGGCCCTAGCTAACTAGCGAGCCCAAGTCCTACTTGGATCACAACCAAAAAGTTTTCTAGTGTGGCCTTAACTTCTGAGTCTCAGTTTCTTCATTTATGAGATGGGGATAATATTTATGCCCATCAGCCTTTTAGGATTGTTGTGAAGATAAAATGAAATTGTGTGTGCGTGTGTGTATACATATATACACATATATATGAGGATATATTATATATGAGCTTTGCAAACTTTAAAGCTCTAGATAAATATTAGTTATTATTTTTATCATTATCTTGGACTTCATTGTGGAAAGAGCGTGCTGGTATACCATCATTCAGCTTGGAGGCTGGTGGTGGGCTGGGCAAGGGGCAAGGAGATGAGCTAGGTCAGAGAAGGGCCATTTTCTTAAGTTAACTGGCAAGGGTAAGGAGAGCATCTTTTCTGGTTTAAAAATCTTTTAGGACTATTCAACTGAGGTGGGAAAGGGGGGAGGAAAAGAAAACTTCTTATCATTCTCTTCCCGTCTGTCCCAGGTCACCATTCTTGAGAAGTAACAGGGCTCATAAAACAGAGAGCTCACAAAGCCACTCTTCCTCCATAGCAGAAAGCATTATAGCTCAATTAAGCTCATCCAAGGAGCTTCTTGGAATCTTCTCCCTCATATAATTTAAGTAAGACTGCTCAGGCTCCCAGCTCCATCATGGTGGGTGGTGTAAATGACATCCAAATCAGTTTATACTTACCTAACTGAGATGGACACTAGACAACGTTAAGCAAAGATACTATAGTAGAACGTCAGAAAATTCCAAAGAAAAAGTTCCCTAAGAAAAGCCAGGAGGCAGTCCCAAGAACTACTTTGAGATGAGGATAGTCCCATGCAGTGGGTGGGTTGGAAAAGGTCCCTGTCTATTAGCACCTTTGTCAGAAATGGGCTTTGTTTAATGAAATATGAAGTGTGGCCTTAATGGAACTTGACTGAAACAGGCCTCCACAAATCTTACATAGACAGGAACAAAAATAGCCCTAGAATACACATTTCAGTTTAATTTGTGTTTTATAAAGGAAAGGCAGTGTGGTGGAGGCAGAAGACTGGAATTGTGACCCGACTCAAACTAATGATGTGATACTGGACCATTCACTTAACATCTGAAGTCCCAGGTGTTTCTCTTTGAAACTATGAGTTATAAATGGGCTATCTGCATTCTTCTAGGATGGAGGGAAAAAATCATATCAATGTAATCATCAGTGCTAACTTATTGATGTATGTGTAAAAGAGGAAGAGAGAATAGAGGCTATGGAGGAGTGTGGGATGAGGACATGGAAGTCTAATGGGCCCCTATATTTAGTTCTAGAGCTGTATTCAGCTGTACTAAATTCCTTTCAAAGGACTCCCTAGCCAGGAGCCTTTAGCCTAGATATAGAATTCTGGGAGGAATGGAAGGCATTGGCCAAACATAAATAACCTCCCAATCTAGCTCTGGGGCCGTCTTCTCAGGCATGGAGGACAATCATTATTGCTACAAATAAGCCTAGGCCATAGTGAGTCATTAGCATCAAACGGAGAGTGGAGTGAGAGAATAGGAAGTGGCTCACCCAAACTGAAGAGTGACTCACTCTCCAGCTCACCTCGGGGAGGGAAGAAGGGAGGGCATGAAAACCAGAAGCAGCTTTTCCTCTAGAGAAATCTGGGGATTTCCAACAAGAATACTAGGGCCAACTATCTGTAATGCAGCACAGGGTTCTTGGAGTAAGCAGATGGGGCTTCCCTTTCTAGGTTTCCAGGCAAGCAAATATGAGTAAGGAAAGAGATCAAATGGAAGGAAAAAAGGGGAGTTGTTTGATGATAGAAGTGGGTTATGTGGCAAACTAAGGAAAGTTTGGAATCCGAAGACACGGGTTCAAATTTTAGTCACTTAAAATGAGCTGTTGGACAAGATGACCAAAGATCCCTTTCAACTCTAAATCCAGTCGTAAAGGTTGTTGATCAAAGGAGTCCCTGATCGTTTTGATAGGTAGCCCAATCAAACTGATGAAATTACAGGATCTGTATCAGAAGAGCACCTCCTATAGTGGTAGATGTGTGTTCTAGCCCCTTACTGGTCTCAGGGACTACAGCTGTCTCTAAGATGCCTGGTGCCTGACAGTCTCTTGCCAGAAAAATCCCCTCTTCTTCATAGTGTTTCATGATGAGCTCAGATGTCAATTTGGCTTTTTGGGAAGTATTCGTTTGGATTTCCGGACTAAAATGCCAACCGATAGGGAAAGGTGGGAAAAGAGATTTCCACCCTCCTTACTTCCTATAAGCAGAATGTATTAATTGCAGCAGAAGCACGTGGCAACCAATTTCTGTTCACCCTGCCTCCTGTTTTTTTTTTTTTTTTTTTTTTTTTTTTTTTTCCCTGAGCTCAGGTCAGGGACTAGTGATCTTGAGAATGGATATTTCCAGTCTTGGGGGTTATTACCTTGAGGGTAATCCTGAGTTAGAGAGTTTTCCAAATTCTAGAGTTCCTGAGTTTTATAGATTTTCTCAGTGTATGCAATTTGAAGAGGATAGTCCTAAATTGGAAGACTAAAGCCATATTACATGGGCTGAGAGATCTGGACATTGTCAATACTATTGCTACGAGTTGCCTGATTTGTGATAGAAGGTAAATGGGGAGCGTTTATTAAGCAGTCTCAAAATGCCTTTTCCTTTAGGGAGTTAGGACATTATATGAGGGCTTTATCTGTATCTGTACTTGGGCTCTGGTGATACCCTCTATAATTCATTTTTATTAAAATATCCAAATGCTTTTTTTTTTTTTTGTAGTAGAGGAAATATAGTCTCATACCTATACTGGATACAGAATACCTGTGCAGAAGTGGAGAAGCTTATTACCCACATATGGGAACACTTAAGACACAAGCCATACCTAAGCTTTATTCAGGATATCTATCTCAGAGTTGGGTTAGGAGCCAAAGAATGATAATGACCCCTTTGGGGTCAGCCCCCAGGATGAAGCCTGGTTTCTGAGAATCCAGAGTCTCTGAAGAGAGACCTGGGGCACAGGGAACACTATGATTCCTACAGTGGTATTAGCAGTGACTCGGTCCAGACTATAACTATATGAAGATTGGGTGGTTGGTGGTAGGTGGGTAGCAATCATGAAGTTTATAGTTAAAGGAACTACTTGCTTTCCTCTCTAGTCACTAGAGTCAGTCTGATATAAGGACATCAGGGAAACCTAGATTAAAGTCTTTTTTTCTGACACATACTAGACAAATCACTTAATTTCTCAGTGCCATAGGAAGTTTTCTAAGACTCTTAAGTTATAGATGAGTTGCATCAGATTTCAACATTGGCAGTTTCCAATGTTGATGAAATCACAGGTCCAATTTCCCCCCTCAACCACCAATTCTCAAAACTAATTGATAGAAAGCAATTTATACCCAGATAGCCCACTTTCACCCAGGAAGAAATAAGTATTGTGTGTACTTGTGGGAGGGGAGAACAATCTTCAAATAGGATTAATCCCTATTTTTGGAGAACTTTTCCAGGAAGGAAAACCCCAGAACTTCTTATCTCATTGCTCTAAGCCTAGGACAACAGCAAACAACATTTGTACGCTAAATTAATCCCTCCAAGCTATTTTTTTCTACTCCCCTCCATATTCCCCACCCCCAACCTCCAAACTTTGGTCCCAGCTGTGAGCAATGCTGTCTATACAGACTGGATAGGACAGTAAGGAAGAGGAGTTTCTCTCTACAGTTGGTAGTCTTGGCATTTTTAATGATTTATAAAAAGGGATGATGCTAATTTCTACCTAAGTGTCCTGGAATCAGGAAACACTGTACCACAGGGCATAGTAGGGTTAATTAACTCCTTTGTGCTGGTTGGGTGAGCTGGAAGTGAGCTAGGGTGAACACCTATCCACTGCCAGCAATGGACACGTCCCAGGAGTGGAAGGGCTTTGGGGGGTGGGGGACTAAAACCATGCCTCCATAGAGTGCAGTTAATACTGAATAAGGAGTGAGTTCACAGAGAGCCCTGTTTATGGGGACAAAGGGCTAGAAGTGGCAGCCCTGAGAAGGCAACATGGAATTGGGGTCTGTGATATAATGAAAACCAGCACCAAGTTCTGAGCCTATTCTCATCTGAATATTCCAAAACATCACCTAAGCCTAAAATATTATCTCTCTCCTTTGGGCCCCTCTCTCAAATTTTGATTTCCTAAAATAGAATCAATCTCTCTCAATCAATCTCTCTCTCAATCTCTCTCCAATTCAATCATGGCACAGATATTCTACAAGCATCCTTCATCTTTTAGATCCCATCCTCAATCTCTGCCCCTTTCTCCCTTCTCCTTACAATCTTTATTTGGAAAACGTCTCAAAAATTCTTCCAGGACACAAGATACTATCTCCTCAGGCCCTACTGGACCTAATTCTTACATGGATTCAACGGGTTGTGAACCTCCAGCAAGGCTGTTAGAGAGTGGCTATGAGAAGGGAGAAGGGGGCCAGCACCAGGGGACACCGTCACAAGCCCAGTGCCCATGATGCCAGATGCTTTCACAGTAGATAGTTTGGGAGGGAAGATGCTGCCTGTGTAGTCTCCCTAGAACATATGGCAAATAAGCAAAAAATAAAGATGGGTAGGGGTAGAAGCAGGTGGAGAAAAGATTTCTCAGGTTTCTATCTCTGGGAATTTTTCTGTTGGCTTGTAAGGGGAGGAGACAAGAAAGGCAGGCCACCCTTAGTTCAAAAATAAAAAGGGAGAAGAGGGACAAAAGGGAAAATTCCATGGAGCACTTGAAGATTAAGTCCTTCAAAAGTCCAAGTTTGGTGGGGATCCAGCACCAGAGTGCCCCAGAAAACACCAAGAAAGCAGCTTTGGGGCTACAGGAAAGGGGGCAGCAGGGAGGGCCTCTGCCTCCATCTCCTGTGCATGCAGAGCATGGCTGCCACGCTGTCTCTTAGCCATGGCCAAGCTCCTTCTAATCCTTCAGCTCCTCGGCACCCCATGGGAGGTATTGGTTGCAAGCAAGCACCTGAATATTGCCTAATAGAACAAGCCAACTGCTAATTTCACCCAGACCAAAGGGCAGTGGTGGGTGTGGGGGGAGGGAGCCCAGGAAGGGGTGTGTGGGAGGTCTCCTGGGTGACCTCCGGAAATCACCTGTCACCCAGTTTTTAAAGTCCATGGTCAGTGGATCAGGGTGCTATTTTTCCAAGTCCCAGGATTCTGCTCTTCCCTTCTGCACTAGGGAGCTATGCATGTACACCCCCTGTGTTATACCCTGCACACACACACAAACACACACACACATACACACAGAGCTCTGGTGAGGGGTATGGGTGCAGACTGTGTGTGTCTGTGTGTGTGTGCAGGGCAGGGAGAAGCTGTGGGTGAGGAAGAGCAGCTCCTCCCGCTTGGTTTTGTTCACAGGTTGATCAAGCAGGCCCTGGGGCCACTGTCCCGGCCGGGGGGCCCCCCCTCAGTCCGTCTTGACGTGGCCATTGGCCAGCGCCAGCGGAGCGGTGGGCCCGCTGGGCTCGGCGTGCTGTTCGAAGCGCAGGCGCAGGGTGTTGCGGATGATAAACTGCTCCATGATGAGGGCTCCACAGAACCAGGGCACGGCGTACTCCAGGGTGATGAGACCCATGAAGTCAAAGTCAAACTGGGAGTAGTCCCAGGGGCAGGCATTAAACTGGCGAAGGATGTAGCCCGTGGTGAACTCCCATAGGTAAGTCCAGAGGGTGTAGATGAGGCAACGGACCAGGATGTGGCAACGGCCCCGCAGGCGCAGGTACATCTTCTCCACGATCAAGATGGAGGTGCCATAGATGAAGAGGGCCCAGACACTGGTGACCCCCGGAAACTTCCAATTAAAGTTCACCACAAACTCCCAGGCAGCCGTGAACATCACCTCGCAGAAGTAGCCATGGATGGCGTAGAGGTACCAGCGTGACAGTGCCGTCAGGGGCTCCGCAGAGGCCATGTTGCCTCCTCACAGTCCCCCGCCCAAATGCTAAGGGTACAACAAAGGAGACAAATCAGGGGGGTAGAAACAGCCAATCAGCCTTCCCTCCCCCTTACATAGCCAGCTCTCAAGGCACTAGCTTATCATGTAATATGGCAGTGATCTGAGTTCTTTTCTCCTTCTGCTCCCAGTGGCCACCTCAGAGTCACAGAATCAGAACTTTAGGGTTGGGAGGGACCTTACAGACCATACTATATCTCTAAGAGACCCTCTTATTTATTTTAATTTCAGTTTAATTTTAAAGAATTCTTTAATTTTTAATTGAGAATGCTTTGTTTTTATATCACCTACATTTCCAAATATATCCCTTCCCCATCCCAGAAAATTTTTCCTTATAACAAATAACAAATTCCAATATTCCTTATTCTAATGTCATAAAGAAAGAGGAGAAAAAGAATTCTGATAAAACTAAACAGCATCTCAACCTTGTCTGGTAAATATCTGCAGCTCTCCAAATCTATAGTCCCTCATCTCTACAAAGAAGTGAGAGAATATATTCTGCCTTCTCTTTTTCAGGCCAAATTGTATCCTTAAAATTATGCAACCCAACCACTTATTTTAAAGATGAAGAAATGAAAATTCAGAGTGAAAGGGACTTACCCAAAGTCACACAGCTGATTAATGGCAGAGCCAGGAGAACCCAGGTCCCCAGATCTTTTGACTCCCAGTCCAGGGCTTTTTCCGCTGAGCTATGATGCTTGTTTCAGGAGATGTCTGGTGCCATTTTGGGGGAATATTTTATCACTCATTAGCAAGGGCAGATATGGATAATATATTTGAAAGTGCTTTGAAAACTGTCAAGTGCTATTACAAATGGTAAGAAATGAGTATTACAGAAGGACAGGAAAGGAAGAAATCAAATGATAATGCTGTAGGGATTCTTAGAGATGAAAGACAAGGGAGTCTGTATGGACCTTTCCCTTCAAATGGTCTTCAAATGAAGGCTGGATGACTAATTTGTGAGGGTTATAGTCTGGGGCGTTTCCATGCGGATAGGAGATGGTTTCCGAGGTCTCTTCTAACTCTAAGGAGATGGTTTCCGAGGTCTCTTCTAACTCTAAGGAGATGGTTTCCGAGGTCTCTTCTAACTCTAAAATTCTTGTGTAGATGCAAACTTTGTTATTTCATGCTGCCCTTAGCATCTAATTTTTTTCAAAAGCAATCCCTTGCCAGTTTCATTAGGTTGAAAACTTTAAAGTATCTCATGGTGCCCCTGTAAGTTTGCTACTGCATTCTCACATGTTGAGGCACATGGTTTGGGGACCATGGATGTAATGGAAGGAACAATGAATTGTAATGCAGGAGCTCTAAATCCACTGACTAATTCAAATCTTACTGACTGTATAATCATGAACAAGTAACTTTCCTTCTCTGGATCTCAGTTTCCTTATTTGTAAAATGAGGACAATGTCCTAGGGTCAGAGATTCTTAACTTGGAGCCTGTGAACTAGTTTAGATAGATAGCTAGATGGATGGATGCATGGACAGATGGATCTATATCTATATAGATTAATAGACGGATTGATAAATAGACAAATAATTGTATTTCAATATATTCCTTTGTAATTCAATTCTATATATTTTATTTTAGGTATCTTAAGTCACTAACCTAAAAATAAGGCTATCAACTTCACTAGATTGCCAAAGAAGTCCATTACACATAAAAAAGTTAAGAATCCCTGGTCTAGATAATTCTTTTCCAACTCTAATGTTTGTGAGTATATTTTTTAAAAGGGGAAATTCTCCAACAGCTCATCTGTTTCTTATAAACTTTGATAACTCACTACTTGGAGTTAAGTTTAAAGCTACTAGCTAATTTTTGCTTTCTATGTTCCTACTTTAGTATCAATAAGGCAGCCAGATAGAGCAGCGTTGGAGTAAGGAAGACCTGAGTTTATCCAGCCTTAGATACTAGCATGCGACTCTGGATGTATCATTTAACCTTTGTCTATCTTCCTTTCCTCAAATGTAAAATGGGCATGGTAACAGCACCCATCTCCTAGAGATGTTCTGAGGATCAAATGAGATACTTGTAAAGCACTTAGCAGAGTGCCTGGCACAGAGTAAGCATTTAATAAATGCTCATTCTCTTTCCACTATATGGCTAGTAAGTGACAAGCCATGAACAAGTTGACTGAATAGATTATATTACATGCTACTGAACTTCGGTGTTCCCTCACTCTTCATGCCCCATGGTCACTCTCCAACTTTATTTTAACCTGGGGTCATCATGACTCCTTCAAGTATTTCTGTATCAATTTCTGATTTCGGAATGCTTTACAATCAACTTTTCCTTTACATTGTCTCTAATAGCTGAATCACACAGATATTAGATACCTAGTTTGAAGATAGCCTGAGTTTTAATTGGTTGAAAGCTTATTGGACATAGTAGGTATAAAAAATTAAGAGACTGAAAATAAGACTTACTTTTGTTTTTTTCTTTCTCATCTCTAATTACCTCCCTTCTCTAGTCTAGTTATCTTTTTTTTTTTTTTTTTTTAATATAGGAGCCATAATAGAGGATTCATCAGAGTCAGGAAGACCTGAGTTCAAATACAGGCCGATACACTTACTAGCTATATGACACTGGGCAAGTCACTTCACCCTGTTTGCCTCAGTTTCCTCATCTATAAAATGGGCTGGAGGAAAGAATGGCAAACCATAACAGCATCTTTGCCAAGAAAACCCCAAATGGGAACAAATGAAATGAACGAACAACAACAGTCTAAAACCATAAGTTATAGATGAGTTGCTTCAACAGTGGAGGAATTTTCTATGATGGAAATTCCAAATATTGATGAAATCCAGGTCTAGGCCAAAAAAAAATGTTGTCATCTGTGTAGCTATAGTTGTGTCCCCATCCTATCAATCTCCTAGTTCAAGCCCCATTATCACCCTGAAAATCTTCCTATTCTTGCCTATAACATTTGCTTCCTCTGAGCATAACTCAATTAAAGCACAGCTAATAAATAGCTAATATATGCAGAATTCAGTATCCCAAGAAGATACTGTAATACTTGGAATATTTCATCAATATGGGAGAGTTCCCAGTGTGAGAATACTCTTTACCAATACAGATCACAGACTGACAATCCATCTATAACTTAGTGAATTTCAGGGACTTGCCTGAGGCCCAAACAGGTTATATATCTGGCCCAGGATCAAAAAGTTAGCAAATGTCAGAGGCTGGATTATAACCAGTTTTTTTCTGATTATAAGCTCATTTTTAAAATCCAATTTTTAATGTAAAAAAACCAACCCAAATCAATTATATTTGTAATTTGTTCTGGTTGGGAGTAATCAAATATTTTTATTTAAAATTGTCTAGCAAATAAGTAGCATGGCCTCAGAATCAGGAAAATCTGGTTCTAGTTCTCACTCCGATAGACACTGGGTATGTGACTCTGGGCCTGGTCTGGGTACACTATGGCCCAAGGGTCAAATCTAACCCTTCACCTATTTTTTGTATGCCAGAATTAAGAATGGTTTTCTTTCTCTTGTTCATTTTTAAACATATTTAAGTGTGATGAAGCTTTATTTAAAAATACAAAAGCCATTTTTAGTTCTTTGACCTTACAAAATTTGACCCCCTCTGTCTGTTGTATGCCAACTCTTTTTGCTGTTCAGTCAAACCCTACTCTTCACGACTGCATTTGGAGTTTTTTTGGCAAAGACACTAGTGTAGTTTGCCATTTCCTTTTCTGGCTCATTTTACAGGTGAGAAAACTGAGTCAAATAAGGTTACAGAGCTATTAAGTGTCTGAGACCATATCTGAACTCTGGAAGATAAGATCTTCCTTACTTTCAGGCCCGGTTCTCTTATCAACAACTGTCCAGACTCTGCTCTAGGAAAATTACTTAACCACTTAGTATTCCAGCCAGCTCTCTAAGAATAGAGAAGTTGAAGGTCTACAGTCCTCATTGAGGATTTCCTGGTTCCAGCCAATTCCCTCCCCAACACACTGCAGCTGCTTTGGATGTACTTCATTATAGCAGTTTGTATGTCGTCTCCCGGTTAGAATGTAAGCTCCCTGAGGGCAGGAATTGTTTTACTTTTGTAGTCTTTATCTTGAGCACCGGGCTTGACACACTGAAGGAACTTAAAGAATGTTTGTTGGTCCATACCACCAAAATCACAGGTCTGGTTCAAAAATAATCCAAAAATAATGATAATGATTACCTCATACTTTGTATAGTGCTTTGTGATAATACAATCCCTTGTCTTTTACAACCATCTTGTAAGGAAGGTATCACTATGCCCCTTCTTTTTAAATGCTGGACATGGGAGAAAAAAACCAAAACAACCTTGGAGATCAAGACCTTAATCCTCTCAATTTACAAAGGAGGTCAATCCGAGAGCCAGGCCTAGATCTCAGGTGTCTTAAGTGACTCCTAGTTATTCTCTTAGCAAGGTGGCAGAGGGATTAGGGCACTAATTCTAGTCAGGAAAACCCGAGTTCAAATCCAGCCCTGGACACTTTCTAGTGGTGTGTCCCTGTGCAAAGCCTTTTCATCTGTCTGCTTCAATTTCTTCATCTGTGAAATTGGGATAAGAATAACACATAAAGAGCAGGTTTGACCATGTCTCCCTGTCTCTCTTTGTCTGTGTGTGTGTGTCTTTGTCCCTGATTATGTCTCTGTCTCTCTCTCTTTCACACACACACACACACACACACACACACACACACACACACACACACACACACACACGAGTCAATAAACTCTACTGGCTGTTTATCAACTGTAGGATCAAATATAGAATCCTGTGGGGCTTTCGGATCCCTTCACAAACCGCCCTTCCCTGCCCTACCTCCAACATCCCTGATCTTGCCAGACTTCTTACATCCTACCCCCTCCCAATCCAGTGACACTGACCTCCTTTTGGTTCCCCAAATAAGACTGTCTCCTGAAGCTGACGTCTTTACTGACAGTTGCTCATGGCCTAGAATGTTCTCCTTCCTCATCTCCACTTCCTGGCTTCCTTCGAGTTCCTAAGATTCCACCTTTTACAGGAAATCTTTCTTTTGTTCTAGCGCCTTCCCTTTTTTGATTGTACTATCCCCTACATGGCTTGTGTGTATGCTGTTGCTCACATGTTTGTCACTGGACTGTGAGCTCCTTGAGGACAGGCTCTGTTGTTTGTTTGTTTTAATATTCCCAATATTTAACATAGTCCCTGGCACGTAACAGGCACTTAATAATAGTGTTTACTGATTGACTTATCTTCCTTGAGGTTAAAATGAGATATTTGTAAACCACTTTGAAAACCTTAATGTACTAATATTATTAATTATATTTTTATGAAATATATAATTATAATATCAAGAATAATAATAACCATACATTTAATATGATAAAATTTAAAATTATTATTAATAATTATTATTATAGCAAAGCTGTTCCTCTCCTCAGCTAAAGTTGGCTAAGATTCATCTAGGAAACACTAGAAACTAGCAGACTAATGTAGTCTTCCATCTTTGGAGTCAAATGCATTAAGGCGGTACTTGGGTCGCTGATTTTATCAGCTGATATGGACCTAGCCTTCCCCAGTAAGTCTCCAGTTCAGCTAATTCGCCCTTCAAGGTCACCTTCCGTTTGAAGTCTAGTCTCCCACATATCTGAGTCAAACAACAATGATAGCTATGCTAGCCTCTTCCATTAGATTATAAACTTGTTCTGTCTTTTGTGTTGCTACCCCCAAAGGCCTAGACATATTGTAAGCACTTAATAAATGCTTGTCCATTGAATAAAGAAAACAATCCCATTATCTATGCAGGAGGGGAAAAATACTTTAGATGAGAATAAATATGATTTTCTAGCACCTGAGTGACAGGTGGGGAAAGGCTTCATTAAATAGGGCAATTGGGAGAGAGATTGGACTCTTGAGCTGTCTTGGAAAGAAATGAGGATCCTGTAATTTGATCATTATAGTCTTGGTACTGAATAAACTAACAAGGAGAAAGGAATTAACAAGAGGCATCTGCCTCCAACTTGGTGTATAAAAAAGAATAGAAACAGATAGAATTAAGGTCAAAATATGCTAAAATGATTTCCTCAGACCAGAGAAGTGACTTCTTAGTGCAGGAAGAATGAGGAATTCGGACCCAAGACTATGCAAAAAAATGGAGCAGCTCTAGGGAACAGACTCTTAAAGATATTTGAAAGTGGGAGGAATGATCCTAGAGGCTAGATTACTGAAGAAAGGTTAAGAAAATGGCGGGGAGAGGAGTGTGGGAAATAGAAGAGATTTTTATTTCCTCTCCTAAGTAGGCAACTCCCAGACAAAGTTCCCACTGAGCTTCAGCCGCATCTATATTCATCTATGACCTTATACTTTTTAACTGTCCCACCCAAAAAGGGTTTGGGCCAGGACCCTCAAGATGAAAATGGATTTTTATTCTCATTATAAGAGAACTGACATATTTGGTACCTTGAACATGGAGGACTTGGCCTAGGAACTCTTACTGGACTGAATGCCAGCTGCTAAATTCTATATGATGACTTCCTTCTTCATTCAGCTAAAAACTCTACCTTTATTTGATCTATGGGGGAAAAATTCTCTGAGCAATCAAGAATTTCTGCTTATCCCCACTCTGTTCCCCAACTTCTTGAGGTCTGCCAAGAGCAAATGAGATATAGGAATATCAACCTTTAAAGCCTTCAATGGTTTCCTTCCAAGATCAGATGAGTTAGACTAGGGCAAGAAATCTCTAATGGAGTAAAGAAATACAAAGGAAAGGAAAATAAGTAGAAAAGAAAAAGAAAAGGTGGGGAAAATGAGATGAAAAGCTTGGTTTCAGTTTCTTAGCAGTAAGAAAGAAGAGGATGGGAGAGAATGGTTTGTTATTGTCATGTCTGACTCTTTATGACCCTATTTGAGGGTTTTTTTCCCTTTTTTTTTTTTTTTTTTTAGCAAGGATGCTTAAGTTGTTTGCCATTTCCTCTTCAATGCATTTTACATTTGAAGAACTGAGGCAAAGAAAGTTAAATGACTTGCTTGGAGTCACACAGCTAGTAAGATTTGAACTTCTGACTCCAGGCCCAGTGCTCTATGCCTGGAGAATGGCTTACGCAAGGGAGACTAGACTAATTCAGTAACTACAACCCTATCTCAGGGGGTGATCACCTGGGAGTGGGAGGTAAGAAAGATTTAAAAACCAGATTGAGGTCAGAGGAGTGAAAGTCAGAGAGAAAGTCACTGTTATTTGGGACAGACTGTTTAGAGTGGGGGGGTTGGGGTGAGGGGAGGGCAGACTTGTCCAAGTTTTTAGAACTCAACTTTCCCAAGACCCTGCTAATTATCATAACGACTATACTTGAATCCTAAACTATTGGGAGCCCATTTATCCCCTGTATCAGGGTTTATCATGCCCAAATTCCTGCCCCTGGCTCTCCACCCAGACGGACCCCAACTGAGTTGATTCTTCCAAGATATAGAAATGCTTATTTTGAGAACTCAGTAGCATCTGGGCTCCGTGCAGGATGACAAATACAGAATGGGGGTGGGGAGGAGAAGGATGGGAGTATAAGAAGAAAAGCAGGATGCTGTGGGTATGGGGTGCTTGCTTCAGGGAGCAGCACTCTCAAATTCAAGGATCTCCTCCAGAAGGGGAACAGAAACAAAAGTTCTGAGGAAGGGTGTGGAATCCAAAGTGCCATTGTAAGGGCATGTGAATTATTATAGCCTCTTAAGCACAGGAAATCAAAGGTGAAGGGAGAAGAGTGTTTATACTTGAGGTTCCTGTCCTTATGGTCCTTGAATTCTCTCACCTGATGCCTTTTTTTGGGGGGGGAATTTGGCTCTTAAGTCACCCTGGGGATGAGGTATTGTTTGGACCCCTTCTAGTTAGTGGTTAGTGAAGCTGAGACAGAGTGGTGATTGAAAGAGAACAGAAGGCCACAGGAATGGATGTGAGGCTGAAACCAGACAGAAATATCTTTCCTTTCTTTCATCAAAAGCTCTCAATTCATGGCAGATTTGGTTGTCTCTCCCTCTCCCTAAAAGGAAAGGGCATCACTATCAGATCACTCAGGAGGAATTTCTCCCACCAAATAAGTCTATTAAAAAGAGTATTTCTTCCATCTCTACCCCCTTTCAGCTCAGAACCTCCTCAAGGAACTCTTATTTGTTTCAGCTCTTACCATCCTTATCTTGAGGCACCAAAATCACTTCAGTTCCATGCATTATGTATGAGAGCTGCTTTCCAGATGGAGATCATAAGAGAAGAGAGAGATCCAGAAACATGGGATGGAGTTTTTCTACATGTAGCCTTGGACTATTAGTAGAATGGGGTGAGAAGCTAGAACAAGACTTGAGGTTTCTCCATCTGAGAAGCCAGAACTTAACTGAATTTCTCCTATAGTTTCTGAGACTTGACCAAGTTCAGGGAGAGTATCTGGCCATTTAGGCTAGATGAGAAGAAAACACACATGGTCATCTTAGACACAGAAGATGGATAGGTGAAGGAAAACCATCAGAACTTGAGTTAGATGGGACTTCATTCTCTATCTAATCCAACTCATATAACCTACCTAGAAAGTGGCCATCCAGTCTAAAACCTTCCAGTGAAGTGAGAATGCTCTACCTCCTAATGCAGCTCACCTGTGACTTTGGGATGTCCAGGTGTTGAGTCGAGCAGCCCTCCAATGTGGCTACCATTCTCAAGCTTTATAGGAAAATCCCCCACAAGCAGCACTCTCTGTTTTACTGTTAGGTTCCTCCCCCCAGTTCAGTGAATCAGGACCATGGAGTATCTTTCATTCCCAAGAAATTAGGATTGGGAAGTGGGGAGAGAGTACATCAGGAAGCAAGAGACACGGACCTCAGTTTCTATGATATGTCTCTGTTTCTCCTGGAGGCTGAATTTTCATGTTTCAGATGAGGTCCTTTCAGGGAACAAAGTTTATTACACGCAGGATTATGTGTGCTAAATATACACGGGTCTATGTGAGTTAAATACACCCTGCCTTTTCCTCCTCCTTGGGAAACACACACACACAAACAGGTGGCCATGAGCCCACACACCAGGACACACCTCTAACATACTCATAGAATATTTCAGGAAAGCTCTGATGTTTTGCATCAAGCCTCAGATGATGCTGTCCCAGAGAAGACAGGGTGGGCTGCCTTTTGGGTTGTCAAGGGGCAGACAGGGTGGTAAGCTGCTTAGGAACATTCTAAATTTGGCAGCAGAGTGGGAAGGGAGATTATTCAGGGGAATCATGGACTAAGCAGAGCCAACTGCCGAACAAAGGGTATATTTGGTTTTGGTGGAGCTAGAGCCACCTAGAGCTGGAGGGTTGGAGTCATCCCTAAAATAACCCACTCACCTGTTCCCTCCCCACTTTGAGATACAAAAGTTCTAGCCATACCATGCTTTATGGAATGAGATATTTTTATCAGCACCTAGAAGGTACAAGAAGGCACCTCAGGCAACAACTAAGGTACCACCCCAGACAGCCTGTCCTCTAAGGAGAAAACTATCACAGACATCCTGTTGGTTAGCTGTGTCTCAGGGATGGAATGCCTACAAGATACTAAGTGCAATCTTGTGGCCCCTTTTCAGTCACCCAGATAAAACAAACCATTTTGTGACATCCCAAGCTCAGAAAACACTAGAGAGACCTTATAGGGATAGATTATAGTAACCTAGGTGAAAAGGTAACTAAGATTCAGACACTTGGCTTTAAACTCTCATCTAAAGTTCTCAATACATGACAGATCTGGTTGTCTCTCCCTCTCTCTAAAAGGAAATCACCCAGGAGGAATTTCTGCCACCAAATAGGATTATATTGCTTTAAAAAGACCCTCTGGGTCTGCTTGAGGCTGCTTGAGGTGTCTGACTTGAGATCCCCAAAGCCACTAATTTCTAAACTTAAAACATTCCTATATTTGCCCCGGATTTGAGCTGTTTCCCAGTCTGAGGTGGGAGGGATACAAGAACCCCTCACTCATCATACAGTGGTCTGTGGATGGCAGAATCAGACAGAACTAGAACTCAGAACATCCAACTCCTGTGGCTGGTTCAGACTAGAGGGCCCAAGTAGCAATGTCTCACAGAATTAGGGACAAGCAGCAGGGACTGTAACATACTCACTTATCACACTCTTGAACGCTCTGCACAGCAGAGACATCAGGATCACTGTCCAGGAGTATCTTGAGTCAGGCTTCTTCCTAGTGGGAAACAGGGACGTGGTGCCATCCTCAAAACGGGCAAGCATCAGCCCCAGGGTTGGGAAGCTCCTTGGTTACTGCAGGGGAGTGGGCTCCATGTGTCTCTGGGGACAAAAGCAGAGATCCCTGTTTATCTATTACATTGTCTTTACCCCTTTGCTCTCCAGAGTAAGATGATTCCCAGTTCCAGACTGCCAGACCAAGTGGAAGAACCAGGACACAAACTTGCACTATATTCCAGACTGCCCAGCTTCCCTGTCCTTAGCAAGGCCTCTTCCCCAGAACTCCGCAGCCCTGTTTCTCCCACCCTGCTCTGTTGTCCAGTTGCCAGTGAGGTCAGAGGGTTAGGGCAGGATTTTTCTAAGTATTCCACAGACAGAGCGTTAATATTCCACAGAAACATGCCCTTGGTATTTCCCAAGCAGAGCTAGTCCTTACCCGATTTTGCACAATTATTTTAAATTTGAATGAGGAGATTATTTCTAAATATAGCTCCTTTCTCTTCAGGTCTCTGTTCGTGTCCCTATTTCATCTTGCCTCCTAGACCATAAGCTTCTAGAGCAAGGTTTGTGTGTCCTGGACCCCACTGGCAGTCTGGTGAAACCTAGAGACTCCTCAGAATAATGTTTTAGATGCTTGCACTAAAATGCATAAGATCACAAAGGAAACCAATTATGTTAAAACACAATTATGACATTTTTTTACACATTCATAGACTCCTAGGTTAAGAACCCCTCCCTCCTGATCTTCATTATATAAAGAACAGGTATATTATATTAAGCAACTATGTTGCAAATGGGTCCAGCACTGAAGTCAAGAAGTCCTGAATTCAAATCCAAACTTACTATTTAATGTTTAATTTAAGTCACTTAATTTCTGTCTGCCTCTGTTTTGTCAACTGCTAAATGGAGATAAGAGCACCCATCTCTTAGGATTGCTGAGAGAATTCAATGAAATAAAATTTATAAGACATTTTGCAAATCTTAAAATGCTATATAAATGCTAACCACTATTTTAGGGCCATAAGATATAAAATAACATAATATTATAATATAACATGATATAGTATATAGTATGATATAGTATAACAACATAATATATAAAATAGTATTTAATAGACTATTTTTTCAGACCCACCTTCCTTAATATGAGCTATTATTAGCTACAAATAGGCACATATATATGTATTCGTGTGTGTGTGTACTTCATTATTAATTGTCTTACAAGAAGCAGCCTGACATAGTACTTACAGGACCTTAGCTTTGGGAAGACCTGCATTCAGGTACTAATTCTCACACATGAGCAGGAGGAAAGACACTTAATACCCCTGTACCCCTAGATAGGAGTTGCCAATCTACATCCATAGAGGGAATTTCAGGAGAAGGGGACAAGCATTTATTAAGTGCCTACTATGTGACAGGCATTCTGTCTAGGTACTTTACAACTATTATTTCATATGAATTTCCCACATTAGTGAAATTATAGGTTGGACCCTCACTCCTTTATACCCCAATACTTCATTTATTTTTTTTCCAACACTTCATTTATATTTATACTTTGCAACTTGATTAAGTTACTATAATTTTTAAGTCATATAAAATTTCTGTGACTTCTCCCTTTTCCTCTTTCCCCTTTGAGATTATCTCCAAATTATCCAGTATATGTCTTTTGTTCATAGTTGTTTATATTCTATAAACTCCTTGAGGGCAAGGACAATTTTTGCCTTTTAAAAAAATATCCTCTGCATTTAGCACAGTGCTTAGCACACGATAGGTGCTTGTTGAGTTGAATCTCTGAGCTTCAGAACTGCACTAATGAGACCAAAATTGCAGCTTCCATCTCCATATAGACCAATAAAAAGCCTTACATACCAGGTGCTTCCCTAAAGCCTGGCCTTTGCAGAGTTGGCCCTATTCCCAATGGATAGACATGTTTTGTAGATATGGGAAGCAGGGTGGTCTGTAGAAGGGCTTCTTGCACTTTCTGTCCTTATTTTCCTGGCTTCAACTTGGAAGGATGGCGGTTAAAAAAAAAAAAAATTCACCACCATATCTGATCTCTAGCCTTGGCAAAATGAAGGACTTGTCGAGTTCCCCGAGAGGAGTTTCTTTGCCATTTCCAGCAGAAGCACTTTCCAGACACGCCTCAGGTCCTTCTTCATCTATTAAAATGAGGGACATTAGAATAGGTAATCTCTACCATTTTATGACTACCAACTGCCTCCTAGAGTGACCTCTTTCAGAGAACCCAGAAGAAGGAAGAAGGGAGTGGGGAGAGATCACAGAAGAGAAGAGGGAAAGAAATCAAAAAGTAAAGACAGAGAAATTGGGATGAAGGGATCCAGGTCTCCAGGTGGAGTGGAGTTCCCAAGCCCCTTTCACTTCATTAATGAATAGCCCTAGGGCTATAGCCTTGGAGCTGTTTTCCTTTACAGAAGGAACACTCTATTCTTCATCTGCCACCCAGTTTGGTATCCTAAAGTTTGCTCTGGGTAGCCTTAGGACTGTCCAAGGGGATAAAACAATCACAAAAACTCGCCCATCATGAGCTATCATGGGCACTAGGGAGTGTAGCAAAGGAACTGCTCTGCACTCTTGTGCTTTCATCATAAAATAATTTCTCCTCCCTTGCCTCCTCCATAATCAGGAGCCCTTCCCCACCCACTTTGGACAGCAACTCTCTGCCACCCTTGACCCATCTGCAGACATACCTCCAGCTTGGTTCTGAGAGCAGATTTTGCTTTATGAACAAAGAGAAGTAGGAGGTCTTGCTGGGCACACTCCTGTCCCCTGGAAGGGGGAAGGGGCATTACCTAGATATATCCCACACATCCCCTCTCTGCTGCATCTTTAGAGTCTAGTTTTGCCCACTGGCACTGACTCCATTTCTTGATGCCTAAGAATATCACATCTGCTGCAAGAGCCAGTAACCACCAACAAGATGCAGAAACCTGGGGGCCACATCCTGTGAGTGAAGCCCTCTGGGATCTGTAGTCAGGCCCATAGCAACAGTAGGGTACTAGGAAGCTCCCACTGAGAATCAATGCAACAAACATTTATTGGGTAATTTTTATGTTTAAGATTGTGTTAAAATGTGGTAGGTGGGATGCTTGGTGTGGGCTGGTGGACAGAGTACCAGATGGGGGTTCAAAATCCTGCCTCTGTCACTTACAAGCTAGGTGACCCTAGAATTTCACTCAATCTTTCTGAATTTCAGATTTAAAAAATACTATCTGTTAAGTTAAAGACAAACTTTATGTCAAATGACTTGATGGAGGGAGTTCCCTCACTGATAAAATCAGTTTTTTGACTAGTGCAGTCAGCACAAGGCACTGTATAGGCACTAGGGACCAACAGCTCAAAAAGGCCATAGCTCTACTTAAGGAAATCTTAATCTGGGGAGGTAAGAAGAAGGAAAGAAGAAAGAGAAATGGAGAAAGGGAAGGTGGGATGGAGGGAGAAGAGAAGGAAGGGAGTGAGGGAGGAAAGGAAGAAAGGAAGGGAGAAAAGAGGGAGGAAGGGGAAGAAAAGAGAAAAAAGAACAGGGAGGAAAGAAGAAAGAAAAGGTGAAATGGAAGGAAGGAAGGAAAGAAGCATTTATTAAATACCAACTGTGTGCCAGGTACTGAATCAACAAACAGTCCCTAGAGAAATAAACAAGAAATTTAATCTCAGGAACTTTCACCTCACAAATCTTTATCTGAAGAATAGCAGATGCTGAGTGAAGAAAGATTGATCCCCCTGCTGTTTCTGCAAATCAAGTGTATCATCCTGGCTGTGACTGTGGGACCACAGGAACAAGAATATTTTCAGAACAGCGTGGCTAGAGCTGACAGGAGGAAGAGAGGAGTCTCTGAAGCTGAGGCCCCAGACAGAATTCAGAAAACAACAGTAAACAGGATTTGAGGCCTGGGGCAACATTACCCACAATTTGGAATTAAAACTTGATAATAATATTATTAAGCTGATAAAAATAAAAGAAGCCAAATCAAAAATAAAAATGAGTAAACAAAGTGAAAATAATTTGACCATTGATAGCTATTTTGGTGTAAAAAAAGATCTGGGTTTATATTCAGAGAAAAATAGTGAGGTTAAAAAAAAAGCCACTTTTACCCTAAAGAATAATATCAAATGGTCACAAACCAAAAGAAAATTTTGGAAGAACTTAAGAAAGGAATTCAAAAACTATATAATAGAGAATGAGAAAAAATTAGGAAAAAAAGTAAGAGAACTCAAATAAAAATTAGGGGGGGAAAGCAATCCAAGAAAACTATGAAAAGATAATTAACCAGTTGGAAAAGGAAATACAAAATATTAAGGTAGAAAATAATTCCTCAAAAACTAGAATCAGGAAAGTGGAATCAAATGGCATTTTAAGATACCAAGATATAATAAAACTAGAAAAAGAGAATAAAATATTTTATTAGAAAAACAACTGACTTGGAGATTAGATATTAGACTACCAAAAAGTTATGATTTTTAAAAATCCTGGATACAAAATTATAAAAAATTATTAAAGGAAATTGCCCTAAAGTTCTAGAACAATGAGGTAAAATAGAAATAGAATACATCAATCATCAGTTAAAAGAGATCATAGGGGGAAAAAAACTTACAGAAATGTCATAGTCAAGTTTCAAAACTCCCTGGTTAAAGAAAAAATACTATAAAAGATCTAGAAAAAATATAAGGAAGTCATTAAAAACTAATTATAAATTACTGATAAAGATTAAACTTTACTTATACTACATGAAAATGTTATCATTACTAAAGTAGTTTGAAAGAAAGGTTGTGATTGAGTTGTGTATGATGGAGTGATTCTAAAAAGCAAAATTGAATGGGGAAAGGTAAAAAAAAGGAGCCATTATAAACATAAAACAACGGAAAAGGAAGAACTAATAGAAGAAACAAGTAGGGGTAGAGGGTTTGGAACCTTCTCTCCCCGGGTTGGGAGAGGAAACACAATGCCCATCTGAAAAGGTTTAGAAATCTTTCAAACTTTTAGAAAGGAGAACTGGATGGGAGAGGGGCTTTTAAAGAATACCCAGAATAAGATTAAGAGGACCTCTAGGGAGAAGTAAAACAGGATATGCAGTTTGGGGTTTTATTTGCATAAATATGGTTGTTGTTCATTTGGGTCTGATTCTTCCTGATACCATATTGTTCGTGAGATTTTCTTGACATAAATACCAGAATGTTTTACATGACTACATATATTTAACCTATATCTAACTGCTTGCTTTCTCAATGAGGGGGTTGGAAAGGAAGGCAAGAATTTGGAATTTAAAGCCTTATAAATAAATAAATGAAAAAAATTTTTTTATGTATAACTAAGAAAAATAAAATATTAAATATATATTTTTTTCTATATAAGACATAAGATATTGCAGTGGTTTTGCCATTTTCTTCTCCTATGGATTAAGGCAAATAGACTTGCCTAGGGTCACACAGCTACTAGCAAGTATCTGAGACCACATTTTAACTCAGTTCTTCTTGATTCTGGATCTAACACTCTATCCACTGAACCATCTAGCTGCATGTATAAAGGTCATAACTGAAGTCATAAGCATAAGAGCTCACTAAAGGAGCAAGAATATTGAGAGAAATGAGGGTAAGGATGGAGCCTCCAAAGGCATCCACACTTGGGGAGAAGGAAAAAAAAGATGAATCAGAGAAGAACATGAAGAAACAGTGATCAGATAAGTAGAAAGAAGGAAAGTAGGCACCAAAGACAAAGTTTCAGAAAATAGCAAAAGATGAGGGGAGTCAATAGTAACCAATGCAATGTGGATGTCAGCTGAAAGAAGACCATCGGATTAAGAATTCCAGAGATCTCTAATGATTCTGCAGACATGGAAAATCTACTAGGGAAAAGAGGGCAAAAGAGGGAAAATGTCAAGAGGCTTTGACTTACCAACTAGTATACCTGGCTCCAGCAACAAAGGGTGGAGAAGGTGATGCTTCTTAATGAGGACGTTGTCATTAATCTGACTCAATCTTTAATACTTCTGGGGGAAGGGGGGGGAATGATTTTATTTTAAAAAAAATCTCTGTGTATGTCTCTGACTTTTCTATTATCTGCTTGGTTTTTAAAAAAATTTTATTTCTATAACATTAACTAAAAATAAAATTCTTTACAAATTTAATTTTATTCTTTTAAAAAATGTTGAGTTTCAAATTTTCTTCCTTCCTCCATCCCCTCCCCCACCCACTGTAAAGGCAAGAAATATACCTCTTGTGCAAGGGAAGTCAACCACAGTAACATATGAGTTTGTTATTTTTACTTACACTCCTAGCTCTCCATCCCACTTGGCCATTTTTGTGTCCAATTTAAATTTCAATTCTACTTACAGGTGCAGAGCTAGCTAGCCTTTTTCAGGGACAGGGAGCAGAACTCAGAAATGAAGGTCAGATTAACATCTATAAAGTCCCATCTCTCATCTCAGATCTCCTCATATAGATCTATTCTTTCTCAGCTCCCAAACATTACGGATGTGATGGAGCACACAAGCCACCCAGGAAAAGCCCAGATGCTGACCCAGGTTCCTGACTGCCTTCTTCAGAAACAGAAACAAAGTAGCCAGAAGTCACATACCACACCAAAGAACCTGGAAAGGAAGCAGGGTGAGTGACCGACCACAGCTGAGTAGCTGCAAGTTCCTTACCTGCGTTCTGCTTCCTTATTCTGATATGATACACATGACAGTTGCTGCCCAGGCTTGGCTGGCTCTGACTAGGGTAATACTAACACAAGGCAGATTTAAATACCTGTTCCAGCCCTGCCGGGAGTGGGTGGAGCTCCAAAGCCCACTTCTGGGGCCCGGCTCCCCTTGCCCCTTTGCTTGCCAATAACTTGTACTTCACATTCAATACTTGCCATTCATGTCATCTATTTAAACTATCTATACCAAATATTTGTATTAGTTCTTTTACCTTATCTCTCCAATAGATTATAAAATCATTGAAATATCTTTTGGAGGACTTAATGGAAACAGATAAATAAAAGGAAACACAAGTATTTCTAAAAATTATAATATTGTCAGAAAGTATGTATTTAGCACCTATCAAAAAGCAGGTACACTGCTAAGCACTTTACACATACTATTTCATTGATTCTCACAACAACAAACCTTCCAAGGCAGGTGCTAATATTATTCCCATTTTACAGTTGAGGAAACTGAGACAAAACCAGAAAATATCTGAAATTGGATTCAAACTTTGTTTTCCTGACTCCAGACCCAGTGCTCTACTCATTGTACCACATCACTGACTTGGAATTAAGAAGAACTGGGTCTGAATTCCACCTCTTACACTGCATAATCCCAGGCAAATTACTTTACTTCTGGTCCTCAGTTTCTCCATTTGTAAAGATGAGAATAATAATACTTCAATATTATTATATATGATATATACAACACATATGACATACATACATTTATCACATATTATATATAATAACTATTATTAATATTGATATGATAATGACAATGACAGCTATCTCATAGGGCTATTTTGAATCTTAAATAAGATCATGTATATAAAGTACTTTGCAAAACCTGAAGGGCTCTAAAAATGCCAGTTATTATTCTGTTCTGTAGAATTCGTTACTTTCCAGTGCAAACAAACATGCTAGAGATGGTTTTAAATTTCTGGATGATAGCTCCATCATCTGAGTATTAAGAAAAAATTAGAAATATTCAGGGCCCCTCCCTGAAGGAATATTCATCCAGAAGTTGTTTAGAAAAAAAAAAAAAGCCTGGCTAAGGAAGGGATTGGCTTTAGGAATACAAATTAGGAATTATGAGCAAAGAAGAGAGGAGGAAATTTGGGGAATTGTGGGTACAGAAAGGTACATATAGCCCCAGCTATGATAACAGTGTTGTCTGTTTGGTTTAATTCTATTTTTCTTACAAAGTAGGGGTGGGATATTCAGAAATTATTGTAAAAAAGCATCAATAAAATATTAATTTTAAAACTATCTAGGGAAGAGATAATGTGGGGTTGAAAGAGAAAAATGGCCATGTGAACAGAAAGAAGAAAGCTTGTGCAAGAGTTATGGCTGTAGCCGATTTGACAGGACCTGCCAACTAACTGGATGTGCAGGGACTGGGGAAAGATGACTTGATGTTTGAGGGCTAGGTTACTGAGAAGTTGGCACTGCCATCAATAGAAGTGGAGAAATTGAAAGGAAAGACAGGTTTTTATGGGGAGGAAAGATGAGTTCACTTTTGGACATGTTGAATTTCACATGATATTAGGGGGAGATAAACATTTATAAGGCAATTAAAAACAAACTCAAGAAGAAAGAACATAGAATATATGGATTGAGAATGTGATAAAAGAAAAATGACCAGAATCTCCCACAAAATGCATTTCTCAGAGATAGAGACACAGAGAGAAAAAACAGAGACAGGGAGGGAGAGAAGGAGGGAAGTATTTCTTGAACTTTTAACTGTAAGAAAAAGTGAAAAAAGGGAGAGCAAGGTCAAGAGGCGAGGTCAAAGCAAATACAGGAAGATTTGTTTTCTCATAGTTTCTTTGGGCATAAAGATTTCCTGGCATCCCAACACATCCCAAGAGCTCAAGCTCTTGCCTGGGTGAAGTGCTGACCTCAGGTCTAGGTTAAGGAAATAATAAATGATCACTCTCCTAATTATTACCACATGCTTACATGTTGAGTAAATATCTAATTATCACACATGACAAAATCATTTTCCTAAGAGATTTAATCAGCAACTGCTGGTGGAAAATTGTTTCTGTCTCTAATCATGTAGTAAAAGCATCTGATTCAGGAGTCAGAGCACCTGAGTTCAAATCCTTACGTCATGTCAGGCAAATCACTTTACTTAGCTGGGACTCAGTTTCCCCATCTGTAAAATGGATTAGATCATCTCTGAAATCTCTTCCAGCTTTAGATATAAGATCCTATGATCTTTCTCTTCTACTTAGAACTAGCTATGTAAGCTAAGGTATGTAATTGATTCTTTCTTATCTAAACTATTACTAAAAAGAAACAAATAAAAAAAATTCTAAGCTGAGAAAGCTCAGGCATTGTTAGGAAGACTTTTGGAAATAAACTTAAATTGTCCCTCCTCTCTCTTAACCTCCCCCAATTCCTTTTCTTCTTTCCCAAAACAAAGATTAGGCAGCCACAGAATAAAAGATCACAGATAATAAGTATATAATGGAGAAGATTTTGGTTTATTTAGACCAATACCCTCTTTTTAGAGATTAAGAGAATGAGTCCCAGTAAATGAAATTATTTTGCCCAAGGTCACACAGGTAGTAAATAAACAGAACCAAAATTTGAAACCAGATTTTCTGACTTAAGATTCAGCCATATCATCTAAATAAACAAAAAACTAATGTTGCACAAACAAATTTCATAACTAACAAAAGCTAGGAATAGATGAAGTTCTGTTAAAAACTTTTTTTTTTAATGAAAATAGCTGGCATTTATTATTTAACTTAAGTTATTTGGTTTGATCCTCACAACAACCCTGGGAGGCAGGTGATATTACTAACTCCATTGTAAAAAAAAAAGGAAACTAAGTTAAATGACCTGCCCAGAATCACATACCCTGTATCTGAGGTTAGATTTGAACTCAGGACTTTTTGACTCCAGGCCCAATACCACTGTATTACCTAATTGGTAATATTAGCACCTACCAAATTGCCTCAGTTCTTTCCATTAAAGTACATATCTTCTTTAGGCTCTCTAAGAGAGCCTCAAATTGTAAAAATTATTCTACAAAATCCCTCCATAGCCGTCTCCACAATGCCCAGGGCAATTACTTCTATTTGGTTTTCAGTAAGGCTGGTCCTAAATACAAACAATTTTTAAAAAGATGTCTTTGATTTTTATGTGTCATTTCTAGATCTTTGCTTCTACCTCCTCCTAAGAATTGTGTCCTCTCTTTTAACATGAACAGTTAAAACAAAAACTAACTATACAGCAAATATTTGAAATGTATGCAAATTCTTTCTTTATATTCCTCCCCCTCCCCCTGCTGAAAAGAGAGCTATATTTCATCTCTTCTTTAGAACCAAAGCCAGTCATTACAATTAATTATTCAGTTTGGCTTCATTCACATTATTGTGAATAATGTGAATACTGGATCTGCTCATTTCACTCTACATCAGTTCATAAAAATCTTCCCTAATTCCTTATATTTATCTACATTTCTAACTGCATACTATTATTCCATTACATTTACTCAGCTATTCCCTAATAGATGAAAATTTACATTGTTTTCAGTTCTCTATGAACAAAAAAAAAATTGGTGCACATGTTTCATAACTAAAAAAGCTAAGATTGGATGGGTCCAGCTAAAAATACATTTTTCACTAGGGGCATATTGCCCCTATTCCTCTTAGTCCCTTCTAATGGGAGGATAAAAAGGAATACAAATGAATGATGTTTGGCCCTATTACATCTTGGCTGGAGGAAGGAAGGTCTGCAGGGAATGAGAAACAGACTCTCCACTCTGCCTCATCATTTTTGGCTGACTGCTCACACCCCATTCTTCAGACACCTGGCTCTTCCATTCTGCCATATGCTTTTTAGTCTGAGAATCAAGATCACACTAACTTCTCAATACCTCTCCCCCTTTTTCCTGCCTTTAGTCTCCCAACTTCCTAGCTTTGTCATCCTGCACTCATCAATCCACACCTCCCTTTCCCCTTCCTTCTTCTCCATTCTCAAAACATGACAAACCCAAATGTCCCTTTTTAGAAATAAATCAATCCCTTGAATTATGGCCCTTAACTTCACTCCCCTTTTTTCTCCTACTCCCACCCCAATCTTTGGCACTCCCGATGGGGCCCACTGCTGATCCTTCACTGAAAGGGTGGACAGCTGCCGTGTTCCCTAATTAGATCTCTGGCTGTCCACAGGGGAAGCAAGGCATGTTACTGTAAAGAGACATTTCAACTGTTCTTCATCAACAATCTCCTATGCAGATAGCCATTAGGCAACAGCTGAGCCATCCTGATCATCCTTCTCATGTGAGGCAGGGCTTGGCTGCTGGGACTAACTCTGCTGGAAAGGAAAAGGTGGCAGGAGGATTGTTTTGTCCTAATTCTCCTGTAGCACACAACTACAGTGAAAAGAAAACTCTGGGCTATCTTTCCACTCAGAGCCCCAGGCCCTTCTGGGCTACCCAGGAAATTTACTCAGACTCCTGGTATCCACATAAGTAATGTCAAAGGTCCCATCCTAGTCCTACTGTCAGAGAGAACCTGACAGGATGGGCCCAGAACCATGGGCCTACTCCAGGGCACTGCCCTGCCATTGAGAGCCATATGTTATATGGCCAAGTTAACCAGGAAGAGGGCATCACCTTGGGCCATCCTATAGCAAGAGCTCCTATAGCTTTTGGCATTTCTATACGAATGCTTCCTAATTAACTTTGCTTGCATAGAACCTTATTTCCAAGACTTCATTTCCTGACTTGGCAGAAGCTGCTTCACATCTGGCTATGTGTGTGATGTTTAAAGATTCCACCTCAGTTGCTTTGGGCCAGGGTATGGGGGTCGGAGTGGGGAGAAATATGATATGGTGAAAAAAAAAGCATTTAATTTGGAGTCAAGGAGATAAATTCACGTCTCAGCTTTGCCAAAAATTTGGTATAACCTTGGGCCACTATCTTAAACCCTCTGAATATCAGTTTTCTTATCTGTTAAAAAAAAGGGGGGTCTAAAAAAGATCTAATGATCATCTCTGTAATCAATTCTGGTTTATCCCCTTGTGAAGCCTATAGAATGGAGGAATTGGGGATAAGAAATGTTAGTTTGGGGGAAGATGGATCAGATCCCAATATAATAGCTGTGGCCAGTTACTATTGATGTCCAGGTCTCCTTGATCAATAAATCTACCTCCCTCCCCCACCAGGAGCTATAAATGCTTTTTTTCACCTGTAGTTCCGGATTTCAGCAGCAAGTACTTATCTTCTGAAATTTTAACATACTTCATTTAACTGGCAGCTGAAGATTGACATGACTTATGATGGGACCCCATGGTGTACTACTCTTTTAGGAGAAATGAGAGAGATGGAAAAACTCTTAAGAACAAAATTCTAAAGATAAAAATAAAGAAATGAACAAGGGACAGGGTAAGCTGTCCAGATCGGTGTTGAGTGAGGTTATATGTGGTTGAGTGAGGAAATCATCAACGAATTTTGATTTTTAAAAGATACTAAGAGAGCATGGAAATAAGAATCAGTAATTAACGCTGAATATGAAAGAGTAGCAGAAGGAGTCCTAAAGCTCAGAATGAGATAAGGATAGTGATGGGGGACAAGAAAAATAATGATTTTGAATTATACTAGGGAAAAGAGAAAGACAAAGGAGGGGTGGATGGGAAGAAACTCAGGTAGATGGGAAAAGAATTGACAACAGAGGGAATCTAGAGCTACTCGAATCATTTTGCTTGATTTCTCTGCCAAGAAGAATGACCTTTGGACTGGGACGAATAGAACAAAAATATTTAATATAGAGTTGCAACTCAGATAAGTGAGGAGACAGTAACAGAACCCTTAATTGCCTCCAAATAGTACAAACATCCTACAACTTGAGAGTCCCACAATCTCTTCAGTCCCCCCAGATTTATCATCCCAGTTCATCTCTGATACTTCCCTTATCTCACCAGACACATTCTATAATGCTGTCATAGATGTTGGGCTGTAGATAGAGTGTGGGATTTGGAGTCAGGAAGACTTCATCTTCCTGAGTTCCAATCTGCCCCCAGACACTTCCTAGCAGTGTGACCCTGGGTGAGTCACTTAACCTGGTTTGCCTCATTTTTCTCACCTGTAAAATGAGCTGGAGAAGGAAATGGCAAACCATTCCAGTATCTCTGCCAAGAAAATCTCAAGAGGGATCACAAAAAGCTGAACATGACAGAAAAAACTAAACAAGAAGAACTTGTTAGATAGGTTTTCCTTGAAAATCCCACTCATGAAATGAGCAGAACCAGAAGATCATTATACACTTCAACAATGATACTGTACGAGGATGTATGCTGATGGAAGTGGATTTCTTCAACATAGAGAAGAGCTAATCCAATTCCAATTGATTAATGATGGACAGAACCAGCTACATCCAGAAAAGGAACACTGGGAAATGAATGTAAACTGTCATTTTTACCTTCTGAATCCAATTCTTCCTGTGCAACAAAAAATTCGGTTCTACACACATATATTGTATCTAGAATATATTGTAATATATTTAACATATATAAGACTGCTTGCCATCTAGGGGAGGGGGTTGGGGGAGGAAGCGAAAAAATCTGAATAGAAGTAAGTGCAAGAGATAATGTTGTAAAAAATTACCCATGCATATGTACTGCCAAAAAAAGTTATAATTATAAAATAAAATAAAAATTAAAAAAAAGAGAGAGAAGAGGGTGGGGGAATTGCCAACACACACACACAAAAAAAAATCCCACTCATTATTCCTAGTTCTGTCCTCTGTTGCCAAACGGAATTAGGCCTCCTCACTGAGAGAAAGGTCTATCTCTGAATCAGCAAAACCTAGCATAGTCCCTGTACATAGCATCCTTAACAGTGTGCTGAATTGAAGTAATAAGACCCAGAATAAAGATGTCCTGGGATATGCAAACAGCTGACATATGAGAGTTGAGCTTCCATCAGTCATTTCTAAAAGGCTCCTGTAGAATGGGGCACCAACAAATTTTGCTTGGATTTCAAAAATGGGCAAGAAGGTAGAATTAGCAAATTGCAGGCTGTTGAGCTTGACCTCAATCCTTAGTAAAAATTCTAGAACACATTGCTAAATATTAAATGAGATGATTCGTGAACATTTCAGAAAAGAAAAGCAACAATCACTAAGAGTTGGCAGGACTTTATTAGAGAACAGGGTGTGCTAAACTCATCTTGCTTCCTTTTTGACAAGATTCCTGGGTTTATAGCAAAGGGAGGGGGTGCTCTAAGTCTAGCTTACCTAAATTTCAACAAATCATTTCACGAAGGCACCCATATATTCTTTTGGATAGGATATAGACTATATATTAAATGCATTCAGAGGTAATTGATTGGCCAGATTCTAAGAGTAGTCATTAACAAGCTGATGTTAATTTATAGGATAGTTAATATTAATGGTATATGTCCATTTGGAATACCTCAGTTATACATCTCTACTTGGTCCTGAACTATTTCATATTTCTATTGAGGCCTATATTAGGGGCCTCTGCAGCAATCTGGTGAAACGTATGGACTTATTCTCAAAATAATATTTTTAAATGCATCTAATAAAATCCACAAAAGATTGCAAAGAAACCAATTTTCTTTCTTTCTTTTTTGCTGAGGCAACTGGGGTTAAGTGACTTGCCCAGGGTCACCCAGCTAGGAAGTGTTAAGTGTCTGAGACCAGATTTGAACTCGGGTACCCCTGCTCCATCCACTGCACCACCTAGCTGCCCCAGAAACCAGCTTTCTTAAATTTTAAAATAAAACAAACAAGGTCACAGAGTAAGGTTAAGAAGTCTTGACTCAGACCAATAGCCAAATGATATACTTATTAAATTTTGCAGATGACAAATTTGGAAGGGATCACTAGCAAATTACATGACAAGTCGAGATCTGGAAAGGGTGAAGAGTAAGATGACCAGGGTTCTAGACACTTTAAGGTATGAGAGTCAAATGGAAGAACTAGAAGTATTTATCCTGAAGATGAGATGGGAAAGAAGATAGGCATCTTCAAAAGTGAAGGGCTGTCATGTTGGGAGGGAAATTTGTGTTCCTCTTGGCCCCAGAGGGCAGGACTCAGAATAGAAGATGCAAAGATACCAATTTGAGTAAAGGAAACACTTCATGGTAATTTTGTTGTTGTGCTGTCCAGTCAAGTATGATTCTTCATGACCCCATTTGGCTTTTCTTGACAAGATACTGGTGTGGTTGGCCATTTCCTTCTCCAGCTTATTTTACAGATGAGGAAACTGAGACAACAGGGTTAAGTTAATTACACAGCTAGGTAGGGTTTGAGGATTTGAATGCAGGTCTCCTTGACTCCAAGCATTCTATCCACTGAACCACCTAGCACCCTTCATGACAATTACAGGTGTCCAAAAGTGAAATGGGCTTCTTCAGGAGACAATAGGTTCTTGCTCACTAGAAGTCTTCTAGCAAACTAATTTGTGTCCTGCTGTGATGAGCCCTCCCACCTTGACAATTCTCTGATTATTGCTGACATCCAAACACTACAAACCTTCTCAAAAATGTACCAAGCAACTGGAGGCCACTAAAAGAATCAAAAGTAACATGATATGCATGCAAATGGTAAAAAATTGGATGACATTTATATACTGCTTTGAGATTTTTAAAGTGCTTTATTAATGCTCATTATTTTATTTCATCCTCACAAATGTCTAAGGTAGGTGCTGTTATCAGCTCATATTACAGATGATGGAAATTGAGGCTGTAAAGCGATTTGTTCAAGGTTACACACCTTCCGTGCATCAGAAAAGTCAAGTATTTCCTGGAAGGTTCCAATCAAACTTATCACCCAAACACTGTCCTTGGAAACTGAGCCCAAAACCTCTTTAAAGATACTTCTGCTCTTCCAATTTTCTGCCTTGAGACTTAGACAATTCAGAGTGTGCTACAGGCAAAATAGCAAAACTAGTACTATTGAGGTATAAGTGTAACTTTCAGGCACAGAAACCGTACACAGCTTATATGAAGAAAGGCATCAGAAAGGCCAGAAGAGGAAATGGGGTTCTCAGTAGATCTTGGCTACTAGTTGCTGATATCAGTCCCTAAGTCCTGCTCCTGTGTACACCATGGGAGTCAAGAAAGGGGTGGACAGGAATTTATTGCCTTATGGTAGGAATGGAAGAGATTTTTTAAAGCTCAACTGTATATTTGACCACAGTTCAGACAGTAACAAATATATGTGAATAAGTGTAAACAGAAGAAGAAATGAATCTATCAGCAACAAACATTTAATAAATGCCTATGATGTTTCAGGTACTCTGCTAGGTCTCAGAAACACAAAGACAAAAATGAAACCATTCTTTATCCTCATTTGGAAAGTCAGCATCTAGAATCAGAAGGATTTGGGTTTGTTCTGGCTTTGCTACCTGTGTATCCTTAACAAATTACTTACCCTGTGTGGGTCTCAAAGAGAGGGGCCACTAATAGATGCCTTTTAAGATCCTTTCAATAATTCTATATCTACCAATAGCTGAAGTCCACCCCAGTCTTCCTAACTTAGCATCTAAGTTTCCAAAGACTCCCCATAGCTGAAGCTGAGGAAAGTTTCAATCACTACCATTAGCTCATGAAGGAGTTTCTGGGAGGAGGATCTTGACTTAAGTGTCCATTCCCCAAAGATTAAAGGGTAAAAGGCATTTTTGCAAAGAAAGAAATGCAAATATGACTTGAAAAAAAAGTGTTCAAACTTTTAAGAAATTAAAATTAAAATAACTAGTGGAATGTTACTTTCATTTATCAAATTGAGAAAAAATAGAAAATAAAAGGTAAAACCCAATGCCAATGGGGCTTTAGGGAAAGAGGCACACTATATTTAGTATGGCAGCACTATGAACTGATGTCTTCATTTTTAAAAGCAATCTAAATTACCAAACTGATCATTCCTTTTGACCCAGTGATCCCATTACTAGGGCTACAGCCTTAAGATGTTATTAAAAAAAAAAAAAAAAAAGGAACCAGGTTCTCTCTGTCCAAAAATACTTGTAATTGCAGTACTTGCAATAACGGAAAAACTAACAATTGACAGTTGAGTGATGACTGAATAAGCAATGGTATATTAGTGAAATGGAATGTTATTAAGCCATAAGAAATAACAAATACAAAGAATATAAATAAAATAAAAGCACTTACAAAGTAATGCCAAGCAAAAGAAATAAAATTGTAACACCACACACACACATAACATACACCCCACAACACTACACACATTGAGTGTGACTACATTTAAAAAAAAAAAACCCAATAAAATTTGATACACAAAAGAAAAAGATTGGGAAGGGTATACAAAAGTGAATGATATATTATTATTTTGTTCAAGTTGATCTACTTTAACAAAACAGAAACAACTTATTTATAATATTGTTTAATTTTTTATTTATTTGAACAATTAATGAGGAAGCAGTATGATGTTAACAGATAGAGTACAGCACTTGGGATCAGGAAGATCTGACTTCATACAAGTCTCAGATAGCAGCGTGGTACTCTCAATAAATCACTTAATCTCTATATGCCCATATAGAGGGGGGGTTAAATACTAAGTCATGGAGGAGTTCCTCAAAGGTTTACATTTAATTTTTTTTTTAAAGAAAAAAAGGAACACATAATATCAAGATACAAATATTAGAATGAAGATCAATGGCCAAAGTACCTTTGAATAAGGGGAAAGGAATAGAAAATGAATCGAGAAAGAGTTGGGGCTGAAGGGCTTTAGGCCTAGCCTTTCTTGCTATCTGCTTGGATTTAATTCTGTTGATTATCTTTGACTTTCAAGGATGGTATGACTGTATGTCAAAAATCAGAAAAAAGGTAGGTGCAAGCTTGACCCAGGACAGCTCTCAGTAACCATGCAGTTCTGGCCCCTAGCCTAGTCTCTCATTAGGGAGCCTCATCCACAGGGCACGCACCTGGTCTCAATGACATGCTCAAAATATGGCTAGAGACAGCACTTAGGCAAGAGTAATTAAAGGGGATGTTATCTAAGTACAGCCTCTTATTACTGAGTAATTAGACTGCAGGAAATAATTAACATTCCTTTTGACAAAGAAAACAAAGGGCCCATTACATGCATTAGGACAGCACTAACCATAGAAGGAAGAACCGAAGGAGGGTGAATTCACCCCTCAGGCTCTACACACACCCAGGAAGGTATCTTGGTGATTCAAACCAACCTGGGCTTTGAGCCTGGCCTCAGGACAATTCAATGGGCTTAAACCTCCAGGTGAATGTGGTCCAAAATGACTGTCAGGTGGGATGAACAAAATAAAGGATAGTAGAGATACCACAACTGTAATAAAACTTGACATTTATTGTACACCAACATTGCAGAATCACTGGGAGAGATATAATATTTAAATAAAATAGGGTTGCCCTCAAAAAGCCTATAATCTCGAAGGCTAATATCAACACATTGTTAAAATAGACAATATTACATGGTGCATTAAAAACACAGAAATCAAAATTTTATATGACATCTAAGGGGCCAATCCTATTACTGTGAGAGATAAATAATGTCTTTTCCTTCAGATTGTGAGCTCCTTGAGGGCAGGAACTATCTTCTGCCTCAATTTGTACACCTACCACAGTGCCTGGTACATACTTTATAAATGTTTATTGACTGATTGCCTGTAGTAGCAAAAAGAGCACTGGACCTGGAGAAAGAAAAAACCAGGTTCAGATCAAATCTTATACAAGACAGACTATTGTATCTAGCCTCACAGAGTTGGATGAGGATTAAGGAAACTAATTATATAATGCTTTGCAAACCTGAAAGGATCAGATTCATGTCAACTATTTTACCAAAAAAAATTGGTTAAAAACTATTCAACTATATTTTCTTCTTTTGTACGAATCCACCCCAACCTACTTAATTGTACCCCAAGTCATTCATGATATCTTAAGCATGGCAGGCTCATTTCTGCCTCTACATCTTAGTTTGCCATGGTTCCTTCTATCTAGAATGCCTTCTTCCCAACTGCTTCCAAGTCTTACTCATTTTTCATTAATTCTTTGCTGAATCTACTGCAAATCCAATAACTTTCCGTCTTCTGAGTTCCTTTGGCCCTCCCCATCCAAATTAGCCATTGAGATTCAACTACATGTTGTCTCATGATACTTCTTGAAGAATTGTTTTATATTACTTACACTTGTTTCACCAACTAAACTGGAAATGCAAATCAGTCTCATGTAGTATCTGCAGAATATTGGGAGGGCAAAGGGAAAGGAATAGACATTTATTAAGCATCTACTTACTATGTGCCAGACACTTAGTGCTTTACAAATATTGTCTCATTTAATCTTCACATCAACCTTGGGAGGTATGTGTTAGGATGATAATAAATCCCCCTTTTATAATGAGCAACTTGAGGTAGACAGGTAAAGTGACTTGTACAGTGTCACAAAAGTTAATAAGTGTCTGAGATTTGAACTCAGCTCTTATTGGTATTAAGATAGTCTTTTATTTCAGAGGAAATTCAGGTTTGTTAAAAGTACTATATAATCTCAAATGCAATTCACCTCTTTTAATTCAATTCCAGATCCAGCTCATTTTTTATATGCAGTATTTGTTCAGCTCTATGGGCAATTCACCCAACATAGTATGACCATCAGGACAACAGAGCTACTTCATCCATGTGATTTTTCCTGTATAAATAGTTAGACCAACTTTTAAAAACTGATCATAATCTCATAAAAGAGACCTTGCAGTATTCTGAGGTATGATGTAAATAATAAAATCCAAACACTAGCATCTGGAGGACCTTCCTCTGAACTGAGCCAGACAATCCATCTTCCACGGCAGTGGCAAATATTTTTGGTGAGCATGTGCGTCCCTGTTTTATGCCTCACTTGATAGCTGACAGTTTTCCAACAAAGTTATCTCTGTGTTGCATCTTTTCAGAAATTTTAAGTATTCTGTGTTGGATATGCTTTGCTAAAAGATAATTTTTAAAAATTGGATTTCTGTTGAGAAGTAAGAGAGAAATATGATCAGTTTAATTCAAACAAACATTTCCTAAGCATCTACACTGTGCTAGGCACTGGGGGAAAGATACAAAGTTCAGTTAAGACACTTATAAATTCAATTTAGTAAGTATTCTTACTAGACCTTAGCTTAAGGGTAAGATGTCAACCTTGCCCTCACAGAGCTTACAGTCTAGCAAGTAAAGCCCTTAGACTGAGCTGTAGCGTAGAAAATCTTTCCTCAGAGGGATTATCTATCAATCAGGCAAATGAATCAAGCCAGCTCAAGGTGGACTGAGAAGATCAGTGTGCTCTGTCCCCCACCTCTTGTGCAGGAATCTAGTCATACCTCAAAAAACTACACTAATCCAACTACTGTCTCTGTCTTTCTCTGTCTCTTCTACAACTGTTTTGTATTGGGTTATATGATTTGATACATGGAAAAATAATTTTAAAGCTACAGTTTTCATACTCTCTATTTCACCTTGCAAAGCAGTTTCAAGTCATCAACCAGAATTTATTAAGTACTTACTAAGTGCCAGACACAATTCTGGAGTCTGGGAGTACAAATACAAAGGGAAGAAAATCAATGCTTTGAAGATGATGGGGTGGGGTGGGGGGACAGAGAAAAGAAAAACTGCTCTGGTGGCGTCAGAATCTGGGTTCAAACCCTTCCTGTGAGCTTGGACAAGGCATTTAACTTATTCTTCAGTTTCCTCAATTGTAAACTAATTTCCTTTGACTTCTTCATGGAGTCTATATTCCCCTGGAAGATGATCCTCTGCTTCTCCTAATTGTCTTCAGGTTATGATCTGCTCCCACCCACCACCAACAGACTTTAATAGCCCAAATGATCATTCTAGTATTTATTGCATACCTATTATGTGCCACAATAATAAAAGTTATATGACTAATATAAAATAGGGTATAATATAACATAGGGCAGTTGGGTGGTATAATGGATATAGTGTTGAACCTGAAGGCAAGAAGACATCTTTCTGAGTTAAAATCTGGCTTCATCCACTTACTATATGTGTGATCCTGGGCAAGTCACTTAACTCTGCCTTGCAACCAAGAAAAAATGCCTTAGTTTCCTCATCTGTAAAATGAGCTGGAGAAGAAAATGGCAAACTATTCCAAGATCTTTGCCAAGAAAACCTTAAATGGGGTCATGAAGAGTTGGACATGACTGAAAAAATGACTGAACAACACTACTCCACTTTGTTAGGTGCCAGGATACAAATACAAGTAATGAAACAGTTCTTGTTTACAGGGAGTCAAGAACGTTTACAGAGTGTCCCAAAAGTCTGTGTGATTTTAAGTTATTAAAGCTTACAGTGCATACAGAATAAATATAAAGAGAATAAACAGCTTAATAGATATAAGTTTATATTGACTATACAGAATCTGAAGATAACAAATACAAACAGAAAGTAGTTAAATACAAGAAAATATAAGTACCTTGAGTATAAATATAAAGAGAATAAATACAAAGAAGTAGAAAGTTCTTAAATAAAAGGAAATTTAAGAGGAATGGAGCTAACTATTGAGATAATACTTTCTTCCTTCACTCTATATTTTTGGAAGAAGTCAATAGCCTTCATGATCTTATGTTACTGTATTCAAAATCTAGTCACTTTAACGTACAAACAAATATAAAACAAAACAAAATGTTTGAAAGGGTAGTCCTGCTAAGGAGAAAAAGGAAATTAAAATAAATAGTACTATATAAATTCATTCAGGCAAAGATCAAGTACCTATCATATTTTGCAAAGTACTATGCTAGGTTGCTAGGTCATCAATGGAGACTGTTAGCAGAACAGAACAGTGGAGCTGAAAGAAAACAAAGGAAAAAGTAATTTTCAAAACTGTGAAAATATAGTAAGACCTTTTTCTAGGGGAGAGTGAAATACATTATATTTGTATTTTCAAACTATACCCAGGCACATTATCTCCTTTCATACTAACAATCCTGAGAGGTAGAACAGGTATCCCCATTTTAGAGAAGAAGAAACTATGACGCAGATGGTTTGAATAAACTGACATAACTATTGTTGGAGCCAGACTTAACTCCTTTCCTTGTGTCTTTTCCTCTTATTCTAGAATTCTTTTACAACATGGACCACTTTAGCAATCTGGGGAAACTTGTGGATGGTACCCTTCTGAGAATAGTTTTTTTTTTTTAATGTGTGGAATAAAATAAGATTACATAGGAAAATGATTATATTAAAAAGTTATCAAAATAATTTTAAATATACACAGACTCCATGAAATCTGTTCATGAATCACTTAGGGATGCCCTTAATTCCAGGTTAAGAATTCCTCTACTGGTTCATTAGGTTGTCTCTAGTAAAGAAGGGAAAAATCTGGAAGTAAAAACAATATTCAGAACTAAGACATTTTCAATAATTCAAGTCCCCAAACACACAGTAAACTAAGGGACCTTTTCCTGATGTTACTTTGAAGACATTAAGCTAGAGGAAGGACAGTTTAACTATGGTAGTTTAAAAGACAACCCACACGTAGTCATCTTGGGACATATTGCCTCTTACGATTAATTCAATGGTCATCTTAGCATCACATTGGGAAGTACAAAAAGGTAGGAGACCACAAGTCAGACATGGGGCCAGCAAATAATGGATGGCTAGGTGCCTTGGAAGCAAAGGCATGTTTAATGGGAAATCAAATATATCAATTAGTGCTAGGTTTGGTCTGGGTGGGGCAAGTGTTTTCCTTAAATGCCTGGAAGACCTATGTAAGAGAATACTATAGGACATTTGTGTGTGCTACAGCACCTAGAAGAATTATAAACAGCAAAAGGAATCAATAAATTTTCCCAAGGAATCTCTAAAAATTAGCAAGACAAGGCTGGAATTATTAAGTAAGGTACAAGTTGTAATCATATTAGGGGAGAAGGAAAAAATAATAATTAAGAGAAATTTGAAAAAACAATCCCAACCAAAAAAGAGGGGAAGGTGAGAATAGACAGATGATTGGATCCCACTTAGCTAAGAAATCCATGGGTCTTACAGAGATATTGTGGAGGGGCAGGAAGGTAAGTGAAGGTATAATTCCAATAGAAGGCAGAAAAACACCAGAAAGGTGTTTAAACCCTGGACCATCCATTATCTGGTGCTGTGACCTTGAATAAGCTATTTTCTCTTCTCAGTTTCTTTATTCTAGAAGAAGACAGATGTGGGGATTACAGATTCAGAAAATGTCAGAGCCAGAAAAAACATCAGAGATTTTACAGATGAAGAAGGAAAAATTTGAAGAAGTTAAGTAGTTTCACAGAATTTGAGAAATGAGAGGATCTTTGGTACCCACTGAATCATGCCCATACACAAAGGAATACCCATTAGATCAAGCCTGACAAGGTTAGTCTGACTTCTGCTTTAAAGATCCCCCAAAGAGGAAACTCACTGCCTTTTGAGACAGCTAATTTCACTTTTGGATAGTTCAAATTGTCAAGATGTTTGTGTTCTTTTTCCCAGATATCAAACCTAAATTATCTCATTTCTTCTGATTCTGTGATTTGGAGTCAAAAAGAACAAGTTTAATCTGCCCAGCACATAAAATACTTTCAAAAGACTAAATACAGCTAACCTGTCCCTAGTGTCCGCAACCAACCCTCATATGATATGGACTCAAAGTCCTTCACCATCCTGATTGCTCTCCTCTGGTCACTTTGCAGGTATCGATGACCTTCCTAAACCATGGCAGCCAGAACTAAACACAATAGTCCAGATGAGGTCAAGATAAGGACAGAATACAGAAGATCATCTCTCTATTTCTGGAAACCGTACTTCTTTTAATGCAACCCAGAAACACATTAGCTTTCTGGTTGCAATGTCATATGGCTACTTCATATTAAGTTTGTAATCAATTGAACTCTACTAGCTCTTTTCCAAGACTACTGCTTAACCAACCCTCCCCATCTTATTCTGCTGAAGTTGATTTTTTTCGTTCCCAAGTGTGCAACTTTACATTTATCCCTACTGGATTTCACCTTATTAGATTTAACCCAATGACTCACACTTTCAAAAGCTTTGGGGATCCTGGTGGCTACCTAGTATATTAATTCTTCCTCTCACCTGAGCCATCTGCAAATTTGATGAGTATGCCATCTATGCCTATATCTACATCATTGATAAAAAAATATTACACAGTCTAGAACCAAGCACAGATCCTGCCACACTGTTATCTAAAATAGTAACTTTTTGAATCTTGCCATCAAAAAGTTCTAAATCTGAAATAACTAAAGATCTCTGAGTTGCCAAATCTAGTGGCCATTTCTCAGTGCTCATTCTTCTTCACCTTTCTGCAGCCTTTGATATTGCTGACCACCCTCTTCTCCTTGATATTCTATTCTTTCCAGTTTTTGTGACCTTGTTATTTCCTGGTTCTCTTTTCTACCTCTTATTACTCTGTCTCCTGACTCCAAAAATGAATTTTCCTGGCTGTCTACAATCCCTCTCTCCTTCCTTATTTCTTATTCCTAGATATCCTGGATGCTTTCAAATCTCAGCTAAAGTTCCAGCTTTTGAAATAATTTCTTCCTTATTCCTTAATCCTAATGCCTTCCATCTGAAATAATCCCCAATTTATCCTACATATACTTTTTCTTGGTATATCACTGTTTGCATGTGGTCTCCTCCATTAGACTGAGTTATGTGAGTGAGAGTAGGTCCAGTTTTTTTGCCTTTCTTTGGATCCCCAGTACTTAGTACATTGCCTGACCCCTAGCAGGCTCTTAATAAATGCTAGCACACTGATTACATCTGATTGAATTATTGTCTGATACATATCTCTCCATCTTCTCCAAAAAATAGCATGAAATACTTTATCAAAAGCCTTACTAAAATCTAGATAAACTATATCCAAATATGACCTTCACCTGTTACTTTAGTAGTCCTGTCAAAAAAGGAAACAGGGTTAATCTGACATGACCTATCCTTGATAAAGCCATGATGCTGACCCTTTGTAACCATTATTTGTCTCTCCAGGTGTTTACCAATCATCTCTTAGATGATTTATTCTAAAATTTCCCCAGGAATCAAAAAATCCAAGGGAATCTTACCAGTTCATAACTTGCAGACTGTTCTCTTCCTCCTTCCCCCTCCTTTTTTTTTTAAGTTAGGGCATTTATTCCTCTCTAATCTAGTGTTCTTCTTCTTGTTTTCTGTAAGTATTTAAACACTGCTACATAGTTTGACCTGCTCACATCTGCCATTTCTCATCAGGACCCAAAAGTGTTGCTCATCTGGGTCAGATTTCAAGAATTCATCAAGAACATCTAGAGGTTATCTCTTAAGGTTATCTCTTACTATCTTCTTAATATCTTGGGCATAAACAACCTGTTGGTCATTTTTGTTTAGTCATTTCTAGTGCAAAGATCATTTTCCTTGGCAGAGAAAATAGAAGAAAGATAGGAAGCAGATCTGCCTTTTGTCTGTTGTTCATTCTTATCATTCCATCCACATCAAGCAATCATTTTATCCTTTTTCTTCCAATATAGCTTAAAAATAAATCCAAAACCTTTTTGCTGCTTTTCATTTTCCTTATCAGTGTCAGTTCATTCTGAGATTTAGCATCCCTATCACTTATTTTTATAGAACCATGTCATATTCATATTTTTCTGTTAGGGAACTTGCTTCTATCTTCTGTACATTTCTTTTTAAAGTATATGTAAGCTGGAGAGTTTCCTGTCAAGACACATTGGTCTCCTCAGACAAATCTCTTTTGCCCTCCATAGTAAAATTGTTTCTCTTCATATCTTCAGAATTTCACTCTTGAATATCTCCCATCCCTTCCTTCTGGGATGACTTCCCTGGAAGCATTTTACTCCATGGGATCTTACCATCTTTTTCTCTAAACTCTTTAAAGTCTGCTTTCCCAAACATAGGGGAAATGCAGACCAGTGGATGTCAAACTTAAATAAAAAGAAGGGCCACTAAATTGTACCTAAAGATCCCTGTGGGCTGTGGGGTTTTTTTTGTTTGTTTGTTTGTTTTTTGTTTTGGGTTACAAGGTAATTGGAGTAAAATGACTTGCACAGGATCACACAGCTATGCCTGAGACCATATTTGAACTCAGGTCCTTCTGACTGTCTGGTGCTCTATCCACTGTGCCTATGGGTTATATCTTGACTTAGAAAACCACATAGTAACATTATCTATGTTCTACTGGATTCTTATTTATTTTATAAAATATTTCCTATTAACATTTTAGGCTATCTTGGTGAGAATTGCAAGCTGCATGCATAGACTATGTCCCAATTCAAACCCTAGGAAGATGGTCACTTCCCCTCAAGGTTTCCATTATTACACATCAACAAGTAGTTCCTCATTAATGAGAACCACATCCAGAATAAACTTTTTTCTGGGTTCCTCTACTTTTTGAATGATCCAATAATCACTAAAAAAAAGTCAAATCTATTCTGTTTTTAGCAGAGAATAAGTTCTAACGGATTTTTCGATAGTTAAAATACCATGCTTCTGTGCCAAGCTATTTCCCAAACACTTTATCTATTTCTTTTTCTAATCAGATGGTCTATAATCTACTCCAGTGACAAAATCTCTTCTATTTCTCCTCCCACTGGTCTCTACTCAAATGCTTCCTTATTGTGCTTCCCCCCTATGGCTCCTAGATTTCCTCACAGAAGTATAACTTCTTAAAATACTCTGTTATCCTCCTCCCCACCTCTTTAATCTGTGACATTGTAGTTTTCTAAGTTTCATTCCATCAAATATCAAAAATATATGTGAGGTCAAATTTGTCTTATGACTTTTCGTTTGTTGTCTAAACTTTGTATATGGATAGTTAAGGTCATGGGCTTTACTACCCAGATTCTTTCTTAGATGTTCTGGGTCTCTCAACTGTCATTCTTCTTTCTTTGTAGTGACTCTATAGACATCTTGCCTGCCCAAAAGACACAAAGAGTTTGTGGAAGGGGAGGATTAGAATTTCAATCTCTTGACTTCTTGTTTAGTTTTTTCTATTATAGTATATCATCCCCCTCTTGTAAATTCCTGTCTCTTTCCTACTACACTCCAAGCCCCACTCTCCATTAACAAACTGGCCATTAATAAAAAACAAAAAACAAAACAAAACAACAACAACAAAAAAACCGAGCTTATTCTTATAGTAGACATGGAGAGATGAACTAGAGGGATCCCTCCGACACTGAGAAACTCTGGACACAGGAACAGCTGCCAGAATCAAGTCTGTGAACTTCTTTCTGTCTTGACTGGCTTCCAACAATACCAGCTTGGAAATGTTGATCTCAATAAGCTATGTACAGACATGCACCACGTATGTCTATGCTGTAAACAACAGCAATTCAGCCAAGGAGAATGACAGTATGAGGAATAAAAGCCTCATTGGCATTCAATTCAAATACAGTAGGAAAACAAGTGGGACAGACTTCTATGATGCTTGAGCACATATCAGTCTGCAAAGATTTCAAAATACTGCCATTTCTTCTTGCCACATAAAAATGCCAATGGTATTAGTGACCCCACAAGTACCAGTCTAACATTCAGTTCCTTCTTAGGATCCCAGAGTCAAAATTGCCAAAAGGTGGTGCAGCTAAGTGAATAGAGCACCAGCCCGGAAGTCAGGAGGACCTGAGTTCAAATTTGTCCTCAGACACTTCCCAGGTGTGTTATCCTGGGCAAGTCCTTTAACCCCAGTTGCCTTACAAAACAAAACTGCCAAAGAGGAAAGGTCTTCAAAGAAAGAATAATGACAATAGGGTTCATCCAAGTAAAATTTTACAATTTATAAAACAATTTTCTCATTTAAGTCTCATAGCAATGCTATTAGGTAAGCAATAGTTTGTGTACTGTTACTATCTTTCCTTTCTTTCAGCTGGGGAAACAGAGGACTAGACAGCACAGAAAGTTTAGGCAGAACTAGAATTAACATCCAGGTCTCCTGAGTCCCCGCAGTGTTCTGTCCAGATATAATCTCTTTCACAATTGCTTTGTGGGAGTCATTTTGAATCCCAATTGAATGATATGGATAGTAACTCCTATAGGAGGAGTGGGGGAGGATGTGGGCTGAAGGGGTGGTCAAGGAAAGCTGCACAGAGGAGATGAGAGGTAATAAATTGAGCATTGGAATATGGGCAGGACTCAGGTAGGCAGAGTGGAATAAGAGAATTATTTCCAGTAAAAGGAATATCCTGAGCACGGTAGAAAGGAGGAGCTAGCTGGGAAAAACTGTGGGCAGCTTTAAATGAAAACTTAGGAATTGTATGATAGTCCATATGTGGACTTTATTGTTTGTTTTTAGCCAAGGGATAACATAATCAGAAGTGAGTTTTCATTAGATTAATCTGGCTTCTTTGGGCATGATGGATTTGGAAGTTGTAAAAATCTAGGTAGAAGGTGATGAGGTTTGAACTAAGGGGATGTCATTGAGAATGAAAAGGAGAGGAGAATAGACCCATTTCCCAAACAGATAAATGGCCAAAGGATATCAGCAATTTTCCAATGCAGATGATCAACAACCACATGAAAAACATGTTCCAAATCACTATTAAGAAAAAATGAAAATTAAAATTACCCCGTTATTACCTTATACCTACCAAAGTAATAAAGATGTAACTAGTCAATGTAGAAAAGACTGTAAGAATATGTGCACATCAAAATGCATTCAGTAGAATTATGAACTGATACAATTATCCTGGGAAATAATTTTGGATCATGTGAGAAAAGTTTATACCCTTTGATCCAGCAATCCCTGTAAGAGACATACATTCTGAAGAGGGAGATGACAGAAAGATAAGTTCCAAATATGCTAAAATATTCACAGTAGCACTTTTTGTAGAAGCAAAATGCTAGAAAGACATTAGGTGTTCATTAACTGGAGAATGACTGAACAAACTGGTATTTGAAAGTAATGGAATATTGTTGAACAATAAGAAGCAGCAGTTAGGTAAAATTCAGAGAAATATGAAAATCTGTATGAATTGATGCAGAGTAAAGAAAACCAAAGCTGGAAAACAATACATACCATGACTATAATAATATAAATGAGGAAAAAATACTAAAATACACTAAAATTAAAAGAAATACAAGTTACAAAGATTCTGAGTTATTACTTCAGACTGTTATCAAAGTAGCAAAGATAATAAAAGAAGGAAAGACCAATTCCATCTTTGGCCATCATAAGCAATGGCCATATTAGTTCCAGAGGACTGATAATGAAGCACATATCCTTTCCCTTTGTAAAAAAAATGAGGACTGCACATACCAAATGAAGCATCCTCTGTTAGCTATGGTAATGTTTGGGTTAATTTAACTGGTTAAATTAGTTTTCTCTTGTATATGGGAAGGTTCTATGGAAAAGAGTTTATTGAGAAATGACTAGGATATTGGGAGCAATTAAATGGTATCATAGATTGAATGCTGGGTCTGAAATTAGGAAGACTCATCTTTCTGAATTTAAATCTGACTTCAGGTCCTTACTAGCTGTGTGGACAAGTCATTTAATTCTGCCTTAGTTCCAAATGAGTTGGCGATTGAAGTGCCAAACCATCCCATTATCTTTTCCAATTAAACCCCAAATGGGGTCACGACATTTCTGAACAATAACAATAGGCAATGATGCAAAATACCAAAGTTCCCAATAAAGTATTTTTTTAAAAGGAGAAAATGGACATGAGAAATCTTGTTTCATCCTACAATTTGGGACTTCATAATGTCAAACTCAAATAGAAACAAATCCCTGAATACTAACTTAGAAACCACAAATTAACATTATTATGTTTTATTTATTTTGTTAAACATTTCCCAATTACAGTTTAAACTGGTTGCAGCCACACAGTAATTTTGTGGCCCTGAATTCGATATCTGTAAACTATGTCAACTAGGTCAGTCTCAATCTCCTATGGAGGATTTAGTTACTTTTCAGCAAGTCTTATAGATCCTGCAAAATCACAGACCAAAGTAGGCTTTGAAGCCATGAGAAAGAATGACCCAAGCCATGTAAGGTGGTTTAGAATTCCTGGGATCAGGCTCCGTAGGAGAACTCTAAGACATCTGAGTCACAAGGACTTTAGTCATCACTGTGCCATCCTTATCAATGCAGTGATATTACATTCCATATCATGCCAGTTCTAGGACTCAAACTTAAAGGCCCTAAAATAAACCAACCCCCAAATAGCTTCTTTATGAGCACAGAACATAAGCCACATCCCCGCCATGAGCAGGTATGAAACAGCCATTCAATGGGTAAGATACAGAAAATTACTAAAGCTGTGGAAAATGGCAAATCTCCTACTAAACAGGTGGAAATACATTAGACACTTCACAGTTCAAGAGAAGGGGAAGGAGATGGATTTCAAAGAATGTGGTTATCCACATTTAAAAAAACTTATAATTGTATAAATATGTGTACATATATTAGATTTAGCATATATATATATTATATATATGTTGGGTTTTTTTTTTAACCACATTTAACATATATTGGATTACTTGCCATCTAGGGGAGGAGGTTGGGGAAGGAGAAGAAATTGGAACACAAGGTTTTGCAAGGGTTAATATTGAAAAATTATCCATGCATATGTTTTGAAAATAAAAAGCTTTAGTTTAAAAAAATAAAAATAAATCTTAAAAGGTGGGCTTTCTTTACCCCTTCCCAAAATGCCTTCCTGGATTGTACCCTAGCTCAGAAGAGTAAATCTTCTTTGACTTATAATAATAATAGCTAGCTAGGACTTATATAATATTTAAGGCTTGCAAAGCATCATATATATAAATAAAATCTCATCTGATCTTTATATCAACCCCATGAGGTATATGAGGTAGCTACATTATATTATTTATATATTAATTATATCATATATAAATATATATTATATGATATATACAAATATATTATTTTTTTATCCCTGTTTTGTAGATGGGGAAACAGAGATCCAGAGTATTTGAGGCAGCATTTGAACTTTGTTTTTCTGACTCCAAGAAGAGTGCTCTATCCACTGTGCTACCTAGCTTATCTCACTCATCTTCTTCCAGTTTGACATCCTTCCCCATTCTTGATACCATCTTACCAGTTCCACCATCTGTAACTCTGGAGAGGCTAGGTTATTTCCAGAGAAAAACCAAAAGTCACAAGACTATCAGAATTTTAGAGTTCTTTGTCTCTTAGCTATCATTTACCTGATAAATCAACTCATTTCAGATGGAGAAATTGAGGTTCAAGTAGATTAAACCATTTTCTCAAAATCTGATAGCTATTTGACCCAGCTAAGACTTGAATGTTCTTATTGCTTCAGTCCAATGCACTTCAAGTATACCACAATACTTTTAAAGTGAAATTTCAGTGTCTTCAAATCACTTTTCCTCCCAAAAAACTTACCACCCTAATTTCTGTTATTCCTTCCTCCATGCCTCAACTCTAGTCGGCTATGAGCTCTTGAAGAGAAGGGATTGACTGTTTTACTTTTTTTTTTTTAATATCTCCAAGCATTTAGCACAGTGTCAGGCACATTTAATAAGATGCTTATTGATTGACCATAAGTGTCCTCCAATTGATGGAAGTGGTTTGCATCCAAAACTGGACCCCCCCTCCAAAAAAAAGGAGGGAAGTGGGAGATTAAAAAACAAGATAATACCAGTTTTTGTTCAATTGTGTCTAACTTTTTGTGACCCCATTTGGGGATTTCTTGGCAAAGACATTGGAGTAGTTTGACATTTCCTTCTTCAGCTTATTTTATAGATGACAAATTGAGGCAAACATGGTTAAGTGACTTGCTTAGGATCACATAGTTAAATGTCTGATGTCAGATTTGAAGGTGAATGGATATAAAAGTTAAATGGGATCTGTAAAGCACATCCCCACTGGCAAAGGAATTCCTTGGAAGAAAGAAGGCTGGCTCCCCCAGCAGTAACTCCCAGGCCATTAGTCTACTTTTTGATTTCTGTGTCCTACCTTTTTGAGCATTCTTTAAAGCATGGCAATTTGCAAATATGAATTTGCATGCATAGCACCTTTCAAAGGCATATCATATGTCATGTTATCCACAACAATTCCCCTCTTCTCACTAATCTTAATATCCTCAACTCCATGAATCTAAGATCACTTAAGCCTCATTTAGTAAACAAGGTTAATACCTCAGAGGTCTGAGTTCCCCAAGGTTGGGTAATAGAGGGAGAAAGATCAGGATTTCTTAATCCCTTTGCCAATCAACAGCTCTCACACCTTTTACACACACACACACACACACACACACATTACTCTCAGTGACCTAGAAACACATATGTCTTATCATATCTAGTGTCAAAGCAGATTGTTTATCATTGACTGAGTAATAGAAACTGTATAGGGCACAATGAGCAAGATTCTAGTAGTTTTTAAATTGCTAAAGGAAGATCATCTTAACACTGCAGGTGTTATACTCAGAGAGTAAGTATTTCTTTTGCACATTTGTAATTTAAAATTTTTATTGTTATCTTTTATTTTCACAACATCAATATTTCCTAATGGATCAATATTCCTTTACTCAACCTTTTTTCTTTTCTCTCATCCTTTCTCCCTCCTTTCCTTCTTCCTTCTTCCTCCCTTCTTCCCCATCCCATTCTTCCATCCATCCTTCCTTCTTCCCTCCCTTTCTTCCTTCCTCCTTTCTTCTCTTTTTTTTAATCTTATACTTTGAGCTAGTTGGGAAAACACATATTAGAGAGACCAAGCCTTCCTCTTCCAGAAAGTTAATAAGTGTCTTCCTTAAAATTAAAAATTAAAGAGGGAAAAAAATTAGCCAAGAGTGATCAAATCCAACTATATATATATATGTGTGTGTGTGTGTATGTATATATGTGTGTGTGTGTACATATGTATATATATACACACACATATATATATGTATATGTATATATGCTGTTCATTCACATATGTTTTAAAGAATGAGACAGGAGAAATTCTAACTCATCCATTATTAGGAGCCTGCCTCATCACTTCCTAATACTGGCATTTCTTTCTGGCAAGAAGAGAAGACAGGGATAAGGCATGAAAGTTGACCAGGGACAGCTGTGAGAACGGAGACAAGAGTTGTTAGCAATCTAAAAACAAACCAAAAACAGTTGTATATTTTCCAAGAGCTGATGTCTATTATTTCTGAGGTGGGTTCCTGGCTGCTACAAAGCCTAGTCTCCATCAAATACACAAGTTACATATCCAAAATGATTGAATCTTAGGAAGCATAGTTTCTCTTGAAGAATGAATCACTGCTTAGAAAGCTGAGTGAAGAATCCCCTCGCTGCTGGCCTGTAAACTTTTTTGGCTGCCAACCTTAGATCCTTAGGCTTGGGCTTCCAAGGCCTTACTGAAACTCAGGTCAACTGACCTTTCTGACTAGAAACTGTCCATTTTAGAAACTCATGTGATTCTTGGGTCATTCATACATAAATGGAAAACAATAAATGAATGAATGAACCTGCTAGAAAGTATTCAAGGCCAAATGTAAATAGTTAAACAGTTTATCTCCATATAAACTAGTAAGTTTGAGAAAAAAGGAGAGAGCAGGATGTGCTCTCTCTGATTAATCCCCTGGTATCTCTTCAGATCATCTACATTAAATTCATGATTGAAAGCTCAGGGAGTGTGTGTGTGTGTGTGTGTGTGTGTGTGTGTGTGTGTGTGTGCGAGCACCCGTGCATGTGTGTGCACATGCACCAATCTTTTCCTTTCTTTTTTCCTCCCTTTCTCTTCCTCTTTGTTTCTTTTTCTTCCTTCCTTCCTCTGTCCTTTCCTCCTCCCTTCCTTGTTTCATTTCCTTCTTTTTCTTTCCTTTCTTTTTCTTTGTTTCTTTTTCTTACTTCCCTTTTCCCTCCTTTCCTTTTCTTTCTTTCACTTTGTTTCTTTTCCTTCTTTCCTATTTTCCTTCTTGCTCTTCTTTTCCTTTTCTTCTTCCCTTTCTTTGTGTTTCTTTTCCTTCCTTCCTTCCTCCCTCCCTTCCTTTCCTCTCTTTCTTCCTTCATCCTTCCCTTCCTTTCTTCCTTCCTTCTCTTTCTTCTTTCCTTCCCTCTCCTTTTCTTCCTTCCTTCCCCCACCTTTTCTTCCTTCCTTCCTTCCCTCCCTCTCTCCCTTCTTCCCTCCCTCCCTCCTTCCTTCCTTCCTTCCTTCCTTCCTTCCTTCCTTCCTTCCTTCCTTCCTTCCTTCCTTCCTTCCTTCCTTCCTTCCTTCCTTCCTTCCTTCCTTCCCTTTCCTTTCTTTTCCTTTCTCTTTCAGCTGGTTGGGAAGAAATAGATACTTAGTGAGGCAAATCCTCCTCTTCCAGATGGTTAATCTCAGAGACGTTGCCCCTTCTGCAATACTAGAAAAGCTGAGAGATAGCAGTCCTAAAATGGTAACAAAATCACCATTGAGAAAACAAAAGGGAAGATATATTCGCCTGTGGTCTTAGTGGAGGAGGGAAGAGAATGCTGAAAAATGAGAACTGATGAGGAGGGTTAGTCTGAGCCTTAGTTTTTTGTGGGTAAAGAGCTATCCCTGGAATCACAGGATACACTTGATAGTTTTCCCTAAAGAGAATTCAGGTCCTGGAGCAAACTACACTGAGTGAGCTTCTATAACATTTTTGTTGTGGTGATTGAGTCATTTTTCAGTTATGTTCAACTCTTTGTGACCTCATTTGGGGTTTTCTTGGCAAAGAGTGGTTTACCATTTCCTTCTCTAGCTCATTTTACGGATGAGTAAACTGAGGCAAAAAGGGTCACACAGTTAGGAAGTATCTGAGGTCAAATTTGAACTCAGGTGTTCTTGCCTCCAGTCCTAGAGCTCCTTCCACTGTGCCACCTATTTTTAGACATTTTTAGACAGATGAAGTTGAATGTGCTCCCCTTGAGGTCAAAGCATGGTACAAAAGGTCATATGCAAATCTATACGGAAGGCAAGAAGGTTCCATCTATTCTGGAGAGGTGACATATGTGTAGATAAATCTCAGGTATTTCTCAGCACCAAATGGCAGTGCTACCTCTTTCTGCATCTAATACCATCTCCCTGAATCATTGATCAACAAGCAACAGATAGAATGCTAGGCTTGGAGTCAGAAAAACTCATCTTTACATAGAACAGGAATTCTTAACCTTGAGAGGCTCTGGGGAACTAGAATAGGGGAAAATACCATCTTTATTACAATAATAATACTAATTAATATTCATATATAGCTTCAAAGTTTGCAAAGTTCTTTACATCTATTTGCTTCTCACAATGCTTTGAGATAGGTGCTATTATTATTATCCCTACTTTACAGATGGGGAAACTTAAAAACCAGATTAAATGACTTGCCTCATATGTGTCTGAGGAAGGTCTCCTGAATTCCAAGCCCAGTGCTATCAGACTGTGTGACCTAGCTGATCCGATAGGACTTGTTTCTTTTGTAATCCTACGTATTTTATTTTATGCATTATTCTGAGAAGGCTTCATAAGGCTGCCAAAGGAAGTTATTGTACAATGTTAAGAACCCCTAATGTAGAGGATGGTGTCTTGAACCACATCTGGAAGAAGCTTTCTAAAGTTCAGGACCTAGAAAAATTGGCCATTCCCACGGGCTATCTCCCTCCTTCCTTCAGATCCCTCCCTACTGCTAAGTGGCTTATCAGTTACTAATGTATGTAAAATATTCATTCATTCCACAAGCATTTAAGTGACTACTATGTTCCAGGCACTGTGTTAATCCCTGAGGATTTTTTTTTTTTTTTTTTTTTTTTTTTTACACCAGCCCTGTGCTTTCATTGGTATAAGAAGCTTCCCATGGGGAAACTCCCTCAATCAATTTAGTTCACTTTCTGCTCTGCAACAGTCTTAGAAAGTTCTCTGGGGCCCTGAGAGGTTGTTACTTGATCAGACTCAAAGAGCCAGTATTTGTTAGAGGCAGAACTTGTAACAGGTCATCCTGACTCCAACACAGTTAATGAGTTACTGGATGCTGAAGTGGTTTGCCATTTCCTTCTCCAGCTCATTTTACAGCTGAGGAAACTGAGGCAAGCAGGGTTAAGTGACATGCCAGGGATCACAGAGCTAGTAAGCATCTGACGCCATATTTGAAATGAGGAAGATGAATCTTCCTGACTCCAGGCCCTATCTATTGTGCAACCCAGCTGCTCCTAGACTCTATGACATACTCTATACAAAACGGCCTCTTTTGCATTGTGCCAGACAATGAAGAGACAAGAGGAAACAAATAATATTAAAATTGTCCCTTGCTTAAAGGGTTTATATTGTAATCTGGTATAGAGCCTGGAATCAGGAAGACCTGATTTTGAATCTCGCCTCTGACACTGACAGCTAGTGATGGGCGAGTCATTTAATCCTGTTTACCTCTATTTCCTTATCTATAAAATGGGGATAATAATAGCACCCAATTCCCAGAGTTGTTGTGAGGATAAAATGAAATAATAATCATAAAGTACTTAGCATAGTGCTTGGAACACAGAAAGCCCAATGTAAATATTAGCTATTATTACTATCATTATTGTTATTAAGTAGTATATAAATTTTACTGCTATTATTATTGTTATTATTAATAGAATGTTTCAATTTAGAGATCAGAACAATGGATTTCCTATAATCCCTGACTCTCTTTTATCTCTATTGAGTTCTAGAAAAATCATCTCCTCCAAATATATATTCATAGATAAAAGATTTCAGTAAGGATAGTAGCAGAAAACTGGGATTGACAACTGAAAGGAGGACCATGGTGAAGACAAAAATACAATGTATCATAGTGGAGAGAACACAAAGGTAGGCATCAAATAATCCTACTTTGACCTAGTTTAGCTCCTTGTTGCTTGTGTGATCTTACACCAGTCACTTCTTTCTCTTGACCTTCATTATCTATTTGTAAAGAAAGGAGATTATACTAGATTTTTTGTGTCATGGATCCTCTAGTCTATCTGATGATACTTTTTTTTTTAATATGCAAAATAAAACACAGAATTACAAAGGTAAACTAAGTATATTGAAACACAGTTATCAAAATATTTTTAAAAACAAACTCGTGGACCCCAGGTTAAGAACTTTTATAAGGAAAGGAGGAAGGAAGCTTTTATATAATGCTTACAATGTGTCAGGCAGCGTATTAAGTGTTTTATAAATATTATTTCATTTGATCTACACAACACCTCTGTTGAGGTAGATGCTATTATTATTTCCATTTTACAGATGAAAATGAGTCAGACAGAAATGATTTTCCTAAGTTCACACAACTAGTAAATATATGAGGCTACATCTGAACTCCTGGCTCCCTAATACCTGGCCCAGTGCTCTATAGCATCACCTAGCTGTCTTTGGACTAAATAATTTCTCCTCTCTCTAAATCCTATAATCCTCTTTGATTTCTCCCCTCTTTTTAGCTATGGCTAAATCTCTAATCCTTGATCTGATTCCATTTCCTGCCAGAGGAAAATAATAACTAAAAGCCCAAACATAGCAAAACCAAGATGGTCAAAATAATCACAAGAACAAACAACAATAATGATAGCTGGCACTTAGATAATGCTTTTGTTTGGTTTTTCATAGTGTTTTAAGGTTTGCAAAGCTCTTTCCATACATTATCTTATTTGATTCTCACAACAGTCTTGGAAAGTAGGTGTGATTATTATTCCATTTCACAGATGAGGAAACTGAAGCAGAGAGAAGTGATTCTCATTGTCACACAGCCAATACATACCTGAAGCAGGTCTGAGTTGAAATCCTCAGTTCAACTCTAAGGCACTGAATCACTAACTAGCCTTAATGATTTTAAATCTTATTCAATATTCTTTTTATTCCTAAATCGGTGGAGTGGTTTGCTAGAGACCTAATTTCTTTTTGCTCAGAAGAGTGACAAGATCTTTCTCTGCAAGGTATTCCTTGAACCCAGATGATGTCACAAAGGGTAGTGTATCAAGTGCTTGTTGGTGTACTTTGGTCATAATTTTTTTAAATGCACCTACAGCATAAAATAAACTAAAAATCAAATGTCTATGTACAACAGACAGAAAGGAAAATACAGTGGGATCAGAGGAAGAGAAGAAGGCATATTGAAAAAAATTACAAATATGAAAACAGTTGGGGGAAGGGTTAGATTTCCACCTCCATCCCCTTTTTCTCTCTCTCAAGGACATCAAGATCTGACAGGTTGTGCAGATAAGACTCAAGCTGCTTTGCTTGCTGTCCTTATCCACCTGGCTAAGAAAGCAGGAGCCCAAGATGAGATATTTCTGCTGATGACATCTGACTGTTACAGGTACAAAGCTTAGAGGACAATTTTGTCACTGATGCATGAGGCACAGCAGAACCCATAGTTCTCAGGGTTCTGGCAGAACTGCAAACCAGGGCTGCCAATAAAAATCAGGAGGACTGGGTCCAAAAAGGAGCTGAGAAGCAGAGGCAAAGGGGGCATTTTTATGCTGCAGTTAGGATTTTTCTGACAGTAACAGCACTTTTAAAGCCAGCACTGAAGTTTCTCTAATGCAAAGGCTTTAATTTAGTCCTTTCTGGCAAAATAAAACCTTACTTAGCATTTAGAACAAGATTTCTTAACCTTTTTGATGTCATGGACCTATTTGGCAGCATGGTAAAATCTAAGGACCCCTTCTCAGAATAATGTATTTTTTATTTTAACAGCATAATTTTAAAATATAGCGCTAGAAAATACCAAAATTCAGTTAGAGGTTAATTTTAAAAGCTATTTTCCCCACCTAAGTTCAGGTTCCTTGAAATCTACAGACCCCTTAAGGATCCAAGGACCTCAGGTTAAGAATCCCTGCTGTGGAAGAAATATATTTTAAAAATGCTATTTTAAAAAAATTATAAATCTCAAACTTACTTAACATTCTTCATTCAAGGCCTTCAAATCACTAGATACTTAAAAATCCACATTTCAACTATACAAGAGAAGATGAAAGAGTATCATCTCTCCCAATTTTACAGGTGTTGAAACTGGAGCACAGGAAAACTCAGTGAAAAAAGCATTTGATTTCAGCAATACCGGTTAGTCTCTCCCACTAAAGGATTCAGAATCCTAACCCAAGACTCTGAGAAAACAGTCTGGGCTTTCAGATATAACCAACACCCAACCTTAATCAGGGATTGAGTACTGGCTAATCCTGGCTCTTTCCCAAAGAACGGGTCACTAACAGTGTTAATGTAGATGTTCTCTAGACTAGCACCTCTCTCCAGCTACAAGTTAAAATTCTTCATGAGTTAGTTCCTCTGACTACAAGCCCACCAAATTTTTATTAGCATTTTGTTGCTTTTTCCTCAAATTCTGCTTGTCCAGGAGCCCCACCCTCACCACTTCTACCTGAAGTAACAAAGACCAGCTCTGTAAATCAATCCATCACTCAACCACTAGGGACCAGAAAAAACAACTGATCCAATCACAAACATTACTACTTAAACACCCTCACTGGTCCATGGAACCTACCACTAGCCCAAATGGATCCATTTTCTTCTCTTCCCTGGTCACTAAAGAGATGGAGTTGTTGGCTGACTTGGCATGTCAGTGTAGCAAGCCAGTCCTCCGTCCCATAAACTTGAGGAATTTAATTTACTTTGCTGCATTCATGTAAAGGCTGAGGTCCACTCAGCTCAGTTACCCCTGAAACCTCACCTGTCCCCAGTTCCCTTCTATAAGCACACAGCTAATCCTGCTTTTCATTCAGAAGATAACTTGAGTTCTAAAAAGGCTCTTCTTCCTAGAAGGTGAATGGGAAATCAGGACAGCCCTGTCACAAGATCAGAATCAGCAGCCATGAAATCTACAAATTTTCCTGGAGAAGAAACCTTTCCACTAAAGACAGGGGGTTTGGTTCTAGTATTGCAGGCAAAATGAATGTACCTCTCCGCTAAGAGACATCCCACACTCCACCCCAGGACTGGCCTTCTCCTCCCTCTTGTGGGAAGAGAGAAGGAAAGAATGAGACCTCCCAGTGACTCTGCTCTGAATAGTAAAGGCAGGCAATTTGTAACTAAAGCACAAAGAACTCAGGAGAACTAGGTGTACCACAGAGTCCAAGGTTACACAGTGGGAATAGGCTTTCTGACTCCTCTCCCTAAGAGATAGACTGAAGCGCAGCAGGGGAAAACACAGCGAGGAAAAACACCTGATGTTGGAGGGGGTGGTCTGGAGAAGGAGAATGGGGTGAAAGCAGACAGTCCTGCAGGAAACTGGGCTCGGGAGAAGAGGGAAGGACAAGAGAAAGAGGGAAAGGGAAAGATGGAAAGAGATGCTAGTGTCTGAGTGTCCTTGCCACAGAAAGGTCTGTGCAGTCCCAGGCCTCTCTTATCCCCACCCCCAAATCTCCCCGCTCGGTAACCATGCCCTCAAATTAGGATGAAGAGGATCGTGTCTAGATGGAAAAGGGGTCTGGGAGCAGGCTGCAGTGCAGGCACTCCCTTGGCAGATGGAGGTGTCTATGTGCAGACCTCCTTCCCCAGCCCCCCCCCCCAACACCTGCCTTTCCTTGTACAGGAATGATGATTCTGGAAGGCCCCCTCTCCTTTCCCCCCAAATCCCGCGTTTTCTCCAGTGCTGGGGCCGCAAAGACCCATCGGGGAAGGGGGGCGGTTAGCACAGCTTTTCCATGGTCTCCTCCCCCTCCTCAATCTCCGAGTCCTTAGCTGTCTGGACTCGAACCTTTCAAACCCTGGCACGCCCCCCAGTCTGTCTCCTCGCTCTCCCCCGTTACGATCCGAGCGCCCTCCCTCCCGCCGGTTCCACCTGGGCCGCTCCCCCGCGCCCAGGAGGGTTGGCGAGGACCGCAGGCCATCCCTCGCGACGGTCCCGCTACCCCCGGGGATGTTCGCCTTCTACGACCTACTACAACAGACGGTGGAGAACGTCGAGCTCGGGCTCCTCTCCTCCCCTTTCCCCGACGCCCCTTTGTTCCAGGCGGGGGAAAGTTGCCAGTTTGCACCTCTCCCTCCCTCCGCAACCCCCGCAGGAAAACCAACCCTAAACTCGCAATCTACTCGGGAGTCAGACTCGAAAACGAAAGCAACGGAGGACCAGGGATGGAACACCCTACAGCGTGCGCGCGCACGCACGGCACACATCCACACACTCACAGACCCCAATAGATGCACACACACGTCACCCTTCCGATGCCCACCAGCCGCCTCGCCCTCCCCTTCTCTCCCCCTCCCTGCCCGGCACCGGCCACCTCCCCACCGCAGGAGGCCGCTCCAAAGGCACCGGGAGCACCTACCGGTGCGGGAGCGGAGGCTGAGATCCCTGGCGCGGGGCGACGGGGCCCGCCGGGCCAGCCGTCCGCTGCAGGTGCTGCCGGAGCGAGCTCTCCGCCCCTCTGGGTGTCCTCCGCCGGGCTGGAGCGCTCGCCTCCTCCGCCTCCTCCCCACCCCCACGGCAGCTCCCGGGCGCGCACTGGCTCGCTCCGGCCGGCTCCGCGCTGCGCCTCCCGTTCCGCCACTCAGACCCGCATCGTCTTCTCCCGCCTAGTTCGATGCCCGGGGAGCCGGAGGACTACTGCGGCCGTGGCTGAAGATTTCAGTGTACAGCGGCACTCACCCATAGTATGGATGCGGTGGCAGACTGCACATGCTCTCTTCTGCCGGTCGGCCTTCCCCCAATCCTGTCTTAACTCCTTCGCTGCTTGCCCTGGCTAGCGCCTGGCAGGGTCTGCCGCCTCGTCTTCCTCCGCCCCGGTGAGGTTCTCGGGGGGCGAGGAGAGGAGGCAGATGTGTCCCCTGTTGTGAGATACACGTGTCTGTCCCCTAGCCTCGAGTCCCTGCTTGTTCGTCCCGGCTCCTCGCCGCCAGCCCTCCGGGACCCCCCGGAGCACACTTCTCCTTCCCCTGTATGTGCTTCCCGGTTCGTAGTAGTAGTAGCCACTGTGCTTTTTTATCCCAAATGTCTCAGCCCTGGGTTTCTCTGCAGGCTGGGGCTACCTAAAGTACATGCCATCTAGCTGCCGAGGGAAAAGGCTTGCGCTTTCTGGGCATGATCTGGGTACAGCTGAAAGTCCGAGCTGCCGTACAAGAGCTCAATTTGCCGAAAAACCTGGAAGGCTGTACCTCTTGTGGCCTTTATTTTTCCTTTGCTGGGTGAGAAAAAAATCTTTACATAGCTCTGCTCCAGTGCCTAGGGATGAGGCAGATGTGACCTCTGACTGACTGCCAAAAGTTGTGTCAAGTCCCAAGAGTAACAGGTGTTCATGGCGTGTTCTTTTTAATGATTCTGTTATTTATGGTTTTTTGTTTTGTTTTCGTTTTTTGTTTTTTGCCTTAGGTTGTTGATAATTTGAAGGCAGGAGTGGCGGTGTTGCTAAAGATCTCTGAGCCCCCCCGCCCCCCCGCCCCCGCCCACTGGGACTGCACCAAAAGCATGCTCCTAGTAGAATGAAGCTCTTTGAATGGAAGAGTGAAAGGAAATCTCCCTTACACATTCCCTTGCTGGCTCACTCCTTCCATTCAGGACAGGGAGCAAACAGAAATATTACAGGCTCTAACTTTGGGCTTTCAAAAACTTCCAGCTGATGGCATCTGTGGCTTGCTGCTGCATTTTGTCCCTGGAGTTGCAATGGAAAAAAAGTGAGACCGTACTGAGACCCAGAACAGGGACCCCAATGAGGAGCAACTGAGGTGCAGAGAATAGTCAATCAGGGACCAGCATGGAGAAGTAAGTGGACCAGGTCGCAGACACAAAGAGCTTCCAAAAACTTGAGTGCCTGAGAAGGCTAGGAGACCAAACACCTCCTGCACTGCTCCAAGTTTTAATGATCTAATCTAGGATAGAGAGCTGAGCCTTGAACTACAGCCCCAATCTCTTTATGCCTTTTCCATTATTTGCAGGGATGGGAGGAAGACATAGTTGGGCATGAAACTTGTGTAGCAATATTGAATTGAAATATTATGTTTATTCTGTACTAAATACACTATTTGGCTACTGAGTATTTTTTGCTTGTGTAATAAGCTAGTAAATTTATCCAATAAGAATGGTGCTCCAGGGCTTTATATTTTGTCATTTTAATAATTTCAAACAATATTCCTATATAAGAATTCAAAACCCACTCAGTGACAATCGCTTGACTTTTTATTGCGTGGTCGATTGGGAGGTCTCCATAGATGTTGTAGAAAAGATTTTGCTATTTCTTACAGTTTTTCCCTTGTGTTTATTGCCTTAATAAATGAGTCTTTGTGGACTGCTCGTACTATTGCAGTGCCCCAAGTGTCATATGGAAGATCCATAAAGTACCCACAGCATACAAGCCCTTTCAAAGAACCTCTAATAGGTCTTGTCCTACAAAACTGAAAAACAAAACAAAACAAAACAAACCAGTATATCTGGTATCTGAGACCCAGTTTAATTAAGTTGGGGGAGACATAGCAGAAGGCTGGCTGTTTTTTTGGTTATTGTTCAATCATGTCCAATTCTTCATGACCCCATTTGGGATTTTCTTAGCAAAGATACTGGAGTAGTTTACTATTTCCTTCTCCAGCTCATTTCATAGATGAGGAAACTGAGGCAAACAGGGGTAAGTGACTTGCCCAGGGACAAGGTTAATAAGTGTATGAGATCAAACTTGAAGTTATAAAAATGAATCTTCCTGATTTTAAACCTGGCACTCTATCCACTATACCACCTAGCTTCCCTTGCCTGTGATAAATTTGTTGTCTGCGATCTCAATGCCTTTTCTGATAAAATTGCAGATCTTTACAAATTTTCAAGCAAATGGAGGATGATATCAAATGTGACCTTCCAGATTTTTCCAGATTTTCCAGTACTTGGAAATATTTGAAGTACTGTTGTTTTAGGAATGAAATTTATTGGCCACATTGGGTTCCAGGGACCTACTGGCCTGAGTGGTCTGAGACCTTGTCTCAGTGTTGCTGTGTTCATTTAGAGGAAGACAGAGAGAGAAGGCTCCATCCTCTCTCTACTCCTTTTAGAATATGACAAAAACAATTAACCTTCACAGACTGCAGGGGAAGGGACTCTACTGGGAAGTTGAAGTTCACCTAGTTAGGGCCTATCTTTCTATGGTCAGGAAGCCTGACAACTTCCCTCCACTTTTTATGAATCCATTTGTTCTCTTTCAACTACTTGATTTGATGATTCTCCCTCAGTCCCCCTCAGTTCACTAATTTCTTCTTACCTTAAATATAAATTGCAGAGGTGCATATTTGTTTGAGGATGGGTGGGAGGCCCCAAACAGAAAATTCTCATCCCATTTCCATGTGCAGTGCATCTCTGGAAAACTAAACCCTTGTGGTCTCAGCAAAAACTGAAGCAAGGTCAAGAAAAAAAAGACAAATTGCATGAGATTCCTAAGACCTAGCTGTGAAGCTGACTTGGGTGTTGCTTTTTCTGGCTTCTTGACTAAATTTCAAATTTCCTTACAAATTAAAAGATGGATATAAGAGATAAAGGGTTTCCTAACTTGAGAGAGAGGATACTCTCACAGCACAGTCCTGGTAGAAAAATCTTTGTGAGTCATCAGGTACATTGCTCTCATTCTTGCTGATTCAGGGTGACAAATATCAAGATGGGAACTCTTCTTTTTCTAAATCACCTTTAGGAGCCCCCAGTTAGACCCAGTTCTCCCTGGGTCCATGGCACATGCAGCCAGACAACCTAGGTTTAGGGGTTGACCCTTCCAATAACTAGTTATGAGACTTTACACTATTGATTTAGTCCCTCTAAACCTTAGTTTCATCTTCTATGAAGCAGGAATGATAATATTTGCCATTCCTAGGCGTCAGTGGGCTGGGAAGATCAAAAAAAGATGTTTTTTAAGCCTTTAAGGCAGTATTTAGCTCTATCAAATTAAATGCTTTTTTATAATCAAGAAACAATAACCACAATGAAATAGTATATTCTCTTTGTCTTTTGTTCAACTGTTAAATAGTGGAGATGTTATCTGTTGTTTGCATTGCTTGCAAAAACTTACTTGTTCCCTATTTACTCATGTGATGAAAGAGAAATATAAAATGCCAACATTTTGCAAGTGTTACTGTATTGTAACAAGACTTGGATCATGAAAGTCTACAAGAAAATTAAAAATGGAGATCTCATAAAGGACAATAGACAGGTATATAGTGGGGCTGAACAGGTTGAAACATGTAACCAATGAGAAACTTGAAAGAAAAAAAAGAACAGGAATAAATGTACTCATCAAGGAAATTGTAACATATAGTAATAATAAGGGGGGATGTGGACAGTAAGGGTGCTCCACTGTGGCAAACTCATGGGTACATTAAAAAAAAAAAAGATTTACATAGAACAGACAAACATGCACTCAATAGAGTAATCTGTATCATTGGAAAGAAATCGCAAATCAATGAGGTCTCAAATACATATGAGTATATAAATGCCAATAGTTATCGTTAACAATCATAATAATTGTAATTAATCAACAAGCACTTATTAAATTCTTGATATGTGCTAGGTACTGTGCAGTAGGGATACAGATATAAAATTATCTATTACATTTGCAAACCAAATTTAAATATTTCTTATAAAGTAGCTATACGGACAGAAAAGAGGGATAGTTTAATAGACATCTTTATAGAGTCTTTGGAGACAAGGAAAGAGGAGCAACAGAATTTTATTCACTCATTGGACAAGACACCTGTCATGACAAGAGGAACCCGTATGAGATACTTGGAAGATAAGTGACTGACTCCCATTCCCATTCAGAAGGAAAACTGGGGATTTTAACTGTTGTTCTCAAGAGAACTCAACTATTCTGTGTCATTCAAGGAGCTGAGTTGATTCCCTCCTGAAAAGAACTATAGTTAAACTGCAGGTCTGCAGTTTGGGAGGAGATTGATGAGGAGTAAATTTAGGCACTAAGCTGAGATGGATCAGCTCTTCTCCTCCTGGGTCTGATTAACCTCTGTCTTTCCCCAAAGTACCCAAGGGCCAGTTCGGTAGTAAATGAATTCGTTACTCAATGCTGTATCAAAACAAAATCTTTATTGATAGTAAAGGGATAGACAGACATTTGGCCTCCAGAAAGACCAAAATGCCTGGCAAGGGGACACCAGTTGGCGGGCACAAGGCTGGTATGAACCAAGTGTGAGGATTCCATTTTTTAGACCTTCCTTTTATACATAACTAGGGTCATAAAAACAACATTTGCACAGAGAAGTTATCCAAGAAGTTCCGGAGATATTTGTAAATAAGACAGGAATTTCTCTTAATCATTTGTATCTAAAATTATCTCCTTTAACCCCTCCTCAGGCAAGAATTTCCTGTTATTTTTATCTTGAACTATCTCTTTTTTGACCTTATCAGAGATGATGCATGATGATTGGTCAAAGGAATTCTAGTCAATACCTTCCCCCCCCACCCCATTTTCTTAAAGCACAAAGGTGGCTCTAGATATAATATAATCTCTTACTAAGCTGAACTATTGTTTAAATGTTCTACATTTGGTATTATTTGTTAAATGTTAATAATTTATATACAAGCCTATGAGTTTGGGATTTGAGAGTAAGAGAAGAAAAATTACCTATAAGAAAAGACATTTCCCTAGTTTTTCTGGGTGTATGCTTATGTTAAGTCATTAATCGACTAATTAATGAGAGGTATTTGGCATTTTTAAATATTGCCAAGGCAACTTTATATTTACTATATTTCCTTTGAACTTGGTGAGAAAAGTATAATTAATAGGTAATATGTTATAAAATTATTATATATAACAATACATTGATAATTATATCATGTTACTATATAATTATGTATTAATTACATATTACATATAGTAATTAATAATTATTTCATAAATTCATAAAATTTAGCAGCAGTTTGAGAGTTGGGAATTTGGTATATTTATCCTTAAGAGCACTTGAGAGGATTTTCTCACATCCTACTTTGCAGATCCATACCTTCCAGTGGAGTTGTTACATGTGAGTTATCAAAAACCTGTTACAAAAATAATTAACATAGTATATAGATAGAGATAGGGAAATGGATGAATAAATGAATAGATAGGCAGATGAAGCATTAATTATGTGCTTACTATTTGCCAGGTAGGGCTAAACACAAGATTTAACCTCAAGGAGCTTACATGCTAATAAAAAAAAGACAATACATAAAAAGGAAAAGAGAAGATTGGGGGGGGGGGTGGATCAAGGCTGCAGTCAGGGAAGAAGGAGGAATATAGTAGGGAGGGAAGTAAATATGGCCTGAGACCCTCATGAACTAGGGATCCAGAACAGAGACAGAATAATTAGAAGAGAGGGCCTTGACTCCTGTTGAGGAACATTATACTGATTACATCAGAATCTTCTTTATGAAATCCAGAGCTACTCAAAATTACCCCCACAGGGGGAAAAATCAACCAAATTAACAAACCTACAACAAGTGGATTAAGAATGCCCATTTTGCTCAATTTCTTAAGGAAGAAGTTGAATAATAGAAATGAAACAAAGAGAGTACTGTATAGTATGTGCCAAATACTTTTTCAATTCAATTTAAACAGAATTTATGGAGCATCTACTCAGTGTAAGATCTTGTGTTAGATGCTAGGAATACAAAAATGAAGATGAAACAATCCTTACCTTCAATGGGTTTACATTCTTTTAGAGGGAAAATGACACAATATACACAAATAGATATGATAAACAAGATGCAATGTGATAAAGATAAAAGAGGGATCTTGACAAAATCCTTTAAGAAACTACTATGTGACCCTGATTAAAGTGCTTATTATATGCAAATCACTATGCTAGATGCTAGAGATACAAATAGAAAAATAAAACCATCCCTGTTCTCATAAAGTTCACATTCTAATGGTGAAGATAATCTGCAAGTTAAGTGGAAGTCCCAGGGTTTTTAGATTTCAGTGACAAAGCAAATATTACGTGATTTCTGATATCCAAGTTGGGCCTATAGAGACCAAATAGAGTCATTTCTCGGTTGGGAATTGCATAAAGAGAAGAAAGAGTTTGGCTGTTGTGTCATCAGGAGTCAGAGGCAGAATCAAGGATCATAGCAGAGTGTGGGACCTAGTTTTAGTTTGCCTCATCTAAACCTGAAGCAATAGTGATTTATTCATCCTCTCCCTTATTAAAGCAAGTGATCAAGATGCCCAATCAATTCATTCATAGGTCTTAAATTAAGAGAGAAAATGCCTTTAAATTGGAATGACTTTACTCAGGTATCTAATTCAGATAGGTTGAAGAACACCATGCATCAAGGATCATCTATAAATTAAGAAGTGAGCTGATGAAGGATTCTTTCTAGAAACTGAAGCAAACAAAGCATTCTAACATACCCCTCAGTCTATGTCTTCTCCAAAATGCCTTCCTACCCTTCTTGATATTCTCATTCCCTACCATCTCTCAAATCACTTCTTAATTTATAGATAGTCCTTGTTACAAACATCTGCAGTAAAACTGAATTTAGCCTCAATCACAAAGACCAGAGCTAATTAGAAAATAGATATAAATGTAAAGTTAGGCAGGAAATGGAACTTCTGACTAAATTTTATAAATTAAAAAAATTAGTAACAGAATATTAATGACGAGGGAGCCCCCAAACTCTCTAAAACTCCTTCAAAGAGAAGTCTCCTTGAATCCAGCCTCTGTAGGGGACCCTAGCCCAAGAGAAACATCCTAACAGCTTCATTCTGTTTTCCTGAGAAAGGGGCACCACCCCCATTGATAACACTCACTACAGATTAAGCTTCTCATTGAATTAAAGATCAAAATGATGAACAGAAACAACTACACTCAGAGAAGGAACACTGGGAAGTGAATATAAACTGTTAGCACTACTGTCTATCTACCCAGGTTACTTATACTTTCGGAATCCAATACTTAACATGCAACAAGAAAATTGGATTTACACATATATTGTATCCAAGTTATACTGTAACACATGTAAAATGTATGGGATTGCCTGTCATCTAGGGGAGGGAGTAAAGGGAGGGAGGGGAAAATTTGGAAAAATGAATACAAGTGATAATGTTATAAATAAATTAATTAATTAATTAAAAAAAGAAAGATCAAGCCTAGATCAACCCTCATTCAATTCTATTCAAATTCCAGCTCAAGCTGACCAGCTCCCTTGGGCTTATAGCTAAGGCTTCTATTCTAAAAAGAGCTAATTTTAAACTCACTCCTTGAAGAGGACCTAATATTACCATTCCTGGCATAGCAGCAGCCTCTTCCTGCTGAAATGATATTCTCTTTCAGCGTTACTCTCTCTTTATCCTCACCTATTTCCCTAATGAGACTTTATACCTTTCTGGAGGGATTTCTCTACTAGAAACTTCACTTCTCTGCCCGGATCTTGCCACTAAGGAATTCTGTCTTTCTATTCATGCATAGCAAAGATTGACTTCCCAATGCCAATAATAAACTTCTTTTTATCAGTCTAGCTTTTCAGGTTTGTAAATTCCTTTACAAAGGAACTTTGTGCCACCCGAAGGGGGGTTCCCACAACTCCCTATCCTGCACCAATCCTAAAGGAGATTTAGGGGAGCCAAACCTCTTCATTTGGTCCCCTGAACCCTGAACCTGCCACTAATCTCATCATTTAACTACCTGATCATCAGGAACTCTAATCTCATCACTTTGGGTCACTGAATCTAACCTCATCATTAAGATCAAAATATTAGAATCAAAAATTAGGATCAAACAGTTCCAGTTCAAGAACTGAAGAAAAAACAGTTTTAAAAAAAGAAACTAAATATAATGAAGAAATATTATGGATTAAGAGAAGCTTAAGAGAGAAACCAAGAAGAAAGTATTTCACAATAAGTACAAGTAGAACCTCAGAGTAAAGAATGATTGGACCATAAGAACTCTTAAGAGTGACTAGAAGAAAATGAACCAACAGAAAAAATGATGTTAGGACTTTTATGGGGAAAAAAAAGATTGAAAGGTAAATAAATAGCTGGAGCTGGACAATATTTTAATAAATCATAAATGAAAATTGCTCAAATATAATTGGAAACAAATGACAAAGTAAAAATGAAAATATATGCACCAATCACTTCCTGAAAGAAATCCCAAATTGAAAATCCCCATTGTCTAGTTAAAGTCTAGTCAAAGATAAATACCACAAAGAGCCAGAAAGAAAGAATTCAAACACTAAGGAACCTCAGTCAAAATCATGCAAAATTATGCTGCAATTACTATAAAGAAGAGGAAGTGTTAGTGAATCAAATTGTAGTGAAGATATACTTGTAGCAATTGTCTGAGTCCTACCTACATTGTACTTATAGATCATCCAATTTCCACTTATCACTTGAATCATTGCTATTATTCTTTCCCCCATCCTCAATCCTTACCCCACCACCTCCACCCCAAAAAACAACAGATGAACTATTCCAACTTGAGAAGCCTTTCTGGGTTTGTTTGTTTGTTTTTTTAAATATTGAGATTTTTCTGGCTCATTGGGCTAGAACAGGGTCTAAGTGAAGGAATATGAGTCATTTCTGATCTCGCCAAAGTACAAAGGCCAAGTCTAGCTGTGAATTATTGGTCTTGAGTTCCTCTCTCATCTTGCTCTAGTCTGGAAACTGAGCCATACCCGAATACCAAGATAGCTCTCCTTCGCTTTAGCCTTGGGGTTCAGATTTTCAATAGCAGTCTCTGACAACTGTGAAAACTTCTTTCCTACTCCCGCCCCTGTCACCTACTCACATCTGTCTCTAATGCAATAGAGTATCCTATAGTAATCTAGGGCGATAATCAAATGATTTATATTTTATTAGTAAACTTGTTATCATTATTTTAATTAATAGCACATAAACTATTTATTAAATACTAATTATTTAATAATGGAGAAATCACCTTTCCCATGAACAATTACTCTGACACCTATAATTAAATATCAAAATTATTGATTAGCTATATTAACAAATAAAAGCAATTAATAAACATAAAACATATATAACCTACTTATGATGTTTTGATTGTGATTAATGTTATTACATGTGATTTCAAACTCAGTATAATAGTATTTAACTCTTTCTTCCTATCTGGAAACAGCCTTACACTCTTTAGTTCTCTCCCAGTAATGAGAGAATCCTTTTAAGAATCTTTTTTTTTTTTTTTTTTTTTTTTTTTCCATATGGAAAGCTAAATTGGCAGTAGGGCTGAAAGTGGGAGGAAATTATGGATACAACATTTGGGGGAAGAGACACTATGTTCAAAAAGAAATCAACATCTTCAGGGGCATCCAGGTCCTAGTTGTAGTGTCCTGTTGTAATTCTAACACTGGTATTCCACAATTGTCCTTGGATCACCATGAATCATCTGGTGGGTTTCCCAGGATAACCACCCTAATCCTGGAATGAGTCATAGTTGCCATGACCAGTACCATATGGGACCACCATATGGGGCCTCCATAGGGACTATGGGACAGACCACTACAGCTCTATAGCCAAAGAGAGGTGGCCAAGAATGATCAAGGCATCAGTCCCTGGGGCATCTGATGTAAGTAGGGGAGTCCTGTCAGTCCTGAGGTAAGTAGTAGAGCAGGACCAAGGGGTTGAGCTGGCTTGACTTAAGGCAGGGCTGGCTAGCATCAGTAAGGAAGTTGTTGAAAAAGGACACCTTCTTTACTTCCTCAATTTTTTTCAGCATGCTTGTTGAAGATGTGCTTCCAAATAAACTCAAGGCTCTTGAACTTTTTACCCCTGAGGGATCATAGCCACTAAGTGTTGGAAGTGAAAAAAATTTCCACCTCTTGCTCAGGGGTTTTTCAAGCATCTTTTTAATACTTCTTCTCAGGATTAGTTCCTTCTCTTTGTCTTCTCTTGAGTAACTACAGGACACAAGTTTTTTTTTTTTTAACCTTTTCTCATGTTCTCTATAGTATTCTTTTTTCTAGTAAATTTATTTATTTTAAATACATATTGCTTTATGAATCATATTGGGAGAGAAAAGCCAGAGCAAAAGGGAAAACCATGGGAGAGATTTTTTTTAAAAGCCCTTTTCTGGGGAAGCAGAAGTGAACATAGCATGGATTTCCATTCAGTCTCCTTAGTTCTTTTTCTGGATGCAGATGGCATTTTCTGTCCAAAATCTATTAAGATTGCTATGGATCACTGAACTACTGAGAAGAACCAAGTCTTTCAAAATTTATCATCTTAAATTCTTGCTTAGTATTCTTTTTTTATAAATTTATCCTTCTCTTGTAAAAGAAAATGTTAGTGCTCACCTTTTTCTTTTTCTTCTTCATAGACTCTTATGAAAATCTTTGAATCACATGGACCACAGATAATACACATATCTCCATCATCTCTTGAAATCTGTCCAAGCTCATTACTTCTATGAAGACAAAAGAAAAAGTCTTACAACCAAGAATAAATTACCTTGGAAAATGGAATGCAATATGCAGTAAACAAAAAAAGGACACTTTTTAGATAGAGAACTTTCAAATATTTCCAATAAAAAGATCAGAGATGAATAGAATCTTTGAAGTGAAAGTACAGCAGGCAAGAGAAACCCAAAAGGTACATGTGAGCCACTGAATGACGAGGAAGTACTTATATTCTAATTAAGGGAAAAGAAAGAAGTGTCCCTTCAGAACCAGAATGTCTTTTAAAGTCACAGATGGAGTTAATAAGACAGACACAGAACTGGGTGGTGAGTTGGAGTATTTTAAGAAAGAAAAGGGATGAAGAAAAGTAAAATTTTGAGGAAGAAATGAAAAAGGGGAGGAACTTAATATTTTGTATAATTAATGTGTGTGAGATACAGGTGTGCATACAAACATGGAAGAAAGGAAAGCAAGTATCACTTGAATCTCATTTTATCTGTACCATAGAAAAAGATTGAACACACACACACACATACACACACACACACACACACACACACAAGCTTATACAAATAAAAAGCTTGGTATACACATATATTAAATTCAACAGGGAACTAGTCAAGAAAAGAAAAAAAAAGTGAAAGATTGAAGAGGAAGAGTAGAGTTAAGAAAATAATCAAAACAAATATCAGATTTCAAGAATAGATCATAAAAGAGAAATTAAAAGGAAAGTAAAAAAATTTAAGAACCATGCATTAGAATCTAGGAGAAAAAAAATCAAGATGGGCAATGGGGCAGAAGCAGATAACCTCAAATATAGTTCACTATATTCATAGTCATTATATGAATTTGTTTTGCTTGATTATACAAATTTGTTACAAAGTAGAACTTTCTTGAGGAGTGGAGTGAAAATTATCTGAAGGGTGGAATGGATGGGTAATGTTTGTAGCAGAGATTGTTATGACTTCCAAAGGAGAATCTCCAAACAAAGCCAGTGGAGCCTCAAATAGCAACTTGCATGACCCAGACCATTAGTGAATCTACTCAGAAGCGGCTTTCCAATGTGCCTTATCCAGTAGTTATGCATGCACAAAACCTGGTACAGAGAATTTTAATAGGGTAGTGGCTAAAAGGCTGAGCTTGGAGTCAAAAAGAGTCATCTTGAGTTCAAAAATGGCCTCAAACACTTACTAGCTGTGGAACCCTATGCAAGCCACTTTACCTATTTGTCTCAGTTTCCTCACCTAAAAAAATTAGCTGGAGAAGGAAATGGCAAACTACTCTAGTATCTCTGTCAAGAAAACCATAGATGGGGTCATGAAGACTGGAGCATGACTGAAATGACCAAACAACAACACTTTAAAGGCAAGTTCACTCTCTCCAGCGATTGAAATGATAGAAGCAGTCAGGAGGGATGTTTTTATATAGACTGTTATTTCCATATATACTCAATAAACTTCCCTTTACTAAGTCTTATTAATTGCTTAGTAATGATACCAAAGGAATATTAACTGATTAAATGATGCTGAAAAGATACTAATTAAATGGCAAATGGTGAAATTAAATAATTAAATTGTAATTAATGGTAAATAATATTGGGACAGTCATCAGTAGTGACTAGTTTTGCAGGCAACACATTGGAATAGGGGCTCAATGCATTAGAAGAACTTCACTGAGTTCTGAGGGAATGTAGTCTGGGGATCCAAATCTACTAGTTTTCATATGGTTTAGGAACAGTGCTGTGTTGGTAAATGTTTAACAATTGGCTCCACAAAAGCAAAACAAAAAAGATTTATACAGTATACTTTTAAGTTAAACTGCACTTTCTGTACTATCACTTTTTAAAGTCTAAATTGTAAATTAATCCTTGATTTGAAATCTTTTATGATTTCCAAGGTGTAAATGCTTACACTAAAAAGAAAGTAATACGATAAAATATATGAAATTAAATAATAGTAATAATAATAATGACAATTAAGATGATCCAGTGGAATACAAAGTCATTAATGTCATGAACTATTTTTTTGAGGTCTTTATGTTTCTAGCACATTGTTTAAGACAGAGTAGGCTGTTACTAAAAGCTTGTTGGATAACATAGGACTTGCAAGTTTTCTTCTGGTCATGCAGAAAGAAATTAACTCTATAAAGAATATAAGATGTTTGAAAATGAAAAAAGTTGTTTCTCTTATAAGGAGCATTAATCCATAAAACATATCCATAGGCAGTATGGTCGATTAGTTCAGGCTCAGAAGCCTTAAAATATGAAAAAAATAAGGTCAACCTAAAAATAAAAAAATTAAAAATCAAAGAAAACATTTCAGCCAAAATACAAAACCACAACCCTCTCCATCTCCATCTCATCTCTCTGTTCCTCCAACTATTTTTCATTTGGATTGATCACTGGAATCATCAAAATGTGGGGACAGTTTAGGAAGTGTAAATCATTTTTGCAGAAAGAGAGATATATAACTTAATGAGACTGTAATAAGGAGGAGGACCCCCTTTTATGAAAGATAGTAAAGAAGGGAAAGGGACCCTTAGTTGGGAAACTAAGTTTCCACCCACGAGTCAGCTCAGGTGCTGAGCAAGCCTCGGCCCTAGAGATTAGAAATCAAATACCATTCTCTTCCTCCCCCTCCCTCCACTCTTTGTAAGTATACACAGAGTAGAGAGTTTAGCTGTCTGGGAAGAGACAAAGAAGTATTGTAAAAGGAAGGCTGGTTATGAGGTTTCTTAGCTAAGTACTTGCATGCTGATAGCTAAGCAATTCCGCAGCTGTAATCTTCCTATGAATTGCATCAGTTCATAGATGCAAACAGGAAGGTTCAGATACACCTAATGATTTCTGAAGCATCCATTCAGCAATCCAGACAGTTGACATCCCAATTATAATTTTCCATCCCTCACATCCTACTTTCCACTGGATGTTGAATGTGTAGATTGATGGTAGAAAGTGAAAACATCTTTTCCTGGAAGCAATAATCTCAGTTTTGTAATTTTAGCCACATTGAGTTAAAGGATTCCAGCTCAGAGGTGATGCAGACCAGTTCCTATGGTGTTGTGATGGAGAGAACCATCTTTACCCAGAAAAAATTGTAGAGATTGAGTGTGGATCACATTGAGTGAGTATTTTCATCTTTTTTTTAATTGTTGTTTGCTTGCATTTTGTTTTCTTTCTCATTTTTTTTTCCTTTTTGATCTGATTTTTCTTGTGCAACATGATAATTGTGGAAATATGTATAGAAGAACTGCCGTCTAACGGAGGGAGTGGAGGGAAGGGAAGGAAAAAAATTTGAAACAAAGTTTTGCAAAGGTAAATATTGAAAATTATCTATACATATGTTTTGAAAATAAGCTCTAATCAAAAAAAAATTTTTAAAGGATTCGCTCACAGAAATGTGAGCACAGGAAGGCATTGGAGATTAGTATCTGCAAACATATGTAGAGTTTCCAGTGATCATCTTATGTAGGCCTCCAGGAGCTTTGGGATTCTTGTATGTACATCTTAAAAAACAAGCATTCCTTCTTTTTGTCCTAAAAGCAGAAAAGCCAAAATCTTATAGGAGGACATTGAGGAAGGACCTTCGCTCCTTTATCCCAATGCATTTGGAGATGACTGCTTGAGGGGGGAATGAAAAAGGGACCCCGAAACTCTAAAACTCCTTGAAGAAGAAAATCTCCTTCAACTCTGCTTCAGTGAGGGACCCTGCCCAAGGGAAACAAGATAAACAGTTTCATTCTGCTATCTAGGTGGGGTTGGTTCAGTCCTGAGCAAAAGAATTTCAACCCCATTTAATTAAAAAAACTCGTTCAATTCTATTCAAATTCCAGTTCTAGCTGAAACCCAGTTTGTAGATGAGCCAACTTGGGCTGTCCCAGCCCTCACTAAGACCCAATATAATGGCTTCCTTCAATGAAGGTCTTTTGCAGATGGACCTCAGCTATCAGGACCCTTCTGTCAACTGAGAACTCATTCTCAGTACAAAACTCCATTTTCCAATAGATCTGTCACTATAGAAGTCAGTCTCTGGGTAAGATGATTTTTATCTAACAATAAACTTTCATTTTGCAACTAATATTTCGAGAGTGAGTGAATTCTTTCACTCTTAAAACCTGCTGCCAATTTAAAGGGGATTCTTAGCAACTCTCATAGTCACTAATCTAGACCACTCAAATAGCATCAACATGAACAGCAAATTTGGGGGAGGTGGTAATGAGAGACAAACAAACAGACAGATAAAGAGAGATACCGACAGATATACAGAGAAAGAGACACAGAGAGGCAGAAACAGAGAGAAACAAGACAGAAGCAGAGACCAAGCATGAGCAACAAAGAAAGACAGACAGAAAAAACAGCAGAACCTTCTACCTCACAGAGCAATGTGCTACTGTGTCACCACTGCTACTGGGGCTGCTGGTATAAGCATTTAACTTGGAAGAGGGAAAGGTAGAATAAGGGGATATCTGCTCCTTGTCTGTTACTAACCATGATGGTGAAAAATCTACCCGTCTGTCTCCTACTTCCTTTTCCTTGTCCCCTTTTAACAATCTGTGTTCACTTTCTGTATTGACCAAATGTTCTCAAAAAGAAACCAGTTTCTCTCAGATAACATTCTTTGTGTGTGGGTGTGTCTCTGTGGGTATTAAAGGAAGCAGTATCATGAAGGGCCATGGTTGCCTAAAGCATACAGGTACAAAAAATATTGCCAGTGTTCTATATGGGGACTCAAAACAAACTCAAGAGATGTCACTGATAAGAAGTATTAAAAAAGTAAGGAAAGGGGGACAAAAGCAGCTAAAGTCTGGGCTTCATACATTTTCCTAGACAGAATTGAGTTAAACAGTGGTATAAGAGAAAAGACCTTTCTTAAATAAGGAGCAAGAGTTACTTTCCTCAGTCATACTTGTCAAAGATCCTTCACTTTTCACCCACCTCCACCTCTTCCCCTCATCCTACCCACACAAACAAGAGCAAAGTGGAGGGAGGGAAAGGTCAGGCTTGTGAGGATACTCAGGAAGGAGACACCATTTATCTTCAACATAAAGAAGATCCAACTCACTTCCAGTTGATCAATGATGGACAGAAACAACTACACCCAGAGAAGGAACACTGGGAAGTGAATGTAAATTGTTACCACTACAGTCTATCTACCCAGGTTACTTATACCTTCTGAATCCAATTCTTAACGTGCAACAAGAAAATTGGATTTACACACATATATTATATCTAGGTTATACTGTAACACATGTAAAATGTATGAGATTGCCTGTCATCTAGGGGAGGGAGTAGAGGGAGAGAGGAGAAAATTTGGAAAAATGAATACAAGGGATAATGTTATAAAAAAATTACTCACGCATATATACTGTCAAAAATTATAATTATAAAATACCAATAACCTATAAAATGTTCATATAAATGATATGTTAATAAAAATAATTATATTTTCAAAAAAAAAAAAAAAAAAGGATGGAGACACCATCCACATTATCTCTCTGTGGGCCACAGAGAGATAGTTGCTGATTTTCTTCTAGCCATTCTAGAAAGAAGGAAAGGAAGGAGGGAGGAAAAAGGAAGGAAGAGAGGAACAGAGAGAGGGATGAATAGAAATAATTTTTTATTAATTTCAAATTTTCAAAACACATGCATACATCACCCTTGCAAAATCTTGTGTTCCAATTTTTTTCTTCCCTCCCTTACCCTCCACCCCTCTCCTAGATGACAAGTATTCCAATATATGTTAAACATGTGCAATTCTTCTATACATATTTCCACAATTATCATGCTACACAAAACAAATCAGATCAAAAAGGGAAAGAAATGAGAAAGAAAACAAAAAGCAAACAACAATAAAAAAAAAAAAAGTGACCACAGTTCTTTCTCTGGGTGCAGATGGCTCTCTTCATCATAAAGTCATTGGAACTGACCTGAATCACCTTACTGTTGAAAAGAGCCACATCCATCAGAATTGATCATTATATAATCTCACTGTTGCTGTGTACAATGTTCTCTTGGTTCTACTCACCTCACTTAGAATCAGTTCATGTAAGTCTCTCCAGGCCTCTTTGCAATTGTCCTGCTGATCATTTCATATAGAACAATAATATTTCATTATAGTCATATACCATAACTTATTCAACCATTTCCCAACTAATAGTATCCATTCAGTTTCCAGTTCCTTGTCACTCACTACAAAAGGGCTGCCACAAATATTTTTGCACATGTGAGTCATTTTCCCTTTTTTATGATCTCTTTGGGACACAAGGCCCAGTAGAGACACTGCTAGATTAAAGAGTATGCATAGTTTGAAGAAAAAACAATTTTAAAGCTCCTACTATGTTCCAAGCACTGTGCTAGATGCTTTACAAATATTAGCTCAATCTATCCTCACAATCTCCATGAAACATAAATGTAACCCCATTTTACAGTTAAGGAAACTGGGGTAGCCAGTAGTTAAGTACTAAAAATCTGGATTTGTACTATTTTGTTGGTTGTCTAAACTTAAGAAAATGATGAAGAAAATATTACTGATGCAAATTAAACTGAAAAATGTGTTCTACATATAGTTTTTCACCTGGAGAACCAGTTGTTAAATGTCTACTAGTGATGGGGGTTGAGATCCCTTTAAGAAACCCCCCTCCCCCACAGCTGACCTTTGATTTACAAATCCTGGTTAGTGGGTTTTCCCTATCCCCCACTGGATCTGAACTAACTTGAGTTTCCCAACCCCCACAGTTAAAACCCATCGAATTCTATTCAACACTGACCCTGGAGCTTGGGGCACCACCCACAAGCCCTGTTAGGTATAAAAGAGCCAAACTGGAGCTCTCTCTTTTCAGGAGCCCTTCCCCCCCCAAACATGGTATCCTTCCAGCCATGTAAGGGTTCCTGACCGCCCAGCAACCACCTCTAGCCCTGTCCCTGGTCTTTCTACCTTTAACTTTACTTCCAAATCCCTACAATAAACCTTTTTATCAATCTAGGTTTTCGGGCTTGTAAATTCCTTTTACAAGGGACTCTGTGCCATCACGAGACTATCTTTGTGCTGACCCAAAAGGGGTTCCCCCTTCCCTTTCATCACTAGTATACCCTGGTTTTCCTTCACTTGAACCACATGGCCAGCCCACTTCCTTTCCCATATAATATCCTTTTCATCATTTCTTAAAGTGAAAATATATTGCAGTTTACCCACATCCTCCATGTGTTTCTCAACTCTCTGGGTCACCCACAATGTTAATTCCTTAACGATTTTGGTACTCCAAGATTGACAACCATACAATATATTGTGAGAATGTTTGCACTGAAAATATGGGTCTTTATACTGGGAAGCGGCTTTGAATGATCTAAAGTGCTGTACACTTTACAATCTATCTTACTATCTGTCCTCTTTTTAATGGTAGATCAATAATCATAGTATCAGAAGACCATAAAATCATGGAATTAGATTTGGAAAAAACCTTAGAGACCATCAGTTCTAATATGTAAAACAAGAAACCTAAAGCACAGAAAAGATTTTTTAAAAAAAAATTTGGGTGGGATTTGGTACGTATTTTTCTTCAATTTTTTTCTAATTACATGTAAAGACAGTTTTCAACATTCATTTTTATAAGATTTTGTATTCCAAATTTTTCTCCTTTTCTCTTGTCTTTCCCCAGCAAGCAATCTGATATAGGTCATACATGTCCCATCATGTTAGAAATATTTCTACATTAGTCATAATGACATAAACTGTGTCCCCCCCTTGATCTTTGGGGGGATGGACCTGCATTAGAGAACCCCTAAAATCTCAACCCCTCCAACCTTTGGGAGAGGCCCCACCCTCCTGTTCATAGGGAAGACTCCCATAATCATCACCCTTAATTGATCTGAAAATTAGTCCAACAAACTCATCTGGAGATTGCTGCCTATCTCCAGGCCACAAAAACCCAATATAATCAAAATCAAAGACTGAAACCCCAAATTTTTGCTAATTTGCTAATCATCAAAGCCTGATGAGAAGTTATTTCTTAGTGTAAACCCATCTTTGCTAAAAACAAATCTTTACTAAAAATCCTAACAGGATTTAGCCCACTGAGAAGTTGATTCTTCTGAGTATTAATAAACTCTTTTTTTTTTTTTTTTTTTTTGCCACAAACTTCACCTTTTGGGATTGCAAATTCTTTCAGAAAGCCTGCGATACCAGCCAGGGGAACCAATTGCTGTCAGGAGATTTCTCAACTCTCATTTCTCACACCTCAACAATATTATGAAAGAAGAATCAGGATAAAAGGGAAAATCCATGAAAAGAGAGAAACAAAAAATAAAAGGGAAACTAGTATACTTTAATCTAGATTCAGATTTCATAGTTCTTTCTCTGGATGTGGATAGCATTTTTCATTGAGTTTTTTGGAACTGTCTTGGATCATTACATTGCTGAGAAGAGCTAAGACAATCATAACTGATCATCACACAATGTTGCTGTTACTGAATACAATGTTATTATCCTGGTTCTGCTTGAAGAGGGGAGCCTGAAACTCTAAAAATCCTTGAAGGACCTTCCTTTGCATTTTAAGGCACTCCTAAAGCCCTGCCCTTAGGCAGGAACTCTGAGACGGGAGAGAAAGTGTCTCCTTTACACACACATACCCAGACCAAGGAGACACATGGCCTTTCAGGGGACCCCTCCCGGGGTTCTAAGGCCAGCACTCTCTTTGATCTGTTCTGGGGAGATAAATGGAGAAACTTAAGATGCTTGAGTCCTTCTCCCACTCCACTGTTGCATACACTGGGGTCTCTAATGGTCCGGTTGTAGCCAGAAAGAGACAGGTCACTGAATTGGGAGAGCTTGGAGATATGTCTCTACCTATGGCTGCTATTCCCTGGATAGAGATAAGCAGTTTCTCCTTTGGGTCTTGCTCTCCCAGAAAGATTATTGGTGATTTTGTGGAGAGATTGAGGAACCAACTCTATTAAAAAAAAAGAAAAAAACCTATGGACATCAGTGGCTTATTAAACCTAATAGGTATCAAGGCCTCCTGCCTAGCCTAAATTCATACCCTTAATCCCTGCCATCCTGCCAACCCCAGGAAAAATTAGCTTTCCTGAAAGAGACCTGAAGCATTTCCTGCTAAAGGCCCCGTTCCCAAATGTCGCCATCTCTACCTTTGATGACACCCCACTTTTAATCTGCTCCTGAGATCTGTTTTCCCTAGGCTTCAAACTTTGGATTCTCAAATCGGCCCTTTAGCCGAGAGAACATAGGATGACTGACTGGGGACGACTGACTGGGACAAACACCCCTTAGATGCCCTGCTCTCATTTTTTTAGACCCCACACTCCATGCCTCATTTCCTGGAATGAACTTCCTAAAATCTCTATGACCCTTGCCAGCTCGAAGCAGTTACATGAAGAAGAGATCTTTGCCCCTTTATCCCAAATGCATTTGGAGGTGACTGCTTGAGGGGGGAAAACTCTAAAAATCCTTGAAAGAGAAAAATCTCCTTCAACCCTGCCTCTGTGAGAGACCGCCCCAGGGAATCAGATAAAGTGGTTTACTCAGGTGGGGCTGGTTGAGTCCCGAGCTAGAGAATTCCAACCCTCTTCAGATGAAGATCTTCCATTCAATTCAACTCAAGCTGTACTCTGCCCCATCCAGAGCAACACCCCCCCTCATAGCCAACTTGAGCTGTCTCAGCCCCCACTAAGACATTCAATATAAAAGAGCCAAACTAAAACCCTCTCTTTGCAGAGGTTACAAACATGCCAGCTATACCATGCTTAGGAGGCCAAGGAGCCTCTTCCACTAGAATATTATTTCCAGTGCCATCTTCTCTCTATCCTTACCTATTTCCTAACCAGACTTTATGCTTCTCTGTCAGGATTTCTAACCTTACTTTCAATCCCCATAATAAGTCCTTTTTATCAATCTAGGTTTTCGGGTCTGTAAATTCTTTTACAGAGAACTTCTGCACCACCAGAAGGAAGTCCCCAGAACTCCCTATCCTTGCGCCGAATCCCAAGGGGTTACAGGGGAGCCAAACCTCTCCATTTGGCTCCCTGAACTTCGAACCTGCCACTAAACCTTATTATTTAACTCCTTGACCACCAGAAATCCTAATCTCATTTTGGTTTCCTAAATCTAAACCTTATCATGCTCACTTCACTCAGCATCAGTTCATGGAAATCTTTCCAGGTTTTTCTGAAATCTGCCAACTCATCATTTCTTATAATTCAATAGTATTCATATACCACAACTTGTTCAGCCATTCCCCAATTGATGGGTCTTCCTCAATTTTAAAATTTTTACCAGTATAAAAAGAGCTATTATAAATATTTTTGTACATATAGAATAATTTGCATTTGTTATCTATTTAGTGTTTTCTTTATGGAATATAATATAATTTATGGAATTTTATGGAATATAATATAATTTTAATAACCTCACATCTTACTGATGAAACCCATAAATGTTGTAGAACTTGATAGAATCTACATTATATCATCTTAAAAAAACAAGTATCTGAAGCATCTCACTATCTATAGAAAATTCCTTCTCTGGTCAGATCTTGTGCAGAATATCTTATATGATGTTTACAAACATTTTGGATAAGTTTTCTGCTTGTTTTGTGCCTCTGCTATGGACAGTAATTGGAGAACCATTGAACAAATATTATCTGTGATTGTCTTTGTCAAGAAATCTTGTATAATCTTCATATTTGCATGAGGCATTTTTTTGTTTGAGGTGATCAGTCCCTTTAATTTGTTTATCAATACCTATGTTTGGGACAAGAGAGCTAAACACTAATTGAAAGTCAGAAAGACTGGAGGTCTTGTAGAGGGCCAGTAGAGTCTTGTCCAGGTGTTAATAACTGTAAAGACATAATTGGTAAAATTAGGACAATCTTGATGGAGAATACATGCAACAGCAACAAGGCATTTTAACTATACTATTTACCTCTCAACAATGAATTAAAGACATACTTGAAGTAAATATTACTATGATAATTTCTGCTATTTACTACTCTATTTTTTTTTTTTTAGTAATAGTTTTTATTTACCAGATATATGCATGGATAATTTTACAACATTGACAATTGCCAAACCTTTTGTTCTAATTTTTCCCCTCTTTCCTCCCCCAGATGGCAGGTTGACCAATGCATGTTAAATATGTTAGAGTAGAAATTAAATACAATATATGTATACACAACCAAACAGTTGTTTTGCTGAACAAAAAGAATCGGACTTTGAAATAGTGTACATTTAGCCTGTGAAGGAAATCCAAAATGCAGGCAGACAAAAATAGAGGGATTGAGAACTCTATGTAGTGGTTCATAGTCATCTCCCAGAATTCTTTCACTGGGTGTAGCTGGTTCAGTTCATTACTGCTCTATTGGAACTGATTTGGTTCATCTCATTGTTGAAGATGGCCACATCCATCAGAATTGATCATCATACAGTATTGTTGTTGAAGTATACAATGATCTCCTGGTCCTGCTCATTTCACTCAGCATCAGTTCATGTAAGTCTCTCCAGACCTTTCTGAAATCATCCTGTTGGTCATTTCTTACAGAACAATAATATTCCATAATATTCATATACCACAATTTATTCAGCCATTCTCCAATTGATGGGCATCCACTCAGTTTCCAGTTTCTTTCCACTACAAACATTCTTGCACATACAGGTCCCTTTCCCTTCTTTAAGATCTGTTTGTAACACTACTGGATCAAAGGGTATGCACAGTTTGATAACTTTTTGAGCATAGTTCCAAATTGCTCTCCAGAATGGCTGGATGTATTCACAATTCCACCAACAATGTATCAGTGTCCCTGTTTTCCCACATCCCCTCCAACATTGTGCATTATCTTTCCCTGTCATTCTAGCCAATCTGACAGGTATATAGTGGTATCTCAGAGTTGTCTTAATTTGCATTTCTCTGATTAATAATGACTTGGAGCATCTTTTCATGTGGCTAGAAATAGTTTCAATTTCTTCATCTGAGAATTGTCTGTTCATATCCTTTGACCATTTATCAATTGGAGATTGGCTTATTTCTTATTAATTTCTTATTAATTAGAGTCAGTTCTCTATATATTTTGGAAATGAGGTCTTTATCAGAACCATTGACTGTAAAAATGTTTTCCCAGTTTATTGTTTTCCTTCTACTCTTATCTGCATTAGTTTTGTTTGTTTACTACTCTATTTTGACTAGTACTTTGATATTGATAAAACATCACAAACTATTTACAATTCTGTTGATATTGATGAGCATCACAACTAAGCTATTTATAATTCTGTGTTGATAAATATCTTGGCATTGATAGGTAAGGTGGAGACAAATGTCAAAAAAATGTCAAATGTCAAACGGAATGTACATTAACCATGGAGGAATATGATGTCAACTGAAGGTAACTAGTAATAATGTAACACTAGCCTAAAAGATATATAAACCGTGCCACTCAGATTAATAAATGGAGATTGCAAAGCATATCTTTTGCCTGGCCTTGGGTATTCATTTCAGATTCACACTCTTGGTTTTCATTGGAGCTGGGCTCCAACACTGTCTCAGGCACTTGATAGCTGTGTGATCCTAATTCTCTTAAAATTTTTTTGTGCCTCAGTTTTCTTAGCAGGATCTTGTCTTTTCTGTATCCTTTTAATTGCATGAATATTTTTGCTATAGGAACACTTACTTTCTATTTTCTTCTAATATTTTCAGCAAGGACATTTAGCATATATGTGCTGATCACTATCATAAATATTTATAAAGACATAAAGTAGATTTAGTAGTTATTGATATGCTCTTCATATGAATTCAATAGTTATTAATAGTCTCTCAATTACTTTTTCTGGGTATTAATATTGTGATCTTTCCCATTCTTTTGCTATAATTTCTTCCCTGGGCTATTTTGTAAGGTAATCCTTTTTTTTAAAGAGATACATATCAACTGATCCTGTGGAGCAATTTGGAACTATGCCCAAAGAGCCATTAAATTGGCCTTTGATCCTGTAATACCGAAGAGATCATAAAAAGGAAAAAAGACCCATATACAAAAAATATTATAGCAAGTAGATTTGAATGATTTAGGGTCAGGAAACTTCAAAAGAGCAGATTTTGTCACCATCCCAATTTACTTTCCCACTTTCTTGACCTTTGTGCCCTAGTATAACCTGTGTAAGCATCTTAGACTGAAACAACTAAAACTGGTCAGGTTGCCAAAAAAGCCTCTATCTACTTCCTTGTCTCCTGAGGTTTGGATAAATTCCCTGGGCCACAAGTACACATAAACACTTCTGTCAGCTATTTGTACTGACCTATTGGAAAAGAAAGAAGGGGAAGGAAGAGAAGAAGCATTTGTTAAAGATCTAATATATACCAGGAACTGTCATAAGTGCTTTACACATATCTTATTATTTATAATAGGTAATGTTCAGGCTAGCTTTCTGGAGGTCCTTCCGATCAGCCCAAGTCCTTGGTCTTACTGGAGAAGTGATGAAGGAAGGAGAGCCACCACAAGGCTGGTCAAAGATGGAATGTCTCATTTCCAATCCTTCTCAGCCCTTATATATCATTACAGCATACTATGTATGTGTGAACTAGAGAACCATCATCTCATCAATTCCATTGAGTTAACACCTTATTTCAGGTATACTTCTCCAGAGTTCCAGCCCTGTACAATAATATATCCTGCATATTATACAATTTGTGTGTATATATTATAATATATTAGTATGTACCTTGCATATACTTTAAATATTATTATTATATGTAATATACATACAGTATGTAGAATATATTATTATAGGACATAATTATATGTCAATAGTAACATATACTATCATATTATCATATACTGCATATATTATAATATAGCATAGCTAATATAGCATAGCATAGTACTCTGTGATGAGGTAACAGTAGCAATTCCTAGTTTTAAATAAACATGTGGCAAATTCACATCCTCTTTGCCAAAAATTAGATTTATTAAGGAACAGAGATTACAAACAAAATAAAGAGGTAAAATAGGCACCAGGAATGATAAATATGAAGTAGAGTTGGGAGAACAATAGGATTATCATTATCAAAGAAAGGAGTTTGGAAGAATCCATTAAGGGAATATGCCATGAGGAGGGAATATGCCATTGACTGGCAGATTAGCTCCATAGAGCATTAAAAGGAAGGCATTATGAGGAGGGAGAGAAAAAGTACATCATAGCAGGTTTAGTCCTGAAAAAGACTCAGCAAAGATCTTCATTATGAACAGATTTTTTTATAAGGGAAATATAACCTTGGGGTTTTTTCTTTTTTTATTAATTTTATAATTATAACATTTTTTTGACAGAGCATATGCATGGGTAATTTTTTTTTTTACAATATTACAACATTATCCCTTGCACTCCCTTCTGTTCCGAATTTTCCCCTCCTTCCCTCCACCCCCTCCCCTAGGTGGCAGGCATTCACTTTGGGGTTTTTTGTTGTTGTTTGCTTGCTTTTTTTTTTCTTTCTCATTTTTTGATCTGATTTTTCTTGAGCAGCATGACATATGTGGAAACATGTTTAGAAAAACTGCACATGTTTAACATATATTGGATTACTTACTATCTGGGGTAGGAAATGGGGAAAGGGAGGGAGAAAAATTTAGAATACAAGGTTTTGCAAGGGTGAATGCTGAAAACTATTTTTGCATGTATTTTGAAAATAAGAAGCTATTTTTTTTTAAAAGAGTTCTATACTAATAAATCATTCTATACAAACAAGATAGTCTGGGACTTCATTATTCCCAATAGCCAGATGAGCTTCCTGACAAAAGAAGAGAATAATCTCAAAGTCTACCTCATTTTCCACTCTTTAATTTATTAAAAACGTTTTTTTTTCAAAAAGTGTGTGTGTGTGTGTGTGTGTGTGTGTGTGTGTGTGTGTGTGGCTGCGAAGGGGGAGGCGGGGGGGGGGGGGGTGTCATCACGGGATTTTGAAGACAATTATGAAGTTTTTGAGGTCATTTTGAAAACCAAATCCAGACACTTGTTATACTTAACAAGTATAGAAGTTGTCCCGAAGCTGGGTCAGTTTGCTTCTTACTGAGAGCCCCCAAACAAATGGGGCCCAAAGTGCTTTCAGGTATGGAGTGATGATCTCATCTTCTGAAACTACTTCCTACTGAGAATGGGCACAGAGCTGAGTCATCCTGAAAGGTTCTAATTTGGAGAGGTGCTGAGCTTAAAGGCTTCAGATCCCTAAAAGTGATTTTCAGAAAGGGGGATCCCAACAGACTAATGTATTCATAAAATCCTTCCTTAACAGGTTTCTCAATTCCTGTCAAAAGCAGGACTTTGTGATAGAGAGATTAGCCCAAACTTCTACATGAAGTATCTGTGTGAAGTCTCTCTGCCAATTTTTTTCCTAAACACATATCACTCCTCTGAACAGGTTTTAGAAGAGAGGAGTTTAATGGCACTTTCAGGAACTACTTGGGCACAAAATATCAGACCTGGGCATGTTTGATAATCCTGCTTTAATTTTATTTCACAAGAGACTGAGGGTAATTCTTTTTAGCCTAGTATAGGCCTAATATAGCCAGGCCACTGGCTTGTCTCTAAGATTAGAAGCTGATCTGAGGGCCATCCAGTGGGGAAAGAATATATCCCTTCTCTTTTTCAAGGGCCTGTTATAGGATAGAATATAAGAATTAGAGAATTGGGGGAATAAGAAGGCCAATAGATTGTGAATGCACCAACAAATCAGTTTCCTATGGCTTGGTCTTATTGTATATCTATATTACATAGGAATATATCCATGTTTTATGTATACTATTTATGCATGCCTCTATATATACACATATACACACATGCCAAGCTGATTTATTATGCAATTGGCACTCATTAACAAATTTATATTCTCAGAAGCTCAAAGCTTTGTTTCCTCAGTTATTTCAGATTTAATCATCCATGGCTGGCTCTGGCAGATTACTCTGCTACACAGGGCTGGGAAAGCCATTCTGGTGGACCTGGGTACTCAATTGATAGTAAAGTATCTCTGCTAGACAGGTCAACCTACTGACTTCTTGAACTTGCTTTTTGACAAGTCACTTCAATATTTCATCCCTTTCACTGGCTAGTACTGTATTCTCTCTTTCTGAAGACTGGCAGAAGTCTTTCCTGTTTAATTTCCTCAAGATTTTGACTCTGAGTTTTTTCACAAAGCAAATGATGAGATGAGGTCTCAGGGTCACACAATTAGTAAGTGCCTGAGCCTGTGTCCAGGTCCAATGTTTTTATCAACTGAACTACTTAGCTGCTTCAATGAAATCTTAGGTTATATTAAAAACAATATTGTATACAAGACTAGGGAGGTGATAATAAAATAAAATGTTCTGCTCTGATCAGAGCATTTAGGAAGAACATTTCTAAGCTGAAAAACATCCAGAAGAAGAAAGCCTTAAGGTCATGCCATATGAGGATTAGTTAAAAGAAATGAACATGGGTACCCTAAAGAAGAAAAGATTTAGGAAGGA